>NC_090929.1:963989047-964307440 GCF_040938575.1 Ambystoma mexicanum | reverse complement strand
AATTGAGGCCTTGCACTATAGTTATGCCAGGATGCTTAATCACATTCCGAGGGTTAGAAGGGTGTGCATGCATTTTCTGCTCACAGCCCTGGCAGCCCTGCAGAAGGTTAATTCACTGGAAATACACATTAGTGCCTGTAATGTGCCCTGGGAGGCCAAGAGAGGGCCGGAGTTGATCTTTAAATCTTTAAATAGCTATCCCACAAGAAGGGGTGTGGGGGATTTAGGCCTTTGCCAGTCCGGACCTTTAAGTTATGGTGGATAGGGACCCCCTACCCTAGGACACACGCATTTGAGTGCACTGATCAGCCCAAGACCCCTGTCCATAAAACTATACATTAGCCGATAGATCAAGAAGATCAAGAAGATCAGAGAGTAGTGATGGGCTTCCCCCACCATTGGTTCATGTGATTTGTGCTGCATGGTGCCAGGGGAGAAGGTAACAAATTTAGGCTTCAGGTGGGAAAGTTGTGGAGGTGCCGGAGAATCTGGGATTGGAGCAAGAGTTCACATAGTGACGCTGTGTATCTTTATAACTCATTGTTTATGGTGTTATTATGCCAGAGCGCATCATGGCAGCAGCTTTCTTTGCTGGTACGCACTTGTATTTTTGTGAGAATAAAATGTGTTCCCCTTGTAAGAGGTGTGCTGGACCTTTTCCCAAGTGGGTTGTATTTTTTCTGGTGTGAGCATTGAGGGGTTACTCTAGACCCCCTTAACAGGTAGAGGCTTGTTTAAAACAACAAGCGGGTTTCCAATGCGCAAAGACCAATGTGGTAAGGGTGCTGTAGCAGCTTGATCCTGTTGCACTGTGGTGCATGGGAATTTGGTGAGATCAAGAAGTCATAAAATGTTGCGTCTTTGTGGGGAAAGACCGAAAGGGGAATTGGGATTGGATATGGTTGCTGACATTGAGTTGAGAGCAGTCGATTTTAGTCTCTGAACAGGAGAGAGCTGAACTTTACCCGTGAAGGGGTTTTTCTATTACGTGATTACAGCGGGAAGTCATTTGTAACACATTAATCATGTGCTCATTTCTCTCTGGCATATTGAAGGTACTTTGCTTCCTTTCACTAATTATGTTGTTGGCCCCTTTGACCACATAACACTGCTCTCTGCCTCATTTATACTCACCAGTATGGTGTAGTTGATGAGGTGCTGGAAACTTTGAACATACACCTTTAAAAAGCCACATGACTGTTTATTTTTCTTGAGAAAGCACAGTCACCAGGGGGAGGGAGTCAGACTCTGGGTGCCCGCTGAATCAATCGGGTGCACCCTGGTCCTTTGCTTAGATCTACAGACTTATAGAATCAGATGCAAATTTAGATAGTGTTACATCTGAGTTTTGAGTTTGTGAGTTGAAACATAGAAAGCACACTACTGTACAGACTGTGCTGATGTCACTGTCATTGTGTATTCACTGCCGTTTGGTCTCATTATTGTTTTACTAGAATTATTGTTTTATTGTGTTATATTTTGTAGAGGTTGCTAAATTGTATTGTATGATCACATGATTACTGTGGATTATTGTATTGTTGTATCGAAAAGTCAGAATCTATCAATATTGTTGATATTCAGGAGATTTAATTTGGGTTCTTTTCATATAGGATTAAGGTTTTTAATTTGGGTCAGTTCTATTTTAATGATTTTATAGAACCTAGAATGTGTTCTTATCTTCTCCCAGGGACATGCCAAAAAGGAAGACGGCCACACTGGCCTCGTCAGGGAAGGGCACAAATTAAATGTACGAAATGTTCCAACCAATCATTTTAGTAAATGTTTTAATTTTGGAAATTAGTTATTTGTTTTATGGCATTGAGGGTAGTAACCTAGCACCTTGCAAAGAGCCGTCCATATCTAATTGTGTAATCACTGAGACCGATGATAACATAACAGGGATAGGTGAATTAGGCCAATTATTGAAAATCCCCTAATCAATAGTCTGAGACCAGGCAAGGTGTTTGGTGTCTAGAAGGATCCTTGGACACATTTGAAACAGAGAAAAGAGTTGACCAAGAGAGAGAACATTATCAGCTACACATTGGCAAAACAAGCCTGAGTAACCCAGCTCTCCCCTGCATTATTGAGCATGTTATTAGTAAAGGAGATGTCAGAAACTTTAGTTATAGATAACAACAATATTCTTCATCAAATATCTCAAGTACTGTCAGATGACAAACTGGATGTGATTTCCCCACCAATTGTTCTTAACAATAGATACTCGGTCCTCAACAAACTATGTTCTATAGTTGGAACAGGGGGAACAGAAATGAACAGGGGTGCCAAAGAGGGGCACTATTTGGTTAAACATGGCCCCAGGCAAGAAGTCAAACAGGCCCCATTGAAAGCTGGCAAAAGGGAAGATTGCTCTTAAATGGAGTAGAAAAAGCTACAGGACAGATAAAACGATGCTTATGCAAGTGCTCAGAAGGATTTAATCTAACAGAGATAAGTATTGAATTAAAATCATCATTTATAAATTAAAGGATACTGTAAATATCTTGAAGGAAAGGGTAGAGGGATTATGCACTGTCAGATTGCACTTCCATGAGCCGGAAAACATTGTGTGGAAACCAACCCACTAAACAGGAGCCCTGTGGGGAGGATCTGCTGAAGCTTTAAACAGATTACTGTGATGAATCCTACAGACTCCTTTGAGAAACCAGAAGGTGTCTCACCCACTAGTGCTCAGGGATCTGTCATCCAGGTGGCCAGGAAACTGCCATCGCTTTTGGATCCAGTTCCTTGGGGTGGACCAGTGCGAGAGGATTAGCTGGGTGAGGGGTCTTTGGGGAGTGGGAGCAGGACACCTGATGGTGAGAGGCGATATCCCTCTCTTCCCTGCAACATCCCCCCCGCTTTTCCAGCACAAACACTTTCACACAGACAGCCTGCTCTGGGAGAAAACAGACTCACACCCGAGCCATGTACCTGACATGTCCCACTACTATGGTCAGGTAAGGTCAGGCAAATAATGTCAATCATTCTCACCTGACTTCCATTAAACTTCCCCACACGTATAAAAGGCGAAGCACGAGAGTACACTCTGAGCAAAGCAAAGCACATCAAGGAGCAGCAGTTTTGAGACAGCACCTGAACGAGGGAAGAAAGAGTGAAAACCACAAGAGGTGCACAAGGAGTGAGATAACCTTGAACTTTCCGGCGGAAAGCCATTACTTTCTAGACACCTTTGGATTTCAGAGCATAAGGCTAAGACACCAGATGGAAGAATCCTGTATTGTGTGTCTTGGATACCCAGGGCCCTCCTGCATGGCTGATCAAGCAGGGGAGAAGCAGCAGCCGCTGTGGTACTGTCCTTGGCTCCAAGATCAAATAAAGATCAACACAGCTGGTGAGTTGGAGAACCATATGCAAGGTTGTTCTGTGTTGAAGTCATGGTTGCAAGCAGCAACATTGTAGAGGAAGAGCAAGGATGTAGATTGCTGAAGGCGTGTGATGAAAGACTTGAGGACAACATAACAGATGATGGATATTTGAACTGTCAATGGTCTCTGTAAGATATTCAGCGAAGAAGTGGCAGAAACGAAAGTAAAAGATAAAGAAAAAAGAATTTAACTGTGAATCAAAGTGGTCCTGCAACGGTTTAAGCAAAACGCATCGCACAATCGAAAGTCTTTGGTTTATGATGCTAAAGAGATCTGAGCCAAAACAAGGGGGATCCATGGTCAGAGCCCGAACGAGGGAGACCAATCATGAACATTGTGCTAAAGGGATCTGCCCCTGAATGAGGGGGATCTGTGGTCCGATCCCGAAGGAGGGAGACCAATAATGAGCATTGTGCTAAGGCTATCTGAGCCCAAATGAGGGGGATCCATGGTCCGAGCCTGAATGAGGAAGACCAATTGCAGATCTGCGAATGTGAACATCCTGATGAGAAAGGAACATTGGTGTTTGTTTGTTATGTCAGGCCCTCTGCAATAAGAGACATTCAGTGTGAGAGAGAATTTGGCAGAATGCGCTGATACCTATGCTTTGAACTGTTTCCTCGTGGCCAAGAAGCCAGAGTGTGTGTGAAGCTCCAATGTCCTGCCTTGTCCCATGCTGAAAACATGGTGAAGAGAAGCCAACTGCTCAACTATCCTGACATATTATTTCTTGAATACTTTTTATTTGCCTACATTGTTGTCCCACACATTTTGTATTTATAAGTAAGGATTGGCAATAGGTTTATTAGTATAGGCCTTTTTATTTTGACAGAGACTCCACTAGGACTGCATTATAATTATTTGATGGTCATAGCTTGATCCCATCCTTAGATTTAGGATTCAATAGGTTGTTAAACCAACGATTGAAGTTCAATAAACACCCTTGAACTGTGATCACTTGTTTCTGTCTTCACTGTTTGATACCATGCCTTCATTACAGTCCTCACAAATACCCTCCGAGGTGGCCAGGGTAAGGCAGCCACTACCTGATTCCAACCCTGGGGTGGTGTTAGCTGGAAGGATCACCTAGGAGGCAAATATCCCCAAGGGAAGAAGAGGACTCAGTTGGGAGAGGCACCGTATTTTTCTTCCTCTGAGGAGGAAGAGTCAGTAATGCAGGAGTCTGTAATGGCATATTGCCACAAGAAACCTTTCTTTCCCAAAGCTATTTATTTTGATGGTTGTAAAAACATTTCTAATCATTCCTATATTAGAAGTGGGAATCAATTCCCCAAGGTTAAGCATAATTATAGAGGTAAAAGCTCCCATCTTCAGCACAGGAATATGGAAGATGAATATTTGAATATTAACATATCAGATTCAGGAATTCATAATTACTCTAGAGAACAAACCCATTCAGTAAATCCTTATACTACTCTTTTTGGAAAGGGGCTTAATGATAGAAACAATGTTTTTAATAATTATTCCTTATAAAGCAGTGCATTGAACACTGGAGACTTCAAGTCCCACAATGACAAAAGTACTGGGATAAAGAAGAGGGATGCAGAGGCTCGAACTGCAGATTGCAGATCATTAAGGTTAATGACACGCACATGAGTGAGACTGAGAGGTATAAAAGGCACCCTCAGGTGCAGACCATAGAGAGTAGCAGCAGTAGTGGAAGGTGGAGTGCTTGCTGTGACTCTGTATCAAGATTGCAGCTGAAGGAAAGCAGAGACAACGGAACTGTCAACATTAGTCATGCGGATGCCAGTTCTGGGAGGGTCTCTTCCTTCAGGGACTCTGTTTGCAGGGCTCATGCAGCTAGAAGCATTTTATATAAGAGCTATCCCTGTCAGGATCATGTTCGCAGAAGCCATGCAGCAGGAAGAATGAAGTTGGAATGGTTTCACCAAGGCAGTGCAGGTTTGGGTGACAGGCAAGCACCTGAAAGCCTGTGGAGAAAGAAATGCTCCCATTTTGAAAGGTGTTGAATGAAGAATACAGAGGGAATCATTTTTCCAAGGTGCCCACAGCAGAAGAAGCAGGGAACCCGACAGCAGCGGAGCAAACGGATGCGCAAGCCAACTCCAGTGAGTTCACTTCAATACTGTGACCCAGGAGTGCCCACTAGCCTAGCTTGGGTATTTTGAATACCAAACTAATGAAAAGATGCAAAGTGGCAGAAAAGAAAATGCTATGTGCATCAAACTATGTAAAGCTGAAAGATATTTATTATGAATGTTACGCTGATACAAAGGGGAGAAAGTAGCAAAGTCAGTGTAATTCAAGCTCAGAATAATTGCCAACAACACTCAAGGTCATTATTTCTAAAACCCAAAGCAAACAGCTATTGCCAAAGTCAAAAGGGGGCCGTTAAGCTACCAGCTGTGTTTGGACCCTATTGTAAAAGGGAAAAAGAGGCAATAAAAAGAAATGACCTTAATAAGAATTACCAAAGCCAAATAAGAGCAGAAGTGGGAGAAAAACAGTACCAAGACTTGGTAAAAACCAGAGTGGGAAAACAAGAGTGGCAGGAAGGATACCCTTCTGACAGAAGATGTTCAGGAGGAGAGAAGCAAAGCATAACTTGCATTGCATGTGGCAATCAAAAGTGTGGAACAAACAGCACCAATGTGTCTCATGTTTTCTCAGAAGAAGTAATCAACATTGAGATTGTCGAAAGTCAAAGCCTTTATACATTATACAAAGCAGAATTACATAAATGCACTGTGGAAATGTACTCTTTTGTTGAAAATAAGTAATTGCTGATGAAAATGCATTACAAACTATTGCAGAATCATCCTGACAGAAGTTGTTTTGTTGACATTGATGCACTGTGGACGTAAGCTTTTGTTGCTACGAAGTGGTTGTGTGGAACTCTTTGCTACCAGTGGAGAGTCAAAAGACTTGCTGAACATGTTCAACTGTTGGTTAATCATAAGTGGGAGTCTTACTGGTGAAAGAAGAACTTTATTTGAACTTGGTCATAATATTGGATTTCCTTATTCTTTTGAGCTATTGATTGAAGCCCTGATTTAATCTGGGGAAGGGAAATTCACCCAGATTGCAAGGAGGAACAGATACCAGGTCTTGCAGACAAATGTTTATTTGTCATGTTTGAACTACTATGCATTACCTTGTTGGGCTTATTGTATGTACACTTCTGAGGGACAGAATCCTTTTGTTAGAGTGTTTTCTTTAGCTTATTTTTAGAGGTAGGGACATCCTTGTTAGGTTAGGGATAGTGAGGCACTTATCCAACCCTTTTGAGTTTAATAAAATTACATCTTTTGCAAAACCTTCACAAAGTAGTCATCCTCACATTTCTGACGCCTCACATTACCCAAAGTCCTAACGAGAAGGGCCTCAAATGCCCTGGAAAAAAAGGAGTGGGCTAGACCCATTGCCAATGTTATTAAAAGATATGAAGGTAATACTAGTGTTGGCAGATTGACAAATCCTAAGCCGCCACCTAATAATCGTCAGTCTAAATCACTCACTCAAGGTCAAAGTGACCAGTGGTCATACAAAGGAAGAGCGACTGATAGACAGAGCCTTTAGAGAAGCCCTATTGGGAGCAAGAAAAGGAGCAATTTGTTGTAATGCATAATGTCCCCAGAATTTCAGAGGTCTGTTACAAAAGCAAGGAGAGTCTTATTAACAAAACAAGTCATTGGATCCACCACAGAAAGGGCTGTTACTCAGTGATTTGTGAAGACATAGCACACTGTAGATGTAAGCACATGCCAAATAGCCTCAATGATTACATCCATGTATCTTTTAGAGAAGGGGGCCTTGTGCAGTGTTTGTTAAAGATAGAGCTCAGAGGGTACCCGGCCTCTAGGTCTAATATTACTACTAAACACAACATCCAGCAACTGTCTACACAAGGGGCCATCTTGAAAATAGGAAATATCCTTCCTAGGACAATTTAAAGTGAAAATGATGTACCCAAGAGGAGATTGAGGGGAGTCAGTTGACGTAAATGTCCAAATAGCACCCTAGCTCCCCAGCTTGTACAAGTGCTCAAACTAATGTCCTGGAATAAAGCTGGGGCCAATAATACTTGGTAGGCAGTGATTGGTGTCAGTTCTTGGAGGGCTTTAATGTTATCTGCATGCAAGAAACATGGTAATTGGAACTGGTTGACATCCAACGATATCAGTTTTTTCACATAAGGGCCAGCATGGCCCAAAGGGAATGTACTGTGTGGGTCTTTTGGTGTAGGTGAGGCTGGATTGAACTGGGTGATTGAGCAGAATAACACATGCTCACCTGATTTGCAGCAACTATTGTTAAAAACTCCAGATGGTTGAAGTGTCCTACTATGCTACTATTTAATATATATACCAGACCAAAAGCCTCCAAAGTATGTAGCACCATTGTTATATCACATGGGTGTGTGCTTTATTGGCAGAGTAGTAACTTATGGACCTACAAGCTATTTGTCATGGGGGATTGTAATGTTCAGATGGAACCTCTGAGGGAGGTAGGCTTTGGACACATTAAGACGACAACTGGGGAATCCCGCTCCTGAAAGAAGATTTCCCTACAAGAAACCACTCGAGTGCTGTGGACACCACTCAAGTGATTTATCATTTCAACTTACGAGCTTGTAACAGGAGTTTTTCAAATTAGTACCCAGCGAGGGCACAATCAGAATAAAAGAACCATTCTGATAGGCCTTTGCCGAGACATTACCAGGCCGGGAATCCCTCCGTCGGGATTTTTTCAATTTCATTCAATTTCAGTCTCAAAGGATTCTGGTTATTGTAGTGATGGCACAAGTGTTTCATTCAGGAGACCAGGAACCAACTCCCCTCCAAACACAAGCTTACCCACAATTGGGGGAGGGGGGAAAACCATGAATATGGCTCTCCAAAGTGGGGGCATAATAGCCCCGGTGCTGCTGCCTCTGGAGCCCGGGTCTCCTGTAACATTAAGTAGAAAAAGAAGGTCAGGCGCGCACTCTGGTTCCAAGTCATTTAATCCTGATGTAAGTAATAACAGGGTTGAATCCCAACACAGTTCAAAAAGTAATAACAGGGCTGAATCCCAGATGCAAATAGTCCCAACAATGTTAGAAAATTACCAGGGTTAAATCCCAACTGCTACAGTTCCAAAGCACAATAGTTAGTTCTACTCCTCCAAGTACTTTCAAGTCTCAAACTCTCATCAGGGAGGCTGTGTTAGCTGTGTTCCTTTTCTGGTGTTGCTAATTACTTTTTTCAATTTCATTCAATTTCAGTCTCAAAGGATTCTGGTTATTGTAGTGATGGCACAAGTGTTTCATTCAGGAGACCCGGAACCAACTCCCCTCCAAACACAAATCTTACCCACAATTGGGGGAGGGGGGAAAACCATGAATATGGCTCTCCAAAGTGGGGGCATAATAGCCCCGGTGCTGCTGCCTCTGGTGCCCGGGTCTCCTGTAACATTATGTAGAAAAAGAAGGTCAGGCGCGCACTCTGGTTCCAAGTCATTTAATCCTGATGTAAGTAATAACAGGGTTGAATCCCAACACAGATAACAGAGAGATAACAGAGAGATAACAGATGGTTGAAACAATAGGCAGAAGACTGGCCCTCGCTACTGGACACAGTTCTGTGTGGAGATCCCCCCACCTGGGCAACCTGTAAAATAAAGAGATATAACACAAGCCCAGTCCATATATTGTTCAATAGTCTTATTCTCTCCTACAATGTTTTTACCCCCCCAATGTACCTGGTGGAGTCGAGTTCTTCGAAGAGACGTCGACAGATCCTTCTTGAGCGACCCCCTTTCAAGCGGGAGTCACAGATCGTCGAGAGGCGTCGGGAAACGTCGAAGACCTCGGGGTTCGGCGACGGGGAATCGACGGCCCTTCTTGAATGCCTTCCCTTTCAAGCGGGAGGCACGGGGCGTCGAACGTCCGTCGACAAACGAGGTAGAACGATGTCGAAGAGGCGGCAGCTTCGTCCGAGCGGTGCTCGTCGGCGTCGGGGCGTCGGCGTCCTGCAAGGCGGAGGTGTGCGGGGCACCTCGATGACAATAGTTCTGGACCGCAAAGATTGTAGAGACGGGAGCCCAGCAAGGGCGTCGGGTCGTCCGAGTCTTTGAGGTCGTTGGGTGGCGGGAAACCCACCGGCAGGTTTCTCCTCGGCGCGTTGGTCGTCCTCGACTTTCTCCGGCAGGATAAGCGGTCGACGATGCGGTCGAGGGAGTCCTTCGATTGAATGTTCTAAGGCAAGGGAGCGGACGGCTCCGGTCGTCGGCGGCACGGCGTCAAGTGGTTCCCACGGCTGGGCAACACAACTTTGACGGGCCTCCAGCGGTTACACAAACCTGCGAACCCTGGTCGACGGCAATGGACTTCGACGGCGTCGATGTCCGGGTGCTTCACTTCGATCTCCTCGGCGGTCCCGTCTCGGGTCGGCAGCCTTTCGAGGGTCTGACTTCCAGGGCGCTTCGGTGAAGATGTAGCGGTGCTCGATGATCCCTCGGAGCACGGGAAGAGGGCGCCTTACCAGGTCCTCTCTCGGGTCAGTCCTCGACGAATTCGGCAACCTTCAGATCTGTCGAAGCAAATGCAGCAGCAAGTCTTCTTCTTCCAGCTGGACGTCGAGGATCAGCAGTTCCAGTTACTCTTGAGTGGAGACTCAGCTTCTGAACGCTTCTGAACAATTTCCAGTGGTGAGAGGTCCCCAGATATACTATTCTGTCTCTCATCCACACTGCTGGCACACACACAGCAGCCAATCACACAGAAGGGCATTCATGCAGTCAGTCAGCCAATCAGGCACACAGTGCATTCAGGCCACACTCCTCCCTTTCAGACACTCACAACAAGGAATGTGGATTGGGACAAGTACCCAGCCATTCAACACTACACACTGCATTCAGGCCAGTTTCGGGCAGGGCTGTCTCAGTCTTTGTCTCACATGCCAGAAACCAGACAACCACAACAAGGAGTGCATATTGGTCACACACTCCATTCACCCAGGTCCCACCCACAGGAGGTACCCACAACATACAGGGAATGGGAAGGCTCCAGTCAGTCTAGCTGGGCCTTCACAACAACACCACATATGGAACTTCCACCCAACAGCCAGTCAGGGGGAAGGGACAGAGTCAGGGCTTCCCAGGACTTTGGGAAAACAAGGTAAGAGGCAATAGAAAGCAAGAGGCCACAGGGGCCATCTTGTTTTCCATCAGGAATCAACTGATTCCAATGGCAGGGCCTGGGTATCCCAAAATGGAGGACACCCAGAGCACCTGTCAATTTCAGCATGGAGCTGCCACCAGCCCATACCCTGCTCTGTGGGCCACCCACAGGTGCCCAAAAACATACACTAGGGGCACAGGGTTGTACCCCTACCCATGGGTGCCATAAGGGTATCCCATGGGTCTGTTCACCAAACCAAAAGAGAGAGCTGCACTGCCAGGAGTCCCAAATGGACTCATGGGCAGAAAACATGACAGAACACACGATAAAAGGCAGTAAAGGACAAGGATTCAGAGGCCCTGTCCCCCTGATGCATTTCCAGCATCACAGTCGCCCCCCCAGACTGAGGTGGAGGGTGTCTAATCTCCCACGGGATAGACACCCTCATCCAGACGGTCAACATACCTTCTGGAAAGGCCATCTGCATTATCGTGACTCTTCCCTGGTCTGTGCTCTATGGTGAAGTCTAGCCCTTGCAGGCTAATGGACCACCTGAGCAATTTCGGATTCCCACCCTTCATCTGCATAAGCCACTTCAGGGGCTTATGATCTGTTTGGACCTTGAAGGTAGACCCCGTAAGGTAGGGCCTAAAACGCCTAAGGCTCCAAACTATGCTAAAACACTCCTTTTCAACAGTAGCCCACCTAAGTTCTCTACCCTTGAGTGGTCTACTGATGAATATGATAGGATGTTCTCTCCCTTTGTCATCTAACTGGGACAAGACAGCTCCAATTCCGGTGTCGCAGGCATCCGTCTGGACGATAAAGGGTCGGCTGTAGTCAGGCGCACACAACACAGGTGCCCTACACAGACTTTCTTTCAAGCCATCAAAGGCCCTCTGACAGTCTTCGGTCCAATAAACTTTCCTAGGCTGTTTGGGTGAAGTTAGAGCTGTCAGGGGTGCAGCTATGGTTCCATAGTCTGCCATGAAATTGCGATAGTACCCAGTGAGGCCCAAAAAGGCTCTCACCTGGGTTTGAGTAGTGGGAGTCTCCCAGTTCTGTACGTCCTGTACCTTACTGGAGAGAGGTTGGATTTGACCCCCTCCTACCTCATGACCAAGATAGGTAACTTTCCCCTGAGCTATCTGGCACTTGGTGGCCTTGATAGTGAGGTTAGCCCTTTTCAAGGCCTGCAACACCTTATCCAGATGTGTCAAATGCTCTTCCCAGGTGGAACTGTAGACGGCAATGTCGTCTAAGTAAGCCACACAAAAGGCTTCCAGCCCACTGAGCGCATGGTTGACCAATCTCTGGAAGGTGGCAGGGGCATTCTTCAACCCAAAAGGCATGACCCTAAACTGGTAGAGTCCATCAGGTGTTGAGAAAGCCGTCTTTTCCTTGGCATGGTCCGTCAGAGCTATTTGCCAATAGCCTGAGGTAAGGTCAAAGGTGCTCACAAACTTGGCAGCACCTATGGTGTCCACCAGCTCATCAGCCCTGGGCAATGGGTGCGCGTCAGTTTTGGTGATGGCATTGACGCCTCGGTAGTCCACACAGAACCTCCAATCCTTGGTACCCGCCTGGGACCTTGCCTTGGGGACAAGGACCACTGGACTGGACCAGGGACTGGTTGAGGGTTCAATAACACCCAGATCCAACATCTTGGCGACCTCAGCCTGGATGTGGTTCTTGACGGTATCTGACATACGGTAGCACCTGCTTTTGACAGGTACACTGTCACCAGTGTCAATTTCGTGCTTACACCACGGTGTAAGGCCCGGTGTCAGTGAAAACAGAGAGGCATACTGCTGGAGCAAAGCCCTGCAGGCCCTCTGCTGCTCTGTTGTCAACTCTGGAGAGAGATGTACTCCCTCCACTGAGCCATCCTGAGGGTTGCTATGCAGCAAATCAGGAAGGGGCTCACTCTCATCCTCTTCTTGCCCTGAAGCTAGCAAGAGACATGAGACCTCTGCTCGCCTGTGGAAAGGCTTGAGCCTGTTGACATGGAATACCTGGGGGGCTACCCCAGAGGCTCCCATGTCAACCTGATAATTGACTTCGCCCATCTTGGAGATGATCCTGAAGGGTCCAGTCCACTTGTCTGCCAAAGCTCTAGGCTTGGTAGGCTCCATCACAAGGATTTCCTGTCCCGGAGTCCAATCCACTTGCGACACTTTAAGGTCAAGCCAGTACTTATTCAATTCCTGGCTGGCCTTGAGATTTGCTGTTGCCTGACCCATCATTTGTGTCATCCTCCGCCTGAGGCCTAACACATAGTCCCCCACTTGCTTGGCGGGACCGGGAGGGGTGGCTTCCAAGCCTTCTCGGATCAAGGCGAGGGGCCCCCTCACGGGATGTCCAAAGAGTAACTCAAAGGGGCTGAAACCAACACCCTCTTGAGGTACCTCTCTGTAAGCAAACAGCAGGCATGGCAGGAGGAGATCCCATTTCCTCCTTAGGGGCTCTTCCAAAGCACCTAGCATGCCCTTGAGAGTTTTGTTAAATCTCTCAACCAGACCATTGGTCTGGGGGTGGTAAGAGGTGGAGAACTTGTAGGTTACCCCGCACTCTTTCCACATGGTCTTCATGTAACTAGACATGAAGTTGGATCCTCTGTCAGAGACAACCTCCTTGGGGAATCCCACACGGGTAAAAATGCCCAGGAGAGCCCTGGCAACCACCTTGGCAGTAATAGTCCGAAGGGGTATAGCCTCAGGGTACCTGGTGGCATGATCTACCAAGACCAGGATGAACCGATGTCCACCTGAAGTGGGAGGGTCAAGGGGACCGACGATGTCGATGCCCACCCTCTCAAATGGTGTGCCAACCACTGGTAATGGCTGCAGTGGGGCAATGACCCTGCCTCCAGTCTTGCCAGACAACTGACAAGTGGGGCAGGTCCTGCAGTGGGACTCCACCTCTACTCCCATCCGTGGCCAGTAGAAATGGGCAGAGAGCCTCTGCTTAGTCTTCTTGGTCCCAAGATGACCAGCCAAGGGCACCTCATGCGCCAACTGCAGAAGGAAGGGCCTGTAAACCTGGGGTACCACCAACCTCTTGCGGGCACCAGGTTCAGGCTTAGTGGGCTCGCTAACAAGGAGCTCACCCTCCTGTGATGCTGGAAATGCATCAGGGGGACAGGGCCTCTGAATCCTTGTCCTTTACTGCCTTTTATCGTGTGTTCTGTCGTGTTTTCTGCCCATGAGTCCATTTGGGACTCCTGGCAGTGCAGCTCTCTCTTTTGGTTTGGTGAACAGACCCATGGGATACCCTTATGGCACCCATGGGTAGGGGTACAACCCTGTGCCCCTAGTGTATGTTTTTGGGCACCTGTGGGTGGCCCACAGAGCAGGGTATGGGCTGGTGGCAGCTCCATGCTGAAATTGACAGGTGCTCTGGGTGTCCTCCATTTTGGGATACCCAGGCCCTGCCATTGGAATCAGTTGATTCCTGATGGAAAACAAGATGGCCCCTGTGGCCTCTTGCTTTCTATTGCCTCTTACCTTGTTTTCCCAAAGTCCTGGGAAGCCCTGACTCTGTCCCTTCCCCCTGACTGGCTGTTGGGTGGAAGTTCCATATATGGTGTTGTTGTGAAGGCCCAGCTAGACTGACTGGAGCCTTCCCATTCCCTGTATGTTGTGGGTACCTCCTGTGGGTGGGACCTGGGTGAATGGAGTGTGTGACCAATATGCACTCCTTGTTGTGGTTGTCTGGTTTCTGGCATGTGAGACAAAGACTGAGACAGCCCTGCCCGAAACTGGCCTGAATGCAGTGTGTAGTGTTGAATGGCTGGGTACTTGTCCCAATCCACATTCCTTGTTGTGAGTGTCTGAAAGGGAGGAGTGTGGCCTGAATGCACTGTGTGCCTGATTGGCTGACTGACTGCATGAATGCCCTTCTGTGTGATTGGCTGCTGTGTGTGTGCCAGCAGTGTGGATGAGAGACAGAATAGTATATCTGGGGACCTCTCACCACTGGAAATTGTTCAGAAGCGTTCAGAAGCTGAGTCTCCACTCAAGAGTAACTGGAACTGCTGATCCTCGACGTCCAGCTGGAAGAAGAAGACTTGCTGCTGCATTTGCTTCGACAGATCTGAAGGTTGCCGAATTCGTCGAGGACTGACCCGAGAGAGGACCTGGTAAGGCGCCCTCTTCCCGTGCTCCGAGGGATCATCGAGCACCGCTACATCTTCACCGAAGCGCCCTGGAAGTCAGACCCTCGAAAGGCTGCCGACCCGAGACGGGACCGCCGAGGAGATCAAAGTGAAGCACCCGGACATCGATGCCGTCGAAGTCCATTGCCGTCGACCAGGGTTCGCAGGTTTGTGTAACCGCTGGAGGCCCGTCGAAGTTGTGTTGCCCAGCCGTGGGAACCACTTGACGCCGTACCGCCGACGACCGGAGCCGTCCGCTCCCTTGCCTAAGAACATTCAATCGAAGGACTCCCTCGACCGCATCGTCGACCGCTTATCCTGCCGGAGAAAGTCGAGGACGACCAACGCGCCGAGGAGAAACCTGCCGGTGGGTTTCCCGCCACCCAACGACCTCAAAGACTCGGACGACCCGACGCCCTTGCTGGGCTCCCGTCTCTACAATCTTTGCGGTCCAGAACTATTGTCATCGAGGTGCCCCGCACACCTCCGCCTTGCAGGACGCCGACGCCCCGACGCCGACGAGCACCGCTCGGACGAAGCTGCCGCCTCTTCGACATTGTTCTACCTCGTTTGTCGACGGACGTTCGACGCCCCGTGCCTCCCGCTTGAAAGGGAAGGCATTCAAGAAGGGCCGTCGATTCCCCGTCGCCGAACCCCGAGGTCTTCGACGTTTCCCGACGCCTCTCGACGATCTGTGACTCCCGCTTAAAAGGGGGTCGCTCAAGAAGGATCTGTCGACGCCTCTTCGAAGAACTCGACTCCACCAGGTACATTGGGGGGGTAAAAACATTGTAGGAGAGAATAAGACTATTGAACAATATATGGACTGGGCTTGTGTTATATCTCTTTATTTTACAGGTTGCCCAGGTGGGGGGATCTCCACACAGAACTGTGTCCAGTAGCGAGGGCCAGTCTTCTGCCTATTGTTTCAACCATCTGTTATCTCTCCTCTCTCTATTGCTGGTTTCCTTCTCATTGATCTGCGTGCCATTGATACAGTATTATGAATGCACTTTAATGAGGTCTAATATTAGTGGTACCACTTTAGAATTGTAGATATTTACCATTATTGGTTTTCCTGAGCACAAAGTGCGTTGTTGTGATAAGTGTACATGACCCTTGAATATTAATTATATAAAGACTGTGTTTTCAGTAATACAGTGAGTGGACATTCCTTTGTGGGGGCTTGGGGATACACTGTACTTAAGAACCAGCCTGCATCACCTCCTGAGAAGCTAGGCCTTGATTGCTCGCCCATAGCTACCATAATTGAGAATCTTGGCTGGGGTCCTCTGTGCCTCTCCTCTACCATATAGAGAGCGGAAGTACAGACCCCCCCACCGGTCTTGACAAGCTGGTGGCAGCGGTGGGATGCTTATGGTTTTAAGACTCAGTGTATAACCGTGCCACTTACAAAATATCCGCACTTTATTAGATTAAGGTTTGGGTGTGTTCCAAATAACTGCATTACAAGCAATGGAGCCCATTGCGAATGGTAAATTGACTAGGATGAGCTTAGAGGCTCTCCAGAGTGCTTGTGAAGCCAGGGAGTTATACTTTGTGGATAAGTCTAGGGCTGAGCTAATAGCTGCCCTGGTGGACTACCAGACTGATGGTGAAACACTTGATGAAGTGGGAGATGCAACCAGTGAGGACTCTGCCCCTGGGGTTGTCGCTGAATCTGTTTCTGGGAATGCCACCATTCCTGCTGCCTCTGTTCCAAACCCCAGCAATTCCATGGAACTTGAGTTATTAAGGATGAAATTGGCCTTTGAATATCGCAAGTTGGAAATAGAAGCTGAGCTTAAGAAAGAGGAGCTGGCACAGCAAGTGGAACTCAAGAATAGGGATCTTGCACTCAAAGACAAGGACACTGAATGTCAGAGAATCCAGCTAGCGAAAGCTAGAGTGGAGACTTCAGCTAAAACCAGTGAGAGTGTCAGGTCCCCAGCCACCAAGTTTATGAAAGACTTGGTTGGTGTGTTTTTGGAGGGTTCAGATATCCTCCAATGGATTGAAGCGTTTGAAATGGCTTGTGCAATTCATGATGTGGATAAAAGAGATTGGGCTAAGTGTTTGTTAAGCAGAGTGCCTCAAACTGGATATGACTGTATTCTGAAGCTGAGTGTGGAAGAAAGGGGTCAGTATGAGTGTATGAAGTCTGCTTTAATTGCCAAGTTTGGCAAGACACCTACCCAATATCTTAAAAGGTTCAGGGATTTTAAGAAAAGAGAGAATATGTCTTGGGTTGACTGGGTGAGTGCTGCGCACATGAACATGATGGGGTGGATTGATGGTTACAAGGTGAAAACTTTTGCTGAATTATCCCACCTGTTGTTTTTTGAGCATTTTTCTGAAGCCTGTTCACCAGAGCTGCGTCAGTATGTGGCTGACCAGAACATTTTGGACCCCTTTAAGCTGGCTAGGTTGGCTGACAAGTGGGTCTCCCACCGGGTGTCCCCTAAGGACTCCAGTGGGAAGGACAAGGACAAAGAAAAGGGGACCTCTCAGAAAGCTGAGGAGTCCCAAAAGCAATCACAGTCGGGTAAACCA
The DNA here is from genome assembly GCF_040938575.1 of Ambystoma mexicanum. Lineage (NCBI taxonomy): Eukaryota > Metazoa > Chordata > Amphibia > Caudata > Ambystomatidae > Ambystoma > Ambystoma mexicanum. The sequence continues at coordinate 964,290,195 of NC_090929.1, read as the reverse complement.
AAACCTTCCTCTCCTAAGACCCAAAAATCTAGTGGGGATAAGTCATCTGGGGGTGGGAATAAGAGTAGTGGTCCACCTGCTGCAAAGCAGGCTCCCAGTGGTTCCAGTACCGTACCCCGCACTCCTGGCACTTGTTGGGACTGTGGGGCCCTGGATCACAAAAGGGGTGACTCCAGGTGTAAAGGTAAGGCACTTGGAGTACAGGCTGTCAGCCTGACCTACCCTTACCCCGTGTCTGAGGTGGAGGCCACTGTCCTCCCCTCCTCTACCGGGATCACATTTGGTGCTCCGGTAGAGATTTCCCTAGTGTCCCTTGGGGCCTGGGACCAGTACGCAGAAGTACTGGCGACTATCCCGCAGAACACCCGTAGGTTTTTGAGAAGTGTCCTCTTGAATGGCCAGCCTTCTACTGGCTTGAGAGACACTGGGGCCAGCATGACAGTGGTGGACAGGACCCTGCTCAAGCCAGAGGACTATGTAGGTGCTCCTCTGCAAACCACCAGGTTAGCTGGTGGGCCTCCCAAATTATCACCTGTAGCCTTAGTCACACTCATGATTGGAAACAAGACAGCGAAGCTTCCTGTCCTGGTTCAGGACAATGTCCCTGCTAACATTTTGTTAGGGAATGATCTAGTAGAGTTGGGGTTGATCTCGGATGGTCTTCCCATGACTGCGGCTGCGGTCACTAGGTCACAGGTGACACCGGGTCTGGCTGTGAGTCAGGTACCCGAGCCAAAGGCGAGGCCTAAGGCAAGAAGGCGGAAGACCAAGAAGGCCACCTCTGTGGAGGGAGCACCTTCTCTTCCTGCTGCACCCATTGGGATCCATGCTCCGGACGGGCTGGGTCCAGTGGAAAACCCAAACTCAACTCCTTTGGGAGAAGAGGCAGAAGACTCTCCTGTGGGAGAGGTTCTCAACCCGGAGGATCATCCCGACCTTCAATGCTTGTTAGCTGAAGGGGGACCCTCCCGGGCAGACTTCTGTAAGGGACAGAGAGAGTGCCACTCTCTCGAGGGTCTGAGGAAACAGGCCCTGTCCCAGGCACAAGGTGAAGTGCCTAGGACCTTCAAGATTTATTGGGAGGGTGAGCTCCTTGTTAGCGAGCCCACTAAGCCTGAACCTGGTGCCCGCAAGAGGTTGGTGGTACCCCAGGTTTACAGGCCCTTCCTTCTGCAGTTGGCGCATGAGGTGCCCTTGGCTGGTCATCTTGGGACCAAGAAGACTAAGCAGAGGCTCTCTGCCCATTTCTACTGGCCACGGATGGGAGTAGAGGTGGAGTCCCACTGCAGGACCTGCCCCACTTGTCAGTTGTCTGGCAAGACTGGAGGCAGGGTCATTGCCCCACTGCAGCCATTACCAGTGGTTGGCACACCATTTGAGAGGGTGGGCATCGACATCGTCGGTCCCCTTGACCCTCCCACTTCAGGTGGACATCGGTTCATCCTGGTCTTGGTAGATCATGCCACCAGGTACCCTGAGGCAATACCCCTTCGGACTGTTACTGCCAAGGTGGTTGCCAGGGCTCTCCTAGGCATTTTCACCCGTGTTGGATTCCCCAAGGAGGTTGTCTCTGACCGAGGATCCAACTTCATGTCTAGTTACATGAAAACCATGTGGAAAGAGTGCGGGGTAACCTACAAGTTCTCCACCTCTTACCACCCCCAGACCAATGGTCTGGTTGAGAGATTTAATAAAACTCTCAAGGGCATGCTAGGGGCCTTGGAAGAACCCCTAAGGAGGAAATGGGATCTCCTCCTGCCATGCCTGCTGTTTGCTTACAGAGAGGTACCTCAAGAGGGTGTTGGTTTCAGCCCCTTTGAGTTACTCTTTGGACATCCCGTGAGGGGGCCCCTCGCCTTGATCCGAGAAGGCTTGGAAGCCACCCCTCCCGGTCCCGCCAAGCAAGTGGGGGACTATGTGTTAGGCCTCAGGCGGAGGATGACACAAATGATGGGTCAGGCAACAGCAAATCTCAAGGCCAGCCAGGAATTGAATAAGTACTGGCATGACCTTAAAGCGTCGCAAGTGGATTGGACTCCGGGACAGGAAATCCTTGTGATGGAGCCTACCAAGCCTAGAGCTTTGGCAGACAAGTGGACTGGACCCTTCAGGATCATCTCCAAGATGGGCGAAGTCAATTATCTGGTTGACATGGGAGCCTCTGGGGTAGCCCCCCAGGTATTCCATGTCAACAGGCTCAAGCCTTTCCACAGGCGAGCAGAGGTCTCATGTCTCTTGCTAGCTTCAGGGCAAGAAGAGGATGAGAGTGAGCCCCTTCCTGATTTGCTGCATAGCAACCCTCAGGATTGCTCAGTGGAGGGAGTACATCTCTCTCCAGAGTTGACAACAGAGCAGCAGAGGGCCTGCAGGGCTTTGCTCCAGCAGTATGCCTCTCTGTTTTCACTGACACCGGGCCTTACACCGTGGTGTAAGCACGAAATTGACACTGGTGACAGTGTACCTGTCAAAAGCAGGTGCTACCGTATGTCAGATACCGTCAAGAACCGCATCCAGGCTGAGGTCGCCAAGATGTTGGATCTGGGTGTTATTGAACCCTCAACCAGTCCCTGGTCCAGTCCAGTGGTCCTTGTCCCCAAGGCAAGGTCCCAGGCGGGTACCAAGGATTGGAGGTTCTGTGTGGACTACCGAGGCGTCAATGCCGTCACCAAAACTGACGCGCACCCATTGCCCAGGGCTGATGAGCTCGTGGACACCATAGGTGCTGCCAAGTTTGTGAGCACCTTTGACCTTACCTCAGGCTATTGGCAAATAGCTCTGACGGACCATGCCAAGGAAAAGACGGCTTTCTCAACACCTGAGGGACTCTACCAGTTTAGGGTCATGCCTTTTGGGTTGAAGAATGCCCCTGCCACCTTCCAGAGATTGGTCAACCATGCGCTCAGTGGGCTGGAAGCCTTTTGTGTGGCTTACTTAGACGACATTGCCGTCTACAGTTCCACCTGGGAAGAGCATTTGACACATCTGGATAAGGTGTTGCAGGCCTTGAAAAGGGCTAACCTCACTATCAAGGCCACCAAGTGCCAGATAGCTCAGGGGAAAGTTACCTATCTTGGTCATGAGGTAGGAGGGGGTCAAATCCAACCTCTCTCCAGTAAGGTACAGGACGTACAGAACTGGGAGACTCCCACTACTCAAACCCAGGTGAGAGCCTTTTTGGGCCTCACTGGGTACTATCGCAATTTCATGGCAGACTATGGAACCATAGCTGCACCCCTGACAGCTCTAACTTCACCCAAACAACCTAGGAAGGTTAATTGGACCGAAGACTGTCAGAGGGCCTTTGATGGCTTGAAAGAAAGTCTGTGTAGGGCACCTGTGTTGTGTGCGCCTGACTACAGCCGACCCTTTATCGTCCAGACGGATGCCTGCGACACCGGAATTGGAGCTGTCTTGTCCCAGTTAGATGACAAAGGGAGAGAACATCCTATCATATTCATCAGTAGACAACTCAAGGGTAGAGAACTTAGGTGGGCTACTGTTGAAAAGGAGTGTTTTAGCATAGTTTGGAGCCTTAGGCGTTTTAGGCCCTACCTTACGGGGTCTACCTTCAAGGTCCAAACAGATCATAAGCCCCTGAAGTGGCTTATGCAGATGAAGGGTGAGAATCCGAAATTGCTCAGGTGGTCCATTAGCCTGCAAGGGCTAGACTTCACCATAGAGCACAGACCAGGGAAGAGTCACGATAATGCAGATGGCCTTTCCAGAAGGTATGTTGACCGTCTGGATGAGGGTGTCTATCCCGTGGGAGATTAGACACCCTCCACCTCAGTCTGGGGGGGGCGACTGTGATGCTGGAAATGCATCAGGGGGACAGGGCCTCTGAATCCTTGTCCTTTACTGCCTTGTATCGTGTGTTCTGTCGTGTTTTCTGCCCATGAGTCCATTTGGGACTCCTGGCAGTGCAGCTCTCTCTTTTGGTTTGGTGAACAGACCCATGGGATACCCTTATGGCACCCATGGGTAGGGGTACAACCCTGTGCCCCTAGTGTATGTTTTTGGGCACCTGTGGGTGGCCCACAGAGCAGGGTATGGGCTGGTGGCAGCTCCATGCTGAAATTGACAGGTGCTCTGGGTGTCCTCCATTTTGGGATACCCAGGCCCTGCCATTGGAATCAGTTGATTCCTGATGGAAAACAAGATGGCCCCTGTGGCCTCTTGCTTTCTATTGCCTCTTACCTTGTTTTCCCAAAGTCCTGGGAAGCCCTGACTCTGTCCCTTCCCCCTGACTGGCTGTTGGGTGGAAGTTCCATATATGGTGTTGTTGTGAAGGCCCAGCTAGACTGACTGGAGCCTTCCCATTCCCTGTATGTTGTGGGTACCTCCTGTGGGTGGGACCTGGGTGAATGGAGTGTGTGACCAATATGCACTCCTTGTTGTGGTTGTCTGGTTTCTGGCATGTGAGACAAAGACTGAGACAGCCCTGCCCGAAACTGGCCTGAATGCAGTGTGTAGTGTTGAATGGCTGGGTACTTGTCCCAATCCACATTCCTTGTTGTGAGTGTCTGAAAGGGAGGAGTTTGGCCTGAATGCACTGTGTGCCTGATTGGCTGACTGACTGCATGAATGCCCTTCTGTGTGATTGGCTGCTGTGTGTGTGCCAGCAGTGTGGATGAGAGACAGAATAGTATATCTGGGGACCTCTCACCACTGGAAATTGTTCAGAAGCGTTCAGAAGCTGAGTCTCCACTCAAGAGTAACTGGAACTGCTGATCCTCGACGTCCAGCTGGAAGAAGAAGACTTGCTGCTGCATTTGCTTCGACAGATCTGAAGGTTGCCGAATTCGTCGAGGACTGACCCGAGAGAGGACCTGGTAAGGCGCCCTCTTCCCGTGCTCCGAGGGATCATCGAGCACCGCTACATCTTCACCGAAGCGCCCTGGAAGTCAGACCCTCGAAAGGCTGCCGACCCGAGACGGGACCGCCGAGGAGATCAAAGTGAAGCACCCGGACATCGATGCCGTCGAAGTCCATTGCCGTCGACCAGGGTTCGCAGGTTTGTGTAACCGCTGGAGGCCCGTCGAAGTTGTGTTGCCCAGCCGTGGGAACCACTTGACGCCGTACCGCCGACGACCGGAGCCGTCCGCTCCCTTGCCTAAGAACATTCAATCGAAGGACTCCCTCGACCGCATCGTCGACCGCTTATCCTGCCGGAGAAAGTCGAGGACGACCAACGCGCCGAGGAGAAACCTGCCGGTGGGTTTCCCGCCACCCAACGACCTCAAAGACTCGGACGACCCGACGCCCTTGCTGGGCTCCCGTCTCTACAATCTTTGCGGTCCAGAACTATTGTCATCGAGGTGCCCCGCACACCTCCGCCTTGCAGGACGCCGACGCCCCGACGCCGACGAGCACCGCTCGGACGAAGCTGCCGCCTCTTCGACATTGTTCTACCTCGTTTGTCGACGGACGTTCGACGCCCCGTGCCTCCCGCTTGAAAGGGAAGGCATTCAAGAAGGGCCGTCGATTCCCCGTCGCCGAACCCCGAGGTCTTCGACGTTTCCCGACGCCTCTCGACGATCTGTGACTCCCGCTTAAAAGGGGGTCGCTCAAGAAGGATCTGTCGACGCCTCTTCGAAGAACTCGACTCCACCAGGTACATTGGGGGGGTAAAAACATTGTAGGAGAGAATAAGACTATTGAACAATATATGGACTGGGCTTGTGTTATATCTCTTTATTTTACAGGTTGCCCAGGTGGGGGGATCTCCACACAGAACTGTGTCCAGTAGCGAGGGCCAGTCTTCTGCCTATTGTTTCAACCATCTGTTATCTCTCCTCTCTCTATTGCTGGTTTCCTTCTCATTGATCTGCGTGCCATTGATACAGTATTATGAATGCACTTTAATGAGGTCTAATATTAGTGGTACCACTTTAGAATTGTAGATATTTACCATTATTGGTTTTCCTGAGCACAAAGTGCGTTGTTGTGATAAGTGTACATGACCCTTGAATATTAATTATATAAAGACTGTGTTTTCAGTAATACAGTGAGTGGACATTCCTTTGTGGGGGCTTGGGGATACACTGTACTTAAGAACCAGCCTGCATCACCTCCTGAGAAGCTAGGCCTTGATTGCTCGCCCATAGCTACCATAATTGAGAATCTTGGCTGGGGTCCTCTGTGCCTCTCCTCTACCATATAGAGAGCGGAAGTACAGACCCCCCCACCGGTCTTGACAAGCTGGTGGCAGCGGTGGGATGCTTATGGTTTTAAGACTCAGTGTATAACCGTGCCACTTACAAAATATCCGCACTTTATTAGATTAAGGTTTGGGTGTGTTCCAAATAACTGCATTACAAGCAATGGAGCCCATTGCGAATGGTAAATTGACTAGGATGAGCTTAGAGGCTCTCCAGAGTGCTTGTGAAGCCAGGGAGTTATACTTTGTGGATAAGTCTAGGGCTGAGCTAATAGCTGCCCTGGTGGACTACCAGACTGATGGTGAAACACTTGATGAAGTGGGAGATGCAACCAGTGAGGACTCTGCCCCTGGGGTTGTCGCTGAATCTGTTTCTGGGAATGCCACCATTCCTGCTGCCTCTGTTCCAAACCCCAGCAATTCCATGGAACTTGAGTTATTAAGGATGAAATTGGCCTTTGAATATCGCAAGTTGGAAATAGAAGCTGAGCTTAAGAAAGAGGAGCTGGCACAGCAAGTGGAACTCAAGAATAGGGATCTTGCACTCAAAGACAAGGACACTGAATGTCAGAGAATCCAGCTAGCGAAAGCTAGAGTGGAGACTTCAGCTAAAACCAGTGAGAGTGTCAGGTCCCCAGCCACCAAGTTTATGAAAGACTTGGTTGGTGTGTTTTTGGAGGGTTCAGATATCCTCCAATGGATTGAAGCGTTTGAAATGGCTTGTGCAATTCATGATGTGGATAAAAGAGATTGGGCTAAGTGTTTGTTAAGCAGAGTGCCTCAAACTGGATATGACTGTATTCTGAAGCTGAGTGTGGAAGAAAGGGGTCAGTATGAGTGTATGAAGTCTGCTTTAATTGCCAAGTTTGGCAAGACACCTACCCAATATCTTAAAAGGTTCAGGGATTTTAAGAAAAGAGAGAATATGTCTTGGGTTGACTGGGTGAGTGCTGCGCACATGAACATGATGGGGTGGATTGATGGTTACAAGGTGAAAACTTTTGCTGAATTATCCCACCTGTTGTTTTTTGAGCATTTTTCTGAAGCCTGTTCACCAGAGCTGCGTCAGTATGTGGCTGACCAGAACATTTTGGACCCCTTTAAGCTGGCTAGGTTGGCTGACAAGTGGGTCTCCCACCGGGTGTCCCCTAAGGACTCCAGTGGGAAGGACAAGGACAAAGAAAAGGGGACCTCTCAGAAAGCTGAGGAGTCCCAAAAGCAATCACAGTCGGGTAAACCAAAACCTTCCTCTCCTAAGACCCAAAAATCTAGTGGGGATAAGTCATCTGGGGGTGGGAATAAGAGTAGTGGTCCACCTGCTGCAAAGCAGGCTCCCAGTGGTTCCAGTACCGTACCCCGCACTCCTGGCACTTGTTGGGACTGTGGGGCCCTGGATCACAAAAGGGGTGACTCCAGGTGTAAAGGTAAGGCACTTGGAGTACAGGCTGTCAGCCTGACCTACCCTTACCCCGTGTCTGAGGTGGAGGCCACTGTCCTCCCCTCCTCTACCGGGATCACATTTGGTGCTCCGGTAGAGATTTCCCTAGTGTCCCTTGGGGCCTGGGACCAGTACGCAGAAGTACTGGCGACTATCCCGCAGAACACCCGTAGGTTTTTGAGAAGTGTCCTCTTGAATGGCCAGCCTTCTACTGGCTTGAGAGACACTGGGGCCAGCATGACAGTGGTGGACAGGACCCTGCTCAAGCCAGAGGACTATGTAGGTGCTCCTCTGCAAACCACCAGGTTAGCTGGTGGGCCTCCCAAATTATCACCTGTAGCCTTAGTCACACTCATGATTGGAAACAAGACAGCGAAGCTTCCTGTCCTGGTTCAGGACAATGTCCCTGCTAACATTTTGTTAGGGAATGATCTAGTAGAGTTGGGGTTGATCTCGGATGGTCTTCCCATGACTGCGGCTGCGGTCACTAGGTCACAGGTGACACCGGGTCTGGCTGTGAGTCAGGTACCCGAGCCAAAGGCGAGGCCTAAGGCAAGAAGGCGGAAGACCAAGAAGGCCACCTCTGTGGAGGGAGCACCTTCTCTTCCTGCTGCACCCATTGGGATCCATGCTCCGGACGGGCTGGGTCCAGTGGAAAACCCAAACTCAACTCCTTTGGGAGAAGAGGCAGAAGACTCTCCTGTGGGAGAGGTTCTCAACCCGGAGGATCATCCCGACCTTCAATGCTTGTTAGCTGAAGGGGGACCCTCCCGGGCAGACTTCTGTAAGGGACAGAGAGAGTGCCACTCTCTCGAGGGTCTGAGGAAACAGGCCCTGTCCCAGGCACAAGGTGAAGTGCCTAGGACCTTCAAGATTTATTGGGAGGGTGAGCTCCTTGTTAGCGAGCCCACTAAGCCTGAACCTGGTGCCCGCAAGAGGTTGGTGGTACCCCAGGTTTACAGGCCCTTCCTTCTGCAGTTGGCGCATGAGGTGCCCTTGGCTGGTCATCTTGGGACCAAGAAGACTAAGCAGAGGCTCTCTGCCCATTTCTACTGGCCACGGATGGGAGTAGAGGTGGAGTCCCACTGCAGGACCTGCCCCACTTGTCAGTTGTCTGGCAAGACTGGAGGCAGGGTCATTGCCCCACTGCAGCCATTACCAGTGGTTGGCACACCATTTGAGAGGGTGGGCATCGACATCGTCGGTCCCCTTGACCCTCCCACTTCAGGTGGACATCGGTTCATCCTGGTCTTGGTAGATCATGCCACCAGGTACCCTGAGGCAATACCCCTTCGGACTGTTACTGCCAAGGTGGTTGCCAGGGCTCTCCTAGGCATTTTCACCCGTGTTGGATTCCCCAAGGAGGTTGTCTCTGACCGAGGATCCAACTTCATGTCTAGTTACATGAAAACCATGTGGAAAGAGTGCGGGGTAACCTACAAGTTCTCCACCTCTTACCACCCCCAGACCAATGGTCTGGTTGAGAGATTTAATAAAACTCTCAAGGGCATGCTAGGGGCTGTAAGGATATTTGGCATGTTACTGCACAAGTAGCATTACAGCGCTACTGCACAAGTAGCATTACAGCACTACTGCACAAGTAGCATTTTTTGCAGCACCACCACAAGGGTGCGGTGCATTGCTATATGGGTTAACAGATTAACAAGGAAAGACAGACTATTCAGTCAAAAAACGATTTTAACATATAAGATGCAAAGCTATTTTTACAGTTAAAAGCACACGTGTTCATTTAAAAATATGCACACTATTTTTCACCTGAAATGCCTATATTGCTAGAGACACATTTGAAAATTAACAGCTAACATATTAACCATTAACCTGACTAATAAAACCTTATTTTATTATAACTCACTAATAAAATGTGTTCTCTACTGCAGAATTAGGCATATTTTGAAAACCAGTTAAATGAGTGTGCAGATTTTTCCTCTCTTCTCTGCATGATTATCCGTGTTGTTGTGCACAGTAACTGCAGGAGGAAGGAAGTCAGATTTGCAACAATTGCAAATGTATAAGCGAAGCTATTGTTTAAAAGTAGGAGGATGAGAGATGATGGATTTCATTGGAACACGTCATAAAGAGGGCTGAGAGGAAAGTTTTAGTGGGCAGTAGCAGGGAAAAAGACAGGCAGACATCTTTCTGCACTACTGGGGAGAAGACCTGGCTGTGGGGGTGTCCTGCTGCAGTCGAGACTGGGGAAAGCTGAAAGAATTACATTTCCACTGGCAGAGGCTGTCCTATCTGAAAAAGCTGAGAATTCCAGGCAATGACCCCGGCTTGAGAAGGCAAGCGTCCCTTTTCGTTGGAGTTAAGCCAAGAGAGCCACATTCACAGAGAGAATCCTCTAAACAGATAAGGTAATTACCTAACTGGGGGAGCTGTGTGTGTGCACGAAAGTATGCAGTCAGTGTAGAAAAATGAAAGTCCCGTGCGTGTCTTAATCAAGTGCTAATGTTGCAATTTAAGTTCTGTTCTCCGCCACTATAATTGCAGTGTGTCATTGAAAATGCTTTGATTGTTCCCTTTTATTGCTGTAAAGAATGAGATTATGTCTAAATGCAAATTTTATAATACAGAAAATATTTGAAAACAGACGGGTGGTTTATTTTCTATTTACCATTACAATGCCAATGATGTGGGGAGATTTTTAAACAGTGCAATGGTCATTTTAAGACAGATGTGTGTATGTCAGAATCAGTATGAATAATTGTGAGTGACTGTAGTATAACTTGTTGGAGGTACATGAGCCAACGGGAAGAGAGACTCTCTGAACATAGCTCCCTACCGTATATAAGGTAGTGGAAATTACCACAAGACTACCACATATAGCTCTCTGTCGTAAATAAGTCAGTGAGTTTGCCCATGGTGGCGCACCAACACTATCCCTGGAAATTGTGGTTTCCCTAGAATGCAGGTCTGAGGTCTCTCTAGTGATCACACGAAAAATCTAAGCGAAGATAAGGGATTCTGGACATTGGGGCCACAAATAAAACAAGGGAATTATGCTCACCAAAATACCACCAACCACGTATACCAAATATGCAGGTCTGGGTGCTGAAATAATGCATGTCCATTGTATTATTGTTGCACATGGCCAAATCTGAATACAAAGAGTGATTATTGCTAAGTTATTTCTCAGCGGTAATAAAATACCGTCAGGCCCCAAATCTCCACAAAATACCCTACATATTTATGGTGCGTTGCAGGCCGGGAAAGTGATCATAGAGTACCTACTGGGCGTGGCAAGCGTGTCTCACACTGCCATTTGCACATTAAAGGGAACCCATTTTATAATAGCAGTGTGCCACTAAAAACGAATTTCAGAATGTCACAAAGGGAAACCACATTCTCAGATCTAGTGCAATATTTAGAGGCAAAGTTATTTGCACATGGGAATTGGTCTTCGAACAGTACCTTAGAATGGAGTAACCGCATTCAGGGTGAGGTGCAGAAAGAAAAACTAGACAATATTTTTGCAGAAGGCAGCATAATTCAGGTCTGCCTTACAAGATTATTGAATGCAGCCGATAAAAGTGCAGAGAAAGACTGTTTAATACGGCTATGCGGCAAAATATGGTTTATTTTAAACAAGTCACTGCGAATGCAAGAGAATGATACTCAACTAATTAACAGGTTAAAGACTGAATTAGATGGGGCAAGTAAAAATCAGGAAATGTTGAGAGCAGAATTGGATGTATGCCAAAAAGACATGCAATTAAAATGCAGAGACTTTGATACTCAGTTATCCAAAAGCAAGAAACAATTTGAAGATAGTGAGCAAGAATTGACACACTTAAAAGCCTTAGTGGATCACATTAGGCAGGATAAAGATGAGGTTGTTTCAGAAATGCAGATTTTACAAAAAGAACATTGCGAAAAAGAAGGTGATCTCCAGAGTGTAGAACAAGAAATGATTAAAATGATCCAAGAAAGAGACAAGAGAAGTAAAGAGTTCAATGAATGCCAAATGCAAATGTGCGATATGCAGGAGGCAATTAATAAAATGAGTGATGAAAATAATTATTTGCATGATGAAGCCAACAGACTCCTTAAAAAGTGTAAGGACTTAGAACAGCAAATGTGCATTCCCAGGTCCCAGGAGAGGCGGCAGGGTACCACATTCAATGGAGTGGAGGTGAATTCTAGCTCTGCCCAAAGAGCTAGTGCCCCAGTGACAGGGCCGGTGACTGAACTTGGTTGCAGCGCCCTTGGGGGATTTGATACTCCCATTGGGGGCAGCCACCAATCTCATACACCTGAAAACAGGATTGAATCACAAAATAGTGCAATTCCATGCATTGCAACAAGTAGCCCCATAAAAATAATGAAATCCATTAAAGCCCTGATCAAACCATTTAAAAAGGGAGGTGAATGCTGCATTGAGGATCACTTAGAAGCGGTGCATGACATTTTTAAAGCGCTCCAGATACCTAAGGAACAGTACAGACAATATTTTCATTTAACTTTAGATGCCCCGACGGCCAGCATCATAAGGGGATTAAATGAACAGCAGAATATGACATGGCTGGAGTTTGAAAAAGAAATTAGGCGTCATTTTTCTCCTTTTCAGTCATTGCAGGAGGCAAAGAAAGTTGCGTACACTATTACTGCTGGACCTAATACATCACCTCGCCAATTTTTACAAGACTTAAAAAGAGCATTCTCTCGCTTTGATGTATCTTTTGACTCAAATTCCAATGAGTTTAAAACCGCATACTTCTATGGGCTACAGAAAGACATCATATCCCAATTGGTCCGTGAATTTGACCGTGACAAGTCCCTTGAATGGATTGTACATCAAAGCACCAAGCTATATGAGGTACTCTATTGTCAGGGTAGAGAAAGTGATAAAATGAAAGATACTAGGCCTAAATCTAAAGAACCCTCAGCCACAGTAATGGAAATCAGGTCAGCCAAAATGTCCCTTGAGTCTGCTCAAAGCCAAGGTAAAAATAATGTGACACCTGAACAAAGGGGTAATCAACAAAGATCGCCATTTACTGTACCAATATTCCAATCACATGATCCTAGTAATAGAGAGAGCTACATCAGCCCTAGATATTTAGGAGATAGACCCCGGGTAAGATACCGGTCTGATATGGCAGGTATGAACAATAACCAGAGACAAAATCAAGATCAAAGAAATGATGGTCCCTACCAGTCATTGGGGACACAGAGCAGATTTGATCCCAGCACCATGATATATGGTAATCAGGATAGGCCCCGATATGTGGATCGATTTACTGATAATGGAAATCAATATAGGGGCCAGTACCCACAATCTGAGAAACAGGACATGAAGCAAAACGTGAACTACAGTCCACGCCAGTACAATGATTCCCCACCAGGGGACTATAATCAAAGGATGGGTGCAACCCGCTCCCCTCCACAAATGAATCAAGAGTTCAGAAACCATCCCAACCGGTATCAATCACCTGAGAGGTATCAGAATAGATCCAATCAGGGGGAAAACAACCAATATCGACCTAGGCCACAGAAAGAGGATCCTAGAGAGGTGGAAAGGTTCCAATGCCTTGAGGCCCAAGTGAAAATGTTAGCTGAGCAAATAGGAAAGCTCTATACAGCGCAAAAACAACCTTCCAAAGAGGGGGCTGATGGCCATAGCAATGACCGGGGGGCTTCCGAAAAGTGACTAAGTACTCATGATAACTGCAGTGCCAAAATGACAGATAGCTCTGATATAATTTTGCATAACGACTCTGAGATGTCTAATGGATTAAAAATGAAAGTACCAGTAAATGAAATTGTGACAGAAAGTGCAAATACTTCTAAAAAAGAGGTACGGTTTAACTTAGAGCTAAATAAAACAGTAAAGATTTGCACAAATGAAAAAGAAACATTAGGAATTCCAAAAGAACAAAGGGACAGATTTAAGAAAAATGACTCATGCATGGGGAATACCAGTGAACAGGGAGTAAGTGGGGATGCCATAGCTCCTTTCCTGGGCAAGCAAAACAATTACCAAACACAGACAGAAAAAGGAAATACTCACAAGGAGGGTACAAGTCAATCACCTGAAAAATTCTTTGAGCCACATATTTTTGAAGAGGCTGAAAGGGCTGGTATTACACTAAATGATCACAAATGCACAGAATTAAAAAATGACAAATTGCTGAATGATGTTGTGACACATGTTCAGTTGGAAGGTTGTAATGTGGTCTCTGATGTTACCCAGATGGATGGGCGAACGGTGGCCACACTCCAAAAAACCTCTGAACATGGAGAAATGAATAAAATATCTCGCACAGAAATGGGTAAAAAGGAGGGAAAAATGTCTTTTCATTTACCAATGTGCTTAGCCAAAAGTGAAAAAGACCTGAGAAAGGTGAGCCCTGAAATCAGTAAGAATTCACATTTCTTATGTGTATTAGAGGAAGTTGAGGACAGATATTATGCACCCATCACTGTAGAAGAAAAATGCCACACCTTTGCTATGATTGACACTGGCGCACAGGCCACAATTATGTCCAAGGAGCTGGTAAAGAGTATCAATGAAGGGAGGCCTCCACAGAGTCAGATCACAGTGAAGGCAAATCAAGGCCCAGTGCATAACTTTAATGGGGAGGAGGTGCCCATCATAGGTGTAACTGAGGTTGACATAAAAATAGGAAAGCACAGAATGAAACAAGAGGTATTGATCACATCTATTTGTGAAATTCCATTTCTGATGGGGACAGATTGCCTGAAAAGATTGTCTCCTCTCATAGATGGGGTGAATGGAGTGCTGTGGTCCTTAACCAAAAAACCATTGAGGCCTAAGAAACTAAAATCACAAAACAGCAATATAAAAGAATGTCACACCATTGCCAAAACAAATGATGCTGTGGAGGTATATCTCCAGAATAGCTGCATACCTAGTGTCACTGTTATATTAAGGTGTCAAGACAAAGATCAGTGATGAAATAAGACATGTGCTTGGCCAATTGCAGAAAGCAGGCGCCAAAGTATCTTTGCAAAAAGCACAATGGTGCAAGAAAAAAGTGAACTTTCTAGGGCATGAAGTGACTGAACATGGGCTAAATCCACAAAGGAAGAAAATAGAGGCCATACAAAGATTAAAAGATCCTAAAAATGTGAAAGGAGTAAAAAGTTTATTAGGGATGACAGGCTATAACAGAAAGTTCATTGAGAATTATGCAGAAATCACTCAACCATTGACTAAACTGCTTAAACTAAATACTCCCTGGAAATGGGGAAGAGAGCAGTCTGATGCAGTGGCTAGATTGAAGGAATGTCTTGTAAAGGCACCATGTTTAGCATACCCCATAAAGGACAGGGATTTCTTTATAGAAATAGGCTTTTCTGAACATTGTATGTCAGCAGTGTTATCACAAAAACACGATTTGAATCACAAAACCATTGCATATGCAAGTAAGGCATTTTCCCAAGTTGAAATGAAATTTAATGAATGCGAAAAGGCCCTATTAACCACTGTGTGGGCGCTACAACATTTCCGCCCCATTGTTCAGGGAGAAAAGGTGATTATTGAAACAAATCATCAACCTTTGCAATTTTTAGAGAGTAAAAGAATTAGATCAGGCAATCTAGCGCAATCCAGAATCACTTCATGGACGCTGGCATTACAAGGTTTTCCCGTAGAAGTAAGATATGGACAAAATAAAAAGAGCCCAATTGCTCAAGGGTTAGCTGACTTACATGACTGTGCAGCTGAACAAATAACAAATGAAATGGATGTGGAAGCTAGTTTGCAGGAGTTTGAACAATCACCACACAAAGCTTTTGATGAAAAAACATGCAAGGATTTGCCAACTGTATATGTGGATGGTTGTGCTTTTCACATTGAAAATGACAGTAATAAACAATTAGTGGCAGGAATAGGAAATGTCTGGTTGAAATGTGAAGGCGTTCCTAGTATAGGGATGAGGATTGGAGATAGGAGCAGTCAGGTAGCGGAATTGGCAGCCATCTATAAAGCAATTGCTACTGCAGTTGATAAAAAGTTCAGTGAAATTGTCCTGGTGACTGATTCTGACTATGCACGGAATAGCTTTGTGGAGTATTTGCCTGGTTGGAAAGCAAGAGGCATGGTTACATACAACAAAAAGCCACTTAAACATGGAAAAATGATACAAGCCATAGACAAATTGGTGTCAGAAAATAATTTAACAATATACTGGAGAAAAATTCGTGGGCATTTAAAAACACCAGGAGAGGATAAGGAGGGAAATGATAAGGCAGACCATCTGGCTAAGATTGGGGCTGTGATGGGAGAATTGCTACCTATTGATTATTTAATGGGTGAAATACAAATTGATGCAGTCACACGTTCTAAAGCACCAAAGGAGGTAGATCAACCGGTGGTGCAGTGGAGTCATGACACGCCAGACCAAGATTTGATTGAGGCACAAAAGAATGATCAAATTTTGGGAATCTATTATAATCATTTGATAGATCCTGAAAAAAATCCTTTAACAGAAAATGATTGTATGGGAAAAGAAGAGTTGAGGGTGTTATTAAAGAACAAAACACGAATTAGATTACAGGATGGGCTCATGATTAGAGAGTCCATAACAGGGCAAATACAGTGGGTAGTACCCCTTTCATTCAGAGGACTAATGCTACACCATGCACACGATGCCATAACTGCAGGCCATAGAGGTTCACAAAAGACATTAGAAATACTAAAAGATTATGCTTACTGGCCACATATGTCCCAAGATGTGGAATTATATACTAGAGGATGTCTAGTATGCGCCCAATTTAAACCTGCTTCACCAATGCATAGAGCACCATTGATGAAAAGAGGCCTAACTCTCCCATGGTCAGATTTGCAAATAGACTATGTAGGTCCTTTAAAAAGGTCGAGCAGGGGACACCGCTATATTTTGAGTGTGGTATGTTTGATGTCAAAATGGATTGAGTGCATTCCCGCACCAGATTGTAGTGCGCAAACAGCAGCCACATTGCTGGTGAACCATGTGTTCTCAAGGTTTGGGTTGCCACAAAGAATTGAGTCAGACAGAGGAAGTCATTTCACAAGTACTCTAATGAGTAAGGTATGGCAAATACTAGGTGTAAAAAGGAAACTACATATCGCATATCGGGCGGCGTCTTCAGGTACAGTTGAAAGAAGCAATAGGTCTGTTGTGGACATTTTAAAGAAATTTGTGGCAGAAGCAGGTTCCAGCTGGGATTTGCGTTTACCATTGGTTTTGATGGCAATCAGGTCGACTCCTGCCAAAGCATCAGGTGTTAGCCCCCATGAGGTCTTAACAGGTAGGAAAATGGTGTTACCACAACACCTACTATACAGAACACATGAGCAAACTCTAGTGAGTGCATCCACAGTTCATGAATATATTGATGAACTGAGGAGGCATTTGCAACATGCATTTGCTTTTGTGCAGAGAAATCTGGAAAGAGCTGCTGACAGTGCTAAGTCATATTATGACAAAAAGACATCAGTAAAGGAATACAATGTAGGGGATCAGGTGTACAAGTTTCATTTTGGAAAAAGTAAACAGAAAAATTCTAAATTTCTGGCAGCCTGGCAGGGGCCATTTCGAATTATAGATAAAGTATCTCCTGTAGTGTATAAAATTTTGAAAAATGAAGGTGAAACAGCAATAGAGCAATTTGTCCATGTAAATCAAATCAAACCATGCCATCCCAGACATGAGATCAGGCAGCTTGAGCATGTGGAAACGGATAGAGTCCCTTGAGAAAATAAATGGGTGTGATCAGGAGGCAGTGACAAAGAAGTTAAAAAAAAAAAAAAAAAAAGTTGATTGTAATGATGGCACATAAACACTGTAATATATGTGAAAATATATAATATAAATAAATAAATAAATAAATAAATAAATAAATAAATAAATGCACATATAACGGAAGCTCGTGGTTGGTGTGCAGAGAGAAAGTGTATTAAATATTGAATGCTGTTTTATATGTGTTTGTTTTCTTTTAACTTGTGTTTAATTTCAGAAAAAAAAAAAAAAAAACGAAGTATTTTTACCAAGCATGTTTTATTTTTGGCAAAAGGATGAAGTTAGTATTGTGCTATGTACTTAATCTGTTTATTTTCTATTTTGATTTAGACGATTAACATTATTTGATCGGAGGTTCCGGGACCAGAGGCCACGGGAGACGATGGAGTCCTGGAGACCTCGAGGACGGATTCCGGGAAAGCCCCAAAGAGGGGTGAAGACCAAGGCTACAAAGCGATCAGCATTGAAGATGATACCGATGACATGTTTAACGATAGTGATATTTGGAGGGATCTTCAAGAATTCAGAAGCACAGGTTGTCATTGAACCTGGACCAGCATCTGGTATCGCGGTAGAAGAAGCACCAGGATTCATCATGAGTGATAGAAGGATGATTTTCCAAAATATCTACATACCATTGAATCCTGAGATTTTGATTGAAAAACATTTGAACAATACCGGAATTAAGATTGAACAGACTAAAGAGTGGCTGGAAATAAGAAAAGAGGACGCTAAGCAGTCAATAAGAGATATATTAATGCAATTGGAAAAAACATTCGTGAATTCAGCAGACATTAAGAAGAAGAGAGGAAAGAGAGGTGCGGTGATGCTCGCGATATCAATGGTAATGTCTATAATTGGGGCAATAATAGGTACTACAATATCAACAGCCAATTCTATTTCGGTAGGAACACTGAGTACTAAAGCACAACAACTGAGTATTGACCTAGAAATAATACAAAAGACATTAGATGGAATTAGAGGGGGACTGGATGAACAAGTAAGATTCATAAATGAAACTGCAATCATTCTAAATGAACAAGCGGATGTGATGCAACGGGCGACTAAAATAATACTTAAGCATGACAGAACTTTAAATGAAATATTGAACATAATGAGTCCTGTTGATAGACTATTAACGAATTATATGAGAGAAGTTCAAACTGCAGTTTCACAATTGATTCAAGGACATATTCCCTTGTATTTTGTTTCGCAGGATATCATTCGGCAAATGATAGAAAGATTGACCAGGAGGGAAATTGACCTTATACAGATAAGAATTGCATTCGAAATGGGGAATGCAATGCCGTTATATGTGGACTTGGAAAGACTAGAGATCGGATTTTTGCTATGCATCCCATTTGTAGCCCCTGAACTTATTTATCAAACGAAGTGGGTACACAACGTGGGATTTTGGCAAGAGGACAAATTCATTAAGATTAAGACTCCAGAAGTGGTGGCATTTCAGTCATGGGA
The DNA here is from genome assembly GCF_040938575.1 of Ambystoma mexicanum. NCBI lineage: Eukaryota > Metazoa > Chordata > Amphibia > Caudata > Ambystomatidae > Ambystoma > Ambystoma mexicanum. The sequence continues at coordinate 964,271,354 of NC_090929.1, read as the reverse complement.
ACCTGAAGTTTATTTAATACCAAACCTGGAAACATGTGTAACATTTAAAGAACAAAATTATATGTGTCCAGGTAAACCGTTTGTTCCTGATGCCACAGATGCTATTTGTGGATTGAAATCTGACCCAAGTATATCAGAGGGATGTGAAGTGATTATTAGTAATATGGGGAGTGAAGAAATGGCACAGGCTAAGATGGTCAGAGGTAAATGGTTGGTCAGTACCTGTTTAAAGAACATGACGGTAGTACATTTAAACCATGGAACATACGTGGTTAAACAGGTAAAATATAATGTTTTTTATTTACAGGTTCCAAAGGATGCAATTGTGTCAATTGGGGGATTAACATTGTTCCATGTAACAAATGATGTTTGGGAAAGCCAAGTGGAAAATATCGATTTTTTTCAAAGGGATACTTTTCCAATAGATCCAGATGTGGAATATTTATTGAATCACAAAGAAAGACATGTTATGAAAATGAATTTGCGAAAAAACAATATTACAATTAGTAATCTGGGCATAATAGAAGTGGAAAGATTTAATTGGGGAACCTGGGGGGAACGCTCAATAGTGGGTTTGGCTATCCTGGTGCTAATCATGGGTGGATGGTTGATTGTGATATCAGTAAAAATGAAAATGTTACTGATTTTACTGACTACGTCAGGAAGAGAAAGATATCCCAATACACATGCATTTTAAGAGAAAAAGAAAGAACAAGTTGTTTTTGGAGATTGGCTTGGATTATAGCCAAGTTCTAAAAACAAGTTGTTTTTAGAGATTGGCTTGGATTATAGCCAAGTTCTAAAAACAAAAGGAGGGTATATGTAAGGATATTTGGCATGTTACTGCACAAGTAGCATTACAGCGCTACTGCACAAGTAGCATTACAGCACTACTGCACAAGTAGCATTTTTTGCAGCACCACCACAAGGGTGCGGTGCATTGCTATATGGGTTAACAGATTAACAAGGAAAGACAGACTATTCAGTCAAAAAACGATTTTAACATATAAGATGCAAAGCTATTTTTACAGTTAAAAGCACACGTGTTCATTTAAAAATATGCACACTATTTTTCACCTGAAATGCCTATATTGCTAGAGACACATTTGAAAATTAACAGCTAACATATTAACCATTAACCTGACTAATAAAACCTTATTTTATTATAACTCACTAATAAAATGTGTTCTCTACTGCAGAATTAGGCATATTTTGAAAACCAGTTAAATGAGTGTGCAGATTTTTCCTCTCTTCTCTGCATGATTATCCGTGTTGTTGTGCACAGTAACTGCAGGAGGAAGGAAGTCAGATTTGCAACAATTGCAAATGTATAAGCGAAGCTATTGTTTAAAAGTAGGAGGATGAGAGATGATGGATTTCATTGGAACACGTCATAAAGAGGGCTGAGAGGAAAGTTTTAGTGGGCAGTAGCAGGGAAAAAGACAGGCAGACATCTTTCTGCACTACTGGGGAGAAGACCTGGCTGTGGGGGTGTCCTGCTGCAGTCGAGACTGGGGAAAGCTGAAAGAATTACATTTCCACTGGCAGAGGCTGTCCTATCTGAAAAAGCTGAGAATTCCAGGCAATGACCCCGGCTTGAGAAGGCAAGCGTCCCTTTTCGTTGGAGTTAAGCCAAGAGAGCCACATTCACAGAGAGAATCCTCTAAACAGATAAGGTAATTACCTAACTGGGGGAGCTGTGTGTGTGCACGAAAGTATGCAGTCAGTGTAGAAAAATGAAAGTCCCGTGCGTGTCTTAATCAAGTGCTAATGTTGCAATTTAAGTTCTGTTCTCCGCCACTATAATTGCAGTGTGTCATTGAAAATGCTTTGATTGTTCCCTTTTATTGCTGTAAAGAATGAGATTATGTCTAAATGCAAATTTTATAATACAGAAAATATTTGAAAACAGACGGGTGGTTTATTTTCTATTTACCATTACAATGCCAATGATGTGGGGAGATTTTTAAACAGTGCAATGGTCATTTTAAGACAGATGTGTGTATGTCAGAATCAGTATGAATAATTGTGAGTGACTGTAGTATAACTTGTTGGAGGTACATGAGCCAACGGGAAGAGAGACTCTCTGAACATAGCTCCCTACCGTATATAAGGTAGTGGAAATTACCACAAGACTACCACATATAGCTCTCTGTCGTAAATAAGTCAGTGAGTTTGCCCATGGTGGCGCACCAACACTATCCCTGGAAATTGTGGTTTCCCTAGAATGCAGGTCTGAGGTCTCTCTAGTGATCACACGAAAAATCTAAGCGAAGATAAGGGATTCTGGACATTGGGGCCACAAATAAAACAAGGGAATTATGCTCACCAAAATACCACCAACCACGTATACCAAATATGCAGGTCTGGGTGCTGAAATAATGCATGTCCATTGTATTATTGTTGCACATGGCCAAATCTGAATACAAAGAGTGATTATTGCTAAGTTATTTCTCAGCGGTAATAAAATACCGTCAGGCCCCAAATCTCCACAAAATACCCTACAGGGCCTTGGAAGAACCCCTAAGGAGGAAATGGGATCTCCTCCTGCCATGCCTGCTGTTTGCTTACAGAGAGGTACCTCAAGAGGGTGTTGGTTTCAGCCCCTTTGAGTTACTCTTTGGACATCCCGTGAGGGGGCCCCTCGCCTTGATCCGAGAAGGCTTGGAAGCCACCCCTCCCGGTCCCGCCAAGCAAGTGGGGGACTATGTGTTAGGCCTCAGGCGGAGGATGACACAAATGATGGGTCAGGCAACAGCAAATCTCAAGGCCAGCCAGGAATTGAATAAGTACTGGCATGACCTTAAAGCGTCGCAAGTGGATTGGACTCCGGGACAGGAAATCCTTGTGATGGAGCCTACCAAGCCTAGAGCTTTGGCAGACAAGTGGACTGGACCCTTCAGGATCATCTCCAAGATGGGCGAAGTCAATTATCTGGTTGACATGGGAGCCTCTGGGGTAGCCCCCCAGGTATTCCATGTCAACAGGCTCAAGCCTTTCCACAGGCGAGCAGAGGTCTCATGTCTCTTGCTAGCTTCAGGGCAAGAAGAGGATGAGAGTGAGCCCCTTCCTGATTTGCTGCATAGCAACCCTCAGGATTGCTCAGTGGAGGGAGTACATCTCTCTCCAGAGTTGACAACAGAGCAGCAGAGGGCCTGCAGGGCTTTGCTCCAGCAGTATGCCTCTCTGTTTTCACTGACACCGGGCCTTACACCGTGGTGTAAGCACGAAATTGACACTGGTGACAGTGTACCTGTCAAAAGCAGGTGCTACCGTATGTCAGATACCGTCAAGAACCGCATCCAGGCTGAGGTCGCCAAGATGTTGGATCTGGGTGTTATTGAACCCTCAACCAGTCCCTGGTCCAGTCCAGTGGTCCTTGTCCCCAAGGCAAGGTCCCAGGCGGGTACCAAGGATTGGAGGTTCTGTGTGGACTACCGAGGCGTCAATGCCGTCACCAAAACTGACGCGCACCCATTGCCCAGGGCTGATGAGCTCGTGGACACCATAGGTGCTGCCAAGTTTGTGAGCACCTTTGACCTTACCTCAGGCTATTGGCAAATAGCTCTGACGGACCATGCCAAGGAAAAGACGGCTTTCTCAACACCTGAGGGACTCTACCAGTTTAGGGTCATGCCTTTTGGGTTGAAGAATGCCCCTGCCACCTTCCAGAGATTGGTCAACCATGCGCTCAGTGGGCTGGAAGCCTTTTGTGTGGCTTACTTAGACGACATTGCCGTCTACAGTTCCACCTGGGAAGAGCATTTGACACATCTGGATAAGGTGTTGCAGGCCTTGAAAAGGGCTAACCTCACTATCAAGGCCACCAAGTGCCAGATAGCTCAGGGGAAAGTTACCTATCTTGGTCATGAGGTAGGAGGGGGTCAAATCCAACCTCTCTCCAGTAAGGTACAGGACGTACAGAACTGGGAGACTCCCACTACTCAAACCCAGGTGAGAGCCTTTTTGGGCCTCACTGGGTACTATCGCAATTTCATGGCAGACTATGGAACCATAGCTGCACCCCTGACAGCTCTAACTTCACCCAAACAACCTAGGAAGGTTAATTGGACCGAAGACTGTCAGAGGGCCTTTGATGGCTTGAAAGAAAGTCTGTGTAGGGCACCTGTGTTGTGTGCGCCTGACTACAGCCGACCCTTTATCGTCCAGACGGATGCCTGCGACACCGGAATTGGAGCTGTCTTGTCCCAGTTAGATGACAAAGGGAGAGAACATCCTATCATATTCATCAGTAGACAACTCAAGGGTAGAGAACTTAGGTGGGCTACTGTTGAAAAGGAGTGTTTTAGCATAGTTTGGAGCCTTAGGCGTTTTAGGCCCTACCTTACGGGGTCTACCTTCAAGGTCCAAACAGATCATAAGCCCCTGAAGTGGCTTATGCAGATGAAGGGTGAGAATCCGAAATTGCTCAGGTGGTCCATTAGCCTGCAAGGGCTAGACTTCACCATAGAGCACAGACCAGGGAAGAGTCACGATAATGCAGATGGCCTTTCCAGAAGGTATGTTGACCGTCTGGATGAGGGTGTCTATCCCGTGGGAGATTAGACACCCTCCACCTCAGTCTGGGGGGGGCGACTGTGATGCTGGAAATGCATCAGGGGGACAGGGCCTCTGAATCCTTGTCCTTTACTGCCTTGTATCGTGTGTTCTGTCGTGTTTTCTGCCCATGAGTCCATTTGGGACTCCTGGCAGTGCAGCTCTCTCTTTTGGTTTGGTGAACAGACCCATGGGATACCCTTATGGCACCCATGGGTAGGGGTACAACCCTGTGCCCCTAGTGTATGTTTTTGGGCACCTGTGGGTGGCCCACAGAGCAGGGTATGGGCTGGTGGCAGCTCCATGCTGAAATTGACAGGTGCTCTGGGTGTCCTCCATTTTGGGATACCCAGGCCCTGCCATTGGAATCAGTTGATTCCTGATGGAAAACAAGATGGCCCCTGTGGCCTCTTGCTTTCTATTGCCTCTTACCTTGTTTTCCCAAAGTCCTGGGAAGCCCTGACTCTGTCCCTTCCCCCTGACTGGCTGTTGGGTGGAAGTTCCATATATGGTGTTGTTGTGAAGGCCCAGCTAGACTGACTGGAGCCTTCCCATTCCCTGTATGTTGTGGGTACCTCCTGTGGGTGGGACCTGGGTGAATGGAGTGTGTGACCAATATGCACTCCTTGTTGTGGTTGTCTGGTTTCTGGCATGTGAGACAAAGACTGAGACAGCCCTGCCCGAAACTGGCCTGAATGCAGTGTGTAGTGTTGAATGGCTGGGTACTTGTCCCAATCCACATTCCTTGTTGTGAGTGTCTGAAAGGGAGGAGTGTGGCCTGAATGCACTGTGTGCCTGATTGGCTGACTGACTGCATGAATGCCCTTCTGTGTGATTGGCTGCTGTGTGTGTGCCAGCAGTGTGGATGAGAGACAGAATAGTATATCTGGGGACCTCTCACCACTGGAAATTGTTCAGAAGCGTTCAGAAGCTGAGTCTCCACTCAAGAGTAACTGGAACTGCTGATCCTCGACGTCCAGCTGGAAGAAGAAGACTTGCTGCTGCATTTGCTTCGACAGATCTGAAGGTTGCCGAATTCGTCGAGGACTGACCCGAGAGAGGACCTGGTAAGGCGCCCTCTTCCCGTGCTCCGAGGGAGCACCGCTACATCTTCACCGAAGTCCATTGCCGTGCCGCAGTCATGGGAAGACCATCCGAGATCAACCCCAACTCTACTAGATCATTCCCTAACAAAATGTTAGCAGGGACATTGTCCTGAACCAGGACAGGAAGCTTCGCTGTCTTGTCTCCAATCATGAGTGTGACTAAGGCTACATGTGATAATTTGGGAGGCCCACCAGCTAACCTGGTGGTTTGCAGAGGAGCACCTACATAGTCCTCTGGCTTGAGCAGGGTCCTGTCCACCACTGTCATGCTGGCCCCAGTGTCTCTCAAGCCAGTAGAAGGCTGGCCATTCAAGAGGACACTTCTCAAAAACCTACGGGTGTTCTGCGGGATAGTTGCCAGTACTTCTGCGTACTGGTCCCAGGCCCCAAGGGACACTAGGGAAATCTCTACCGGAGCACCAAATGTGATCCCGGTAGAGGAGGGGAGGACAGTGGCCTCCACCTCAGACACGGGGTAAGGGTAGGTCAGGCTGACAGCCTGTACTCCAAGTGCCTTACCTTTACACCTGGAGTCACCCCTTTTGTGATCCAGGGCCCCACAGTCCCAACAAGTGCCAGGAGTGCGGGGTACGGTACTGGAACCACTGGGAGCCTGCTTTGCAGCAGGTGGACCACTACTCTTATTCCCACCCCCAGATGACTTATCCCCACTAGATTTTTGGGTCTTAGGAGAGGAAGGTTTTGGTTTACCCGACTGTGATTGCTTTTGGGACTCCTCAGCTTTCTGAGAGGTCCCCTTTTCTTTGTCCTTGTCCTTCCCACTGGAGTCCTTAGGGGACACCCTGTGGGAGACCCACTTGTCAGCCAACCTAGCCAGCTTAAAGGGGTCCAAAATGTTCTGGTCAGCCACATACTGACGCAGCTCTGGTGAACAGGCTTCAGAAAAATGCTCAAAAAACAACAGGTGGGATAATTCAGCAAAAGTTTTCACCTTGTAACCATCAATCCACCCCATCATGTTCATGTGCGCAGCACTCACCCAGTCAACCCAAGACATATTCTCTCTTTTCTTAAAATCCCTGAACCTTTTAAGATATTGGGTAGGTGTCTTGCCAAACTTGGCAATTAAAGCAGACTTCATACACTCATACTGACCCCTTTCTTCCACACTCAGCTTCAGAATACAGTCATATCCAGTTTGAGGCACTCTGCTTAACAAACACTTAGCCCAATCTCTTTTATCCACATCATGAATTGCACAAGCCATTTCAAACGCTTCAATCCATTGGAGGATATCGGAACCCTCCAAAAACACACCAACCAAGTCTTTCAGAAACTTGGTGGCTGGGGACCTGACACTCTCACTGGTTTTAGCTGAAGTCTCCACTCTAGCTTTCTCTAGCTGGATTCTCTGACATTCAGTGTCCTTGTCTTTGAGCGCAAGATCCCTATTCTTGAGTTCCACTTGCTGTGCCAGCTCCTCTTTCTTAAGCTCAGCTTCTATTTCCAACTTGCGATATTCAAAGGCCAATTTCATCCTTAATAACTCAAGTTCCATGGAATTGCTGGGGTTTGGAACAGAGGCAGCAGGAATGGTGGCATTCCCAGAAACAGATTCAGCGACAACCCCAGGGGCAGAGTCCTAACTGGTTGCATCTCCCCCTTCATCAAGTGTTTCACCATCAGTCTGGTAGTCCACCAGGGCAGCTATTAGCTCAGCCCTAGACTTATCCACAAAGTCTAACTCCCTGGCTTCACAAGCACTCTGGAGAGCCTCTAAGCTCATCCTAGTCAATTTACCATTCGCAATGGGCTCCATTGCTTGTAATGCAGTTATTTGGAACACACCCAAACCTTAATCTAATAAAGTGCGGATATTTTGTAAGTGGCACGGTTATACACTGAGTCTTAAAACCATAAGCATCCCACCGCTGCCACCAGCTTGTCAAGACCGGTGGGGGGGTCTGTACTTCCGCTCTCTATATGGTAGAGGAGAGGCACAGAGGACCCCAGCCAAGATTCTCAATTATGGTAGCTATGGGCGAGCAATCAAGGCCTAGCTTCTCAGGAGGTGATGCAGGCTGGTTCTTAAGTACAGTGTATCCCCAAGCCCCCACAAAGGAATGTCCACACACTGTATTACTGAAAACACAGTCTTTATATAATTAATATTCAAGGGTCATGTACACTTATCACAACAACGCACTTTGTGCTCAGGAAAACCAATAATGGTAAATATCTACAATTCTAAAGTGGTACCACTAATATTAGACCTCATTAAAGTGCATTCATAATACTGTATCAATGGCACGCAGATCAATGAGAAGGAAACCAGCAATAGAGAGAGGAGAGATAACAGATGGTTGAAACAATAGGCAGAAGACTGGCCCTCGCTACTGGACACAGTTCTGTGTGGATATCCCCCCACCTGGGCAACCTGTAAAATAAAGAGATATAACACAAGCCCAGTCCATATATTGTTCAATAGTCTTATTCTCTCCTACAATGTTTTTACCCCCCCAATGTACCTGGTGGAGTCGAGTTCTTCGAAGAGACGTCGACAGATCCTTCTTGAGCGACCCCCTTTCAAGCGGGAGTCACAGATTGTCGAGAGGCGTCGGGAAACGTCGAAGACCTCGGGGTTCGGCGACGGGGAATCGACGGCCCTTCTTGAATGCCTTCCCTTTCAAGCGGGAGGCACGGGGCGTCGAACGTCCGTCGACAAACGAGGTAGAACGATGTCGAAGAGGCGGCAGCTTCGTCCGAGCGGTGCTCGTCGGCGTCGGGGCGTCGGCGTCCTGCAAGGCGGAGGTGTGCGGGGCACCTCGATGACAATAGTTCTGGACCGCAAAGATTGTAGAGACGGGAGCCCAGCAAGGGCGTCGGGTCGTCCGAGTCTTTGAGGTCGTTGGGTGGCGGGAAACCCACCGGCAGGTTTCTCCTCGGCGCGTTGGTCGTCCTCGACTTTCTCCGGCAGGATAAGTGGGCGACGTGGTGCTGGTAAGGCAAGAACAAAATACCAAGGACACCCCGGCGTTCAGACCTGAACCACTAGAAGTGACGCATGTCAATGGCTCCATAATAACAGCAGCCAGCCCCACAGGGACCATCACGAGAAACTCATCATTTTTCAAGCCCTTTGAGGGACACGCTGAACCAAGCACGGATCACTTGAGGTCGGACCAGGAATCCTCAGAGGTGGAGTCAGAGTATCAGGCGGAAGCGCGAGATGCGGACGACAGCGACAGTGACACCCCTGTGCGCTGGGAGAGAACACCCCGGAGGAGCCCGTCCAAAAGGACTATTCGTCGACCTCCTCGATGGATAGAGGAAATGTAATAAGGTGCGCCCCTCTTTAAGTGGGGGGGAGATGTTGCGTCCGAGTTGTCGTGTCCCATTTCTATGGGCACGGTATTTACTGTTAATGTTTGTGTCCGTTCTTTCTGTTGTATTGGAAGCTGTGACGTGGACACGGCAGGAGGAAGAGGCGGGGCCACCGCCTCCGACGCGAGTTCTGGCGCCGACAATAAAGGAGTTAGCATCCGAATACCCTGGCTCCCGCGTCTCATTATATTGCCATTATTTAGTTGCATGAGTCGGATTACCAAGGTTTCTACATGCAGTAGAAACCTAACACTGGCTCCGCTTTGTGACGTGGGGAATGTAGGCTCTTTTTTAAAAAGTCAGAGTCAAAACGCGTTTAGTTCCTGATTTGAGGAACGCACCCATAATTGGTGTCCGGTGTCATGGGGGACGTACCTTCGGAGTGCTGTTCGTAATATGGATCCAAGCGATTGCAGGCGCTCCCGATTTGCAGGGAAGGTAAAGTGACTCTAACGTCATAATGCATCCAATGGTTTTGCAGTTCCTTCCGGGTGGTCCGATTGTCGGGACCTTGTGATGTAGTAACTTGCTAGATTCATTCAGAGTTGCTAGGGCCATGCTGTGAAACGTTCTACCCTTTAACAATGCTCCATTTGATAAACGTTCCAGACATCTTTATTTGAGCCTCGGAACTGTGTTTTTTGAAGATTTCTAACACATGAGTGTCTATGTGCTGGACCTTGAATGCTGTGTGGACGGTATCTCATATTTAATATGGTCTATTTCCCAACGCTATGAAGTCTTGTTAATATGTGTGTTGGGGAACCATTATTTTCCACATTGATTTTGCTGGCTTTTGCTTCAGTCACGCTCATATCTTGTTTTAATTATACAAATAAGGGTGGGTCGGTCAAATACTCTGAAAGGTTGTTTCTCTCCCATTGCCATATTATTATATCTGTTTAGCCTGTGCTTAGAGTTCAGAGGTTTGAAGGGTTATGGTTGCCTATGGTGCTTGGATGTTATCTTTTATTCAGTATGGTGTAGTTCCCAACATTATGAAATCTTGTTAAAATATGTGTTCAGGATCGAGTGTCTCCTGCAACTTGGTCTTTACTTCTGTAAGAATTGGGGGGTGGGGAGGTTGTTCTTTGCACTCAACTATGCTGAGACTGTATTCTGGTTTACCAATATTTTTCTTTTATAATTACATCAGGATGTGATCTAGCAACTGGTATTGAGTGTTGGAACAAAATGCACCTTTTTGTGAGAATTCAGTGCCAGCTGTATGATGCAACGGGTGGGTGGTGGGTGGTCCTTTGGTATATTTGTTTAAAATGTTATCCTTTGTGGGATTTTGCTCTCAACACTGCTCTGTTTCTTACTGGTGGTTCATCTTTTTGTAATCACTAACAGGATATTTTTCCTGTTTGTCCATGCCCCGTTTGTACTTGGATTTGTCTTTTCTTTTTTTTCTTTTTAGATTATTTTCTTTTTATGTTAATTAATCTTGATATCTAATATGAACGCAATAACTCTGGATCATTTGAAACTGGTTTCATGGAATGTGAATGGAATGAATAATGCTGTGAAGAGAGCCAAAGTGTAGTCTTGTTTAAAATGTATGTCCTGTGATATTGCACTAATCCGGGAGACCGACCTCACTGATGATGAAGCAAGTAAACTTAGATGGAGCTGGGTGGGTCAGACATACTTTTCCACATTCACATCTTACAAAAGGGTGTTTCGATTTTAATACAAAAGAATCTACATTTGAAGGTACTGTCCAGCAAGGCTGATAAAGAACAGAGTATAGTATCTGTTACTGTTAGGATACAGGACTATGTGATATTATTTTGTAATATATATGCGCACAACCTGGATAATGCAATGTTACCTTGCACCTGAAGCCTCAATGTGAATACAGGTTTATGACAACAAAAAGGTTGTAAAACATTTTGCATCTGATAAATTATGATTTATAATTGCATTTGAATTTGGATAGTCCCAACTTTTACCAGAAGCTCTTGGTTGCAGTTAAAATTGCACAACAGATAAAATTGATGAAGATATTAAAAATGTACTACAATAGGTCAGCAATAGTAGATGATAGAGATTATTTGATTATTCCTGTGGTGGAGAAAATATTGGATTAGAGGAGTGAGGGGACTCCAAGCCACCATAACTGTACTTGTGCTTCATAGCATGATAAATCTATTCAGAGTTTCAAAAAGCCAAGCAGAATCCACAAGGATTGCAACTCATACATTCATTTACAAGATTATTTGGGTACATGTATAATGTTGGGTGAATTAAAGGGGTCAAAATGGCAAAATGTTTCTTCTTACTGCAAAACAATTCTCCAGAATTCTCTCTGGGTGCCTTCTTGGTGTTAATCACAGTCTTCTGTACTGAGTTGCTGCATTGAATGATATCTTTGTGGGTAAGTGGCCTTCCCTGTGTGGCCACTGACGTCAAGCAGTGCCCCCCCCGGGAATCCCTCGCACCTGAACTCTTCATTCTTTTAGGGTCCAGGTTCCACAACGTTCCGTTGCCCCGTGTAGGTCACAGCATAGTATGGTTAGGGAAAGTGCACCCGACCCCCAGTCTGCGGATTGAAACACAGCCGGGAACTGGGAACCCCTTTTCCAGCACCACAGAAAGAAGAGGAACATTGATGGGGTTAATGTTTGGCTGGAATAGCATGGAGCGCTGGCATGGATGTCCAAAAATAGCAAGCAACCAGAGGAACAGATAAGGTAGAGAAAGAAATTAAGGCAGGAGTGCCAGAGTGCAAGCAGGGATCAGAGGAAGGCAGACCTCCAAGAAACAAGACCAAGAAGGCAAGAACAGAATAGGATCAAGGAGCGTCTCTCTCTCTCTGCACAAGGAAGAGATTACGACGCACGGAGTGTGGCGTAGTGTCGCAATTTATAGCATTGAGGAAAGCTATCCCTCAAAACAGTCACCATGGCAATCCCCCATATACAGGCAGATTGTGCATGCGTGAAACCCGGCAACAGGTCTACCGCGCATGTTCACCGCATTCAACATGGCAGCACCCTTTGGGGAATGCCGGGGTCTGACACCGTGCTGTGACGGGCCCGAGGAGAGGAGATCATGGAGCCACCAGCGGGCTCTCCATGGCAGGTAAGCACAACGCCGGAAAGCTAGTGGTAGGTGTGGCAACTGTGCAGTTACCATCACCAAGCGCCCTAAGGTATTCTTGTTGCAGCTCTAGGTTCTTCTTGAGAAGGTTCCCCGGAATCTGTCTTAGGTTAGTTGGGGTGAGAGGTGTCTAATTGGATTTTTGTTTTACTCCGTGCCTAAGTATCCTGGATCTATAACCTCCAAACCCCATCTTTCTACCCTCCTCAATGGGCTGATGTTCGCTCATGCCTAGGGGCATGGTACTTCGTTCAGTTCTAGCCCAACATTTGGTTATGATAGGTTATTTATAACGTGCTTAATACCCAGAGGTTTCTATGCGCGGACCCGGGATCGAACCTGTGTTGCTCCATGTCGTCTTTCTTCCAAGGCAAGCATGTTGACATCTAAACTCCTTGACATTCTGCTCAACTCTCCTCCACTTTTACAAGACAGCAAAAAGGGTTATATTTTCTCTTTGTCAAGGGACTTCCCACTGTCCTGCTCTCTCTCACTTTCAGTTAGTTCTGTCCTTGAACTACCTCCCTTCTGGTTGTTCTCCACTTTCTCCTTCTTATCCTCCTCTGACCTTTTTAGACTCTTTAACTCTTTCATATTCTCTTGTTGTCTCTCTTCTGCTTTCTACTTTAACCCTAATGTACCAATGACTATTTGTGTGCTTCCAACTCATCATGTACTTTACAATACCTCCTGAACCCCTATCTCCTCCTGCACCTCAAATGCCTTCCGCCATCCACTCACTGCTGTTCTTTTTCCAAACTCCCACACAACCTTTTTCCCTTTATGAGTTTATATAGAGGCTTCTTTTCTCCCCCTGGTCACGACTTATATTAAGAACATGCTGCTGGATGTGATACTCTTCTATATTCACGTATTGGTTTGGCCACCAAGGCTTCATGCCCCGATCTGCATCTAATTTGTCTTGTTCCCTAATGCGAACCAAGACTCTAAAAGACTAGTATACTATCTTGGATTTTGCAGAATTGCTCATGCAGGATGGGATGCACACAGTAAACTCTGTGGGCAGGTCATGTGTATGCTTTGAGTTCCCTTTTGGAGTAATATTAATAGGGGCCAAACCACATAGGTCCAGGTTTAGTGTGGCCACAGGTTTCAACTAATTATTCTGAATCTGCTTTCAAAAACATTCAGTATCTGCAGCATGATCCTTGTGGCAGACCCGTCAGGCCCCCAGCACTGTGGGGAGACCCGGGTAAACTCCCCTTACTGCAACTTGCTTGCGGACCACATTGCGGGTGATGGGGCCTACCCCGTTCATCACCTAGATCCAAAATATTGCATTGGCCATCATTCAATTGGAGCCCACTCTGAATTCTGATGGTTTCAGTACTCATCCAGCAAAATATTTGCCCACGGCAAGGCGAAAGGTGATGAAGGAACAGATGGACGCGTCATAAGGCAGAAAAATGTCAAACTCTGTGAGACAGAGCTGAAGCTGCTAATTTAGGAGATCACAATGCTGCACACTTTCTATTAGGCAGCCCCCTGAAGAAAGCCAGCATTGGGAAGCCTATTTGTGAATAGGAGGCCATCACTCTCTGAATTATTTCTGTCTCCAACCACCGTTAAACTGTAAAGGACTGCTAGAAACAGCAGAATGATCTCAAGTGGAGAGTGCCCAAATCAAGAACTTTTGCGCTGTGTGCCAATTCTGTCAGAAGACCTCAGAAGGTGTTGTTCCACTTATAGAACAGCCACTTAGGGAGACTGTAGGGAGACTGTAATGGGAATAATGTTTTCTCTGATTGTATGAGAGCACTGGACACACACAAGATGCGACACTGGAGGCAGTGTAGCACTTGCACACTTTTTGCAATCGTATGAGATTATGAAGGAAATGTGAAGACAGTCCACTGTGATACAAGATACACTAATCTAGACTTGAGCAACAAGGGTGTGTTCTGATAGTGTGGTTATTGTTAATAATGCATTTGTGAGCACTGGATGGATTGAATAAACATCATCACATTGTTCACTCGTGTAGGACGTTGAGCGCAACCAGGCAGTCGCAGTTTACACAGGTCGCTTGAGATAACATAGGACATTTGAGCCTGAAAAGTAGTTAAACATCACATATGTTGTCCATGATTCCATCAGCAGTTCTTGTGGATATCCCGTTGTAGGGACGCAAGACTCGCATTTAGAAGTGGCTTCTCGCCCTATCACAATGGATGAGTGAGACACGTTAAGATGGCCACCAGTAAATGGTGCGTCTATTATGAGCTTGACATGCCGATTCTGCACATGTGCACATGACAGCAAAGTCACAATGTACCTTCACTCTTAACAAAAAGAGTGCTAGTTAGAGGACGGACTCCTTTCATTCAGTAAAACGAACTACTGAGTGACGAGGACACTGAGTAGTACTATCAAGTAAGCACCACTCAATCCAATAAGGCTTCAGAATGGCCACATTGTGCAGATGTATTACATGTATAGAAGCGATTGGCATTATATGTGGCAACATGTTAATTATTTTGTAGATACACCTGAAAATGCAAGAGACACGGCGGTCCGCTATTGATGACAGTGCATTAAAGCATTTGAAAGCTTGTGATAAGTCAGTGCAGATAAGCAAGGATCTTCCACTCTTTAGCGCATATGTTAGTATGATGAGACTCTGAGTTGATGAGAGATGACATGAGAATGCCAATAGTATACTAACTCTGCTTTTTGTATTACAGGTGGCGGTTTCCTTTACCCAAGTACAGTACTCCACTGTTGGAAACCTACTGAAGTGTACAAAGTATGAATAATCGCCACACTTAGCATCTAAGAAAATGTACTCTGAATGAGTAGATAGATACATTATGGAAACTGAGAGAGTTGTGATGCACTAGATATTTACCACACTTGATGACAATGGGTGTTTGAAACATGTGTGGTGATATTTATCTGTAGGATTTTGTGCAGATGAAATTGAACTTCACCAGCATGGCTGCATAACCACAGAGGATCAGTGGTAAGCAACATCTTTACATTCACTATTAAGAATTAAATGGTAATGTATATAAAAGAACAGCAGGCAACTGGTTGCTAGTTCTATTTCTCTGGCATAGGTGATGTGAATAACAAGCCAATAAGAGTGAACTACACATATGAAGACTGAGGAATTGAAATTAATACAAACTATTCATATGCCATCTGGCTAAACCGAACAAAGGTCGAGCACCATTAAAAGAACACAAATAAGTCCACAAAGATTGATACTCTTTGTGGCCTGAAAATGTAGGCGGGTCACTTGTTATATAAGCTATTGTTTGTGTATTGCCCCTGAAGAAGTTCCTTTAATGATGTGCCAACATATAAGGAATGAAACATGTTGGGGCACATTATGAGCACCCGAATTGATGTGGTGACCCAAGATTAAGAACATGAAAAGGAACTAAGCAGAATCGAACACTGCTCTACAGACTATTAAGATTAGTATGTCTAATAGGAATTGTGCAATAGTTGTTGTGTAATTACTGGCATGTACACACATGTATATTAATTTATTGTAATGTTTTGATTAAGAGATTTCATTGTTGGTTGTTTGTGGATGATATGTATTGTTCATTGTGGTATTTGCACAAGCACAAGTCACATTTTCGGGGCTCACTGGTCACTTTATCAAGCACACATCATTTTTTGAGGTTTTTAATCATATGTGTGATGGCAAACTGAATACATTTAATTGTTGAATTATGTATATTAAATCCTAATGTGAAGGTTGTATGTTCTCTACTGTAGCATTATTGCTTATGAAATAATTAAAACCATCCTTTGACATTAGAATGTACCTGATGATGATTAACATAGCGAGTTAGAGTTCAAGGACCTTGGAGTGTGTTTTGATGTTCCAAAGGCTCCTCTCCAACCACTACCCATCATTGAGGTGTCCTTCTTCTGAATCATTATGGATGTAGTGGGACCGCAAGAACCATCCCATGCAGGGAATAAATATATCCTATTGATAACAGATTGCACTACCCAGTATCTATAAGCTTTGTTCCTCAGAAGCAACACCACAATAGCTATTCTCAAGCTCCTGAGCCCTATCTTCACAAGAGTGACATTATCCGACAAAATCCTAACCAAGCAAGGGAGTAGGTTTATGTTAAAACTCATGGGGGAATGAAATATATATTGAGTTTCAAAACCCTGCACACCTCCATTTACCATCACCAAATGGATGGATTGGTATGAACGATTGAACCAGATGCTACAAAGATTCACTGGAGACTGGTTGACAAGGACAGGAAGGATTGGATCAATCTAATCCCCTGGGCTCTCTGCTCAGTTCGGAATACACCTCAGAACTCAACCGGCTTGTCAATATTTGAATTGGTTTATGGCCATTATCCACAAGATGTCTTGAACATAATGACTGAATTGTGGGACGGAAGTCTTAGGAAATAGACACACTAGCTACCACCCTTATGCAACAATATGCGCATACATATGTAGCTCGTCCGAATTCTCTTGGAGTCTCAACTGCTAGATGGTGAAACTCCTCAAGAAAATTATTTTGCAACAAGATGATCTAACTAAGACCATTCAATGTGGATGACGTGGTCATGGTCCTTCTACCGATCACCCAGAATAAGCATTTAGCCAGGTGGCATGGGCCATATGTTGAGACAGACTGTTATCCCCCCAGTTATATAAAGTACAGCAATCTGATAGCAGAAAGTCATTACCGCTGTACCATATTAATAAACCAAAACCATTGATGGAAAATAGCAAGCCCCTTTTCTTGGCCCAATATGAAAACAACACATTATCAATTGACTAACACATGAACAATACTCAGTTGTACATGAGAATAAAAAGCACACAGGACATCAATCATCGCTGTGGTTATCTAGACATCATCCAGTCCTGGATGTGTATGCATACTTCAAACTTAACCGAGCCAAGACTGTATTCGCCCTCATCGATCACCCAGCCAAAAAATAACTTGTCCAACTGTGGCTCAGTGATATGTGCTTAGAAAGATTTATCTGCAACTTTGGGGTTCAGCAATGTCCTTAGGCTTCACCATTGACATTAGCATGTCCTTCCAGAAACACATAGCCCAAACAACCTGGATGAAAATATCCACCATTATGAAAATCAAACCCTTCATCCATCTAAAGGACTTCCAGACCGTACCAAAGACTCTTGTGATCTTGCACATCAATTGAGAAAATGCCCTCCTGACAGGCCTCCCAGTCGCTAACTTGGCTCTGCTAAAAGCAGTCCTCCATGCTGCAGCAGGTCTGATTACGGGTACACGGAAATTTTACCAAATCAACCCATACGCAAACTACATCAACATCCTCGCCAGGCCAGAATATTCTTAAATACAACTAGTCTGCAAAGAGAGGATCCCTAAACAGTCCTTTCATTGTCACACACCCACACTGTGGAACTCTATCCCAGTATCGTCTCGGAATGACCCCACAATCAGGGACGTCATTTCACCAAAATGCCTGTGGTAGCGGAGGTGAATTCACATGGCCCTTGTCCCGGAAGTGATATCATTTGACCTCACCCTGAAGTGACATCACGGTAATCGATGGAACACAACCTTTTACCCCTTGACAAACCAGGAAGTGGCATTACATAGCATTGTTCCTAAATACAGTATGAAAAATATGGTTAACATATCACTGTAACGTGATAAACATTTCATACAAGAATGTATCGGAAGAAAAAAACATACTATGACTGCAACTTGCAAAAGAAAATTACATAGTCTGAAATGGATGCTTATTCTACTTTAAATGCTTTTTGGAGTATTTTGTCCGCATTGTGAATTCGAGTTAGTTAAAAACAGACAAAATTAGGGACTCATCCACTGAAGTGTACCTGCAATAAACCTTTAATGAGTCTTGCAATTTTGCAAAGAATTCCAGAAAGACAAATTATTTGTTATTCCTATTCTTTCTTATTTAGGGTCACTGCGCGAAGTGTTACACTTGTGGAAACCCCTGTATAAGAAGCCTGAATAAGAAAGCCAGCCACTTGACAGACCAAAAGGGTAGAAAGAGAGAACTCAGGGCGACCCCTGGTGATCCCTAAATGACGTCCCTCCCCACAATTCTCCAATTTTGCTGCCTGCTCAAAATGTGGCTTTTTCAACAGCACCTGACCATGAAGTAATCCCAATAGATGCACAGACACAACTAAGTAGAGTAACGGTTCTACCGAGCCTAACAAAACATATGCATAAGGACCTGGGCAGGCTCCTACAATCCAGATGTCCTCCCAGAAACACCAGGAAGCGCACAAGTTTAAAATGCCACCCAGAATAGTGATCCAACTTAAACCCTAAAAGATGTTAGCCCTAGCAATGACCTAAAGCTCTCTCAGTGAATGGTTATCAAATACAGTGCTTGTGCCAAAACCCGACAGAGGGGGAGGGTTTGTGCCGATTTCATCAGACTAAATGACGTGTCCAAGTTCGATACCTGATGCTACAAATTGCGAACTGGTTGAAACCCTGGAAAAGGCAAAGTGCATCTCAATGTCAGACCTCGCAAAATGATGTTGGGAGGTACATCTCCACCCAAAGGCCAAGGGGAAGAACAGCCTCCTCTACACCCAACGGGCTATTCCAGTTAATAGTCCCATCTTTTGGACTACACAGAGCACAAGCAATGCTCCAAAGCCATGTGGAACAGGTTTTGAAGCCATATTGAATGTTCATAGGAGCCAAGCTAGATGACTTTGTCATCCATAGTGAAACATGGTTAGAACATCTGCAACACATGTACGCTGTGTGTACCTGCTTGAAGAAAGTTGGCCTAATGACAAATACCTCAATGTCCTATCAAGTAAAACATTCTGGTAAATATCTAAAATGACAGGTTGGCAATGGCTACCTGCTCCTCCATGAGACCAAGGTACACTTGGTCAGGAACACCCGCTGCCCACGATGCAAGATACACATCCTGTTTTACCTGAAATTGGTAGGGTAATTTCGCTAGTTTGTCCCTAACATCCCAACACAGGCTTCACCATTGGCCAATAAGTAGGGGTAAAATCAACCAAACTCCATTGTTTAGGATAAACCAGAATATTGAACAACTAAAAGTTAAGCTATGCTAAAGTCCTATGATTTTGCCAGATTTTTCCCAAGAATTAATCCTCCAGAATGGTGCTTCTTTTCAAGGACAATGGGCCGTCCTGTCCCAAATACGGGAGGAAGAGAAGAAACTCATTTTTTTCATAATTAGGAACTAGCATTAATGAGAAAATAACTACCCAGTTATGGAAATGGATTGCTTGGCTTGCAAGTGGGTACAAGGTATACAGTGTTTATATCGAAAGAATGTATCTCAAAACCACTTTCATTGAAATTCTTTTATTGAATTACTTATGTATCGAATATTTTACATATAGAAATATTATATCTTGAAAATATGGTAACATGTTATCTTTAAAACCTATTAATATACTTACATTTCAACTTTAATATATTAACATTTCAACTTATTTAATACATACATGTTTCTTTTGTTGCAATATCTTTTTTGTCCACTTGGTATAGCTGTTTCATCCTTTTGTTTCATTAGGATATATTGGGGGTCATTACGACCCTGGCGGTAGCCGTGCCGCTAAAAACGACACGGCTGCTGCCAGAGTTGTGTTTTTATCCAGCGCCTGGGAATGGGGAATCACCGGGGCATTACAGCCCTGCCTGTCCCTGAAGCCATGAGCCAGAAAAAGTAACTCCCCATTCCCATTCTAGTCCCAAAGGACTCAATGGGAATGGGGGGGACAGTAGAACCAGCATCATTCCTAATGGTGCCAGTGCTACCGTCAAAGTCTGCAACCTCAGATTATTTTTTGGTTTTTTGATGGTTTGCCCTGATTGTGTCTTTTCTTATGGATTTGGTTTTTGGGATTTTTGGTTCTTTATGGATGGATTGTACACTTTTGGATTTGCCTGTGGATTTTCATCTCTCTTGAGTTTTCCAGTTAGCATGGTAAGTGTTTTTTTTCAGTTTTCTAAAAGTTTATGTTAAAAGCGATACAGTTTAAGTTTGCAATTTTTTTCCTGTTTTTTAAACGACTGCATATCTTTAACCATTGTTGGTTGTCGTGATATTTTTTTCTGTGTATTTGGGTCTTTTCTCTTGATATTATTTGTGCAATTTGCATTTCTTTATTAGATTCTTTCTTTTTAAGATGTTTCATAAAGCTCCACATGTTTGGATTGCAGGTTTTGAAAAATGTCTTGTCTTAAAACTATGGGCCTCATTGTGACCCTGGCGGTAAGGGGTTAACGGCACCAGTAAGGATGCCGGTGCCGTTAACCCCTTACCGCCGCATTCCGAGGTCGCTTAGCGGGTCCCTCTAAGGGTGGCTGGTTTTACCAGACTCCCGTAGCGGGAGCCGCTAAGGGGAAAGGGAGCTATTTGCGGGCCCGTTATTAGCTCCCTCCCCATTCCCATTGAGCCCTATGGGGGCTCAAATGGGAATGGGCATTGGTTTTTTGAATGGGGACTTACCAGGTCCTCCAAGGTTGGAATGACCCGTTAAGTTCCCATCCAAGGAACCCGGACCCAGACCGATTTTGGAGGCAGCCATGGCGCTAATAGCACCATGGCTACCTCCAAACTCGGAATGACCCCCATATTTTACTACATTCATACTGTTTTAAACTTACCTGTGTATATAATTAGCATAATTTTGTTTTGGGAAAATGAATCTTCTCTGGCACTCTCATTAGCCAGGACTCTGTAGTAAATACACCCTGAACGTTCATATTTGCTGTTTCTTGTGTATTCAGACCTTCTTCCTTATTATAGTCCTTTTCTCAGCTGTCTCCTTATACTTTCAACATTGGTGTTTTTCGTTAAACACGATTCAGTATATGAACTGTTTTCATATTATTAATAACACTTTGATAAATATGTTTTCGGTATACAATTTTCAGTAAATATTACATTCATTATGTAGGATTCGATATAAAGACATGTAACCTGGCACAATATAGCCTCAGGTATTACCTCACACGATGACAGTTCACATGAATAACTGATCATGTCCCATTGTTTTAGATGGCTAGCAGAAAAGATACCAATCCTATGATACTCATATGGTTTCTGGCCCTACAGTCTTATTCCTTCACAATGCAACATTAGGAGGGTAGGAAACACGCTAATGTAGACGACCTATCAAGAAACGCCCAGGTGTGAAGTGAGAGGAAGGAGGGGGGGAGCTTTGAAGAAAGAGTGAAGGTAAGTGACAAGGACATGACCCAGTCAGGGAGGTGTGGGGACCGCTCTCAACCTTGTGTAGATGGCCTACCAGGGCATTGCCAGATCTTGACCTAGCCCAAAGGTGGTGCGAGGGAGTTGAGAGGGACCCAAGTCACCCAGTTTCTCCTAAGTTCTCTGTGGTGTGAAAGTATTGGTACCACATTCCAATCTACAATGCCTAGCCTCCTATTGTTTAGCCAGGTTTCTTTTGCTTCTGTTTTAGAGCTACATCTCCAAGAATGCCACCAGTTGCACAAATAAAGAAGTGGAGCAAAACCACACAACAGAATAGACTACAGCAGAAAGCTCAACACCCTCTGACCCCATCATGACTCAGTCAGAGAGAACAGCGACGAAGCATGAAAGGCAACCTTAACTTGCACGGAAAGATGATGCAGCAAAAGTGAATTGTTCATTGCAACAGCAATGATAACCACACCAGAGGCAAAAATAAAGGGGGTTGGGGGTGGCTTAGAAGGACATTTAAAGCTTCTTAAATACAAATCATGCCCTCCTGGGAAAGAAAACCAAAGCAGGCAGGTGACCGGGAAGACCTATGGGAGTCAGGGCACTAAAAGGGCAAAGAAGACTGTAATAAAAAAGTGAAAGAGAGTGGTACAAAGTTTAATAGTATAGTGAAGAGTGAGTTTGTTAGAATGATTAGAGGGGGAGAGAGAGAGAGAGAGAAAGAGAGAGAGAGAGAGAGAGAGAGAGAGAGAAAGAGAGAGAGCGAGCGAGAGAAGCAGAGTGACAGTAGGAGAGTAAGAGTCAAATGGACTGAGATATTAGGAGGAGTTGAGTAGGTGTTTGTGAGTGTGAGAGAAAAATAGAGAAAGGGGGCATGACAGCAGGGTGGTGGGTGAACTGAACTAGTGGAAGTGTTGAGGGTGGAGAGTATGAGAGAGGAAGGTAGCAACAGGAGAGAGGCAGGAATAGTTGGAGTGGGGAGCCACAGAGATAGTGTGAGAAGTTAAGAAGGAAGTGAGGAGAGAGGGAAAACCTAGAGAGGGAGACAGGTTCAGGACACAGAGGGAGAGTATTAGGGGATATAGACAAAGAAGAAGCAGGACAGAGGGATGAGTAAGAGAAAGGAGCATGGAGATTGGAGAAGTACGAAATAGGATGTGAGCCCAAGAAAGATGTGTAAGGTGTGAGAGAGTGAAGGAGAGAGATAGCGGAGTAAGGAAAACATATGGATGTGAAAATCGTAAAATCCAACACATTGAGAAAAACCTTAGTTGAGGTTAGGGATAACTGGGCTAGTGTTGAGTAAGCCCCTAGTTTTGCCCATCCCAAACTTCCTGTAAAACTTGTCACAAAACTCAATAAATGATAGTAAACATTATTTTTGTCTGTGGGTTTTTGAGTTCATCTGTGACACTGGGCAAGTGAATAATGGGGTAAATATATAGATGTATGTTTTTTTGTTGGAGGGTGAGTGCTGAGAACACATACACACACGTGCGCAGATACATGCCCACACACCCAAACATACAAACACTTAAATGAAAGGCCCTCGACGAGGCAAGGGAGGGGAAACAGAGGGAAGACAGAGACAGCAATCCTACTAGGCCACGTGACGTTTTGATTGTGCAAGTGCAGGGGAGGGGGAACGGGGAACAGGGTGGGGGGAAAGGGTAGGGGCCAGTGCAGTACATAGCATAACAGTAAAATAAATAAAGACAATAAATAAAAGTGCGGACAGCTGGTGGCAAGTGCAAGGGTAAGTGCAGACATCAGGTGTCAAGTGCTAGTAGGGGCTGTAGGGATAGAGAAACAGTCCCCGAGTGCATGGGTTGCCAGGGGGCAGTGCAGGTGTGCAACTGGCGGGGAGTGGACCTGGGCCCAAGATCATAGGGTAGCCAGGTTAACAGTGCAGTTTCAGATTCAGCCAGGATCAGCAGGGGAGAGGAGGAGAGAAAGCAAAAGCAAAGAGGAAGGTTTTGAGGTGCTTCTGGAACCGGAGATGGGTCTTCTCAAGTTTCAGAGAGGCAGGTAGGCTGTTCCAGAGGGAGGCCCCAGCAGAAGAGAGAGATCTATCACCACGTTGCTGCTTGGAGAAGAGACTAACCCTGGGGGAGTTGGAGGCAGAAGAGCGAAGTGATCAAAAAAGGAAGATATTTAGGAAGAGAGAGTTGAAGGTATTGAGGTCCCAGGCCCCAGAAGGCGTTGTGGACAATGCAGAGGGTTTTGAACTTAATCCTTGCCGCCACTGGGAGCCAGTGCAGAGATTTCTGGAGAGATATGATCCATGGGCTTGAGGCCAAGGACAAGTCTTGCAGTCCTGTGTTGGATGAGTTGCAGAGGGTGGAGTGTAGAGGCAGGCAGATTGAGAAAGAGGCTGTTGCAGTAGTCCAGCCAAGAGAGAACCAGAGCTCTGGAGACATTGTCCTTCTGGGGGAAGGAGAGGAAAGGAAGAATACCTCTGAGGAGGTGCAGCTGGTAGTGTGACTTCTTAGAGACTCCAGAGATGTGAGGAGAGAAGGAAAGTGTGGAGTCGAAGATGACCCAGAGGTTTTTAGCCTCACAGGTGGGAGCAGGAAGAGGTCCAAGAAAGGCCGGCCAGTGAATGACAGGAAAGGAGGGAGCAGGTGTGCCGATGAGGAGAATCTCAGTCTTACTGGCATTATGCAGAGATCATTGATGGCACAAACCCTCCTAGATGACGGACAGTCAGAGATGAGAGAAGGAGACGAGGTGGCAGAAGGTGGCAAATCTAAGGTCAAACCCCAGCAGCTTGGAAATGCTAATAAGGCACAACTCTTATTTTCATAATGTGGCCCCAAGGTCAATGCCTATGATCACTATATTTTGTATTTCCATTTGACTTAATTTTACTGAGGTTATCATAAATAGAAGGATGGATTTCTGAGTTATACCTGCAAGACTGAATGTGTAACA
The DNA here is from genome assembly GCF_040938575.1 of Ambystoma mexicanum. NCBI lineage: Eukaryota > Metazoa > Chordata > Amphibia > Caudata > Ambystomatidae > Ambystoma > Ambystoma mexicanum. The sequence continues at coordinate 964,247,080 of NC_090929.1, read as the reverse complement.
ACATTCCTCTAACCCCATCAACTTCAATTATTTTTGAATGTCATCAAATTGATCTCATTGTAACACTTTCTTTAGGTAATGCTTCGGATGTATTTCTAATAATGTAGAACAGCTGAAATTAGATTTCTGACTACTGTCCAAAACACGTTTTTGTTCTTTTACATAGAATCTAGAGAAAATGGTGACTGTTAGTCTGGAAATCCAAATGTTACTGACACATGTGCTGAAATAATTCTGAAATGTACATTTAAAGTAAAGTCTGAAGGCACAGGGACACCAAAGAAAGCCCAGGGCAATTTACATATCACATTCCAGAAAGTGGCAAAGCATCCGTGGTGCAATTTGAAACATTATTTAAAGAACACTATCATTTTTTATGATGCTGTTTTTTTTTTTAATGAAAGTCAGGTATTTTTCCAATAATTACAAATGATCAAGCTCTCATATTAATCTCTGAATAGTCCCTAGGTAGTGTGCGGTTTTAGAGAAAAGAGAAAGCGAACATAAATGCTTTTGGAGGCACATGCTCTCACTGCATCCCAGCCAACACTGTGAAGATAAAGGCAGGAGCAGCATCCCCATATGGCACACTGCATTCCATGCTTCGGTGGACCCCACTTGCACAGCTTTGGATAAGCAAAGTGGAATTGATCTGACGCTTTGAACAATCTCTATTGAGAGCAATGGATTGAATACCAAATCCACCAACGCTTTTTAGGACTGGATCTTGTATTTTATTATTTATTTTTGGAGAGAACTATAACATTACAATAAACAGATAATACAGTGCGTTGTGCTTCCTATGATGGTGTTGCCTGTTTATGTTCTCGGTGGTGTGGCATTGGAACTGACATGGTCCATTTGGGAATGTTTATTTTAGTTACAGTATAATACCAAGGTTGATGTTCTCTATATCTCGGCATTGGTTGAACTAGGCAGACATCTTTATACACTGGGCTTCTTCTGGTAAGGCCTCTAGCATCTCCTTGCCCATCGCAGTGGGGGTTAGGGCTTCCCCCTTACATTCAGAGGTAAACCTCCTGCAGAGTGAACACCAATAGCTTTGATCATGTGCAATGTTTTTGCTCCTTTTGACAGGACCCATTTCTGTCTGGTTAGGTCAGACAAATGTCAATAAATGTGATTAAGGGGCTGGATTTATGGTTGTGCTTACAATGGTAGGCACCCCTCCGCCGCCATACTACTCCATTTGGAGAGCACCAATCTGGAGAGAACCTTACAGTTGTTCACTTGTCACTTCAGCTCATGAACAACTGCACCAGATGTGCCTGCCACCTGAACATCTGCTTTCCCTGAGATGCCTGTAAACATGAACCCATCAATGCCTAAATGCATTAGCCCAGAGATAAATGCCAAAACCAGTGACATTTATGACACTGGCATCCCATAATGGAAATCCTGCAATGGCTCATCACTCTCGGGATTTCTCCGAGATGGTATGGAAATAATTGCCACACCAGTGGAAAGCGCACCCCTGGAAGACGATCATCAAGCATGGAGGCAAGATTGTTTTGTATGGCTTGACAGTGCTATAGTTAAAGATCAAAGTTGAATATAATGTATGTTTTCCTCACATTGCACTTGCTGAATAAATACAAAAATGGCTATTGGTGTTTATCAATGCATGCAAGCATTTGTAGATACAATACATCCGAAATATCTAAATGCCCACCAATACCCCCTTCCCGTAATCAGGTGAATAACATCAAAGTTATTGAGCAGTGTGGTGTGTCTACAGTAACTGTAATATTACTTTTGTGTAAGAGTTTTTTATTTCCCCTTTGACAAGCCCTAGTCGGGGGAAACACATCTTTGAATGTTAAGTGGCTGTGATAATTATATGTCCTATACATTCTGTACAGTACATATCTTTGTTTGTTCATTTATAACGCGCCGAAAGCCCGCAGGCATCAGGGCACACACAGGTACTAAAGACAAACATACAACACAAGACAAGGCAGAAGGGAGAGAATAAGACATAGTGGTAATGTTGTATGTTTTAATGTTTAATTCACCAAAAATATAATCAATATGGGATTTTGTAGCTTTCATTATGTCTAAGGTGTAGTTACTATCCCTACCCCTTATACATCTCGGGAGTATATGAATGGGCAGCATTGATACTAGTTGCCCAAGATTTGCTTGATGAAATGGTGTGCTAAACTTATAAGTGTGCATTACCTTTTCCTTTTCTAGCCTTCACGTTAGGCATGTATGCAAGTCTATAGATGCGCTGCTGCAACACAACAACAAGAGAACTGTTTGGCAGATAAAGGCAATCCTATTTGGTGAACACAGGATCAATGTCAGGCTAGGGGTCATCTACCATGCTTTCCAGGCACTGTGCTGGAATTAGAGGACTTTAATTTGAGTTACTGTACCATGCTCCACCTCGCCCCATTCGAACTCACACCTTTGCCCAACCTTACTGAGCAATTCTTGCTCATCCCACTCACCCACTCTACCTCTCCCATACAATCACAGCGCACTAACCCAGCCCCCTGCATCTCACCTATTCCGCTGTACCTCATTGCACTCATCCCACTCTACCACACCCACTATTCGTACCCCATCTCACCCCACTCTACCTCTCTGACCACACCACAACCCACACATCCACTCCTACCTACCTCACTCACCCACTCTTTCCCATCCAACTCACCCCATTTCCCCTCACCAAATTCAACCCTCCCACTTTTCAGCAGCTGACTCTCAATACTCTTCTTCTACACACTCACCAAATTTTACCTCAACCACCCTACACAACCCGCTCACACATTCTTGATTAAACGACTCACCAACTCTTCTTTTGCCCCTTAACTCAATAAACCTTATTCACTCTATCCAACATCATTCAGCTGCTCGTTGCTATCTGATTCACCCCCTTTCTTACCCCACTCACTCTGTAACTGTTCTTCACCCCATTTAACCCAATGCATCTCACTCCCTCTACCCCACCACACTCGCAAACCCTTCCTCATCCAACTCACCCAGTATACCCCATCCACTTTTTCTCATCATACTCAATGCACTCTACCTTGGCCTCCTTAGCCCACCGTACTCATCACCTCTTGTGTACTTCACTCACCCAAATCTACCCCAACCATCCTAGCATATCCCATTCATACAAACCTAACACCACTTACCCAATTGTACGTACCCCACTAAACTCCAGCTAAATCATTGACTTGACCTTACCCCATGAATGCATTTCTCCTCATCCGACGTTACCACATCCATTCTAATCCACCACTCCACCTCACCCACACTCTCTCCCCACTCTCCCATTTCTCCCCACTCTCCCATTCTAACTCATCCACTCTACCTCACCCACTTTTCCGCCATTCACTATTCTGCACCTCACTCACCCACTCGTCCTCACTGACATCACCCAACTCTGCCACACCCACTCTCCCTTGCCCACTTCACCTTACCTCTCCCTCTATGCCCCAGCCCACTCACCCTCTCCAAATTACCTGACTCACCCACTCTTGCCTACCAAACTCACCCCACTCTACCTCACCAACTCAAAACTAATCTCACTATTCTACCTTACAGCGTTCCTCTGCATACTCACCCAATTTGACCTCAACCACCCAACCCCACCCAATCATCCATTCTTCATTAAACACCTCAGCGAATCTTCCTCTGGCCCCTCACCTCACTTTACACATTAAATGTATCCCACCCACTCACCTGCTCTTCCTTATCCCACTCACTCCCTTCCTTGCCCCACTCACTAACTGGCTGCACCACACTCATCCTAATTGTATTCTTCCCTTCCTCCCCACCACACTCACATGCTCATCTTTACCCCACTCACCCCAGTACACCTCACGCACTCTACAACACCCTACTTCCCCTATCTTCTACACCTCACTCACCCCATGCTATCTCATCCATGCTTGCACACACCATTCACCCACTCTTCCTAACAGCATGTATCCCAATCTGCTTCACCCACTTTACTCCAGCCAAATCACTACTTCTTCACCTCATTTATCAATTTCTCGTCACCCCACATTTTCTCACCCATTCTAATCCACCACTCTCCCTCACCCACTGTAACTCAATAAATTGATACAACCCCATTCACCATCTCTAACCACCCTACTCGTTCCACTCTACATCACACACTTGTCCTCACCTCATTCCTCAACCATTCCTCACCCCACCAACCAACTCCCCACCCCATCCCTTCACTCTGTCACCCAATGTAACCCACCTTTCTCAGAAATTCTTCCTCACCCCACTCACACATTCTACATGACACACTCTTACTCACCCCACTCACCCACTCCATGGCCCCGTTTCCCATTCTACTCACCCACTGTTCTGTTTCTCTACCCTCTCACTCACTTTTCCCCACTCCAGTCACACCACTCTAGCTCACCAACTCTATCCCGGACTACTCAATGGCCCTTCTCCATCCTACTCACGCCTTTTCTCCATACTCACTCCATTCTACCTCACTCACTCTACCCCACCTCACTCCTCAATTCTTCCTCAGGCCCCTCACCCGCTCTAACTCACACACTTTACTTTTCTTCAAGCTACTCAACCACTCTTCCTCCCCTATTCCACTCTTCCTGAACTAACTTACCCACTCTTCCTCACTCCAGGCACATCAATCTACCCATCCATTCTACCCTACCCCTATCACCCACTAGTCTACACCCTACTCACCCCAGTCAACCTCACCCATTCATCACCCCACTTGATCATTCATCACCCCACTTGATCAACCCTACCCACTCTTTGACACCACACTTACCTACTCTTCATACTACCTCACCCATTATTCCCCACACCAATTACAGATTTGTCTTCACACCATCCACCCCACTATTCCTCACCCATTCTACCTCATCCCACTTAAGCACTCTTACTTACTTCACTTACCTATTCTTTCTCACCCCACACACCCTGCACAACATTATCCACACTATTCCACCACTCTATCCCCATCAACTTCCTCACCACATTCACTCTTCCTCACCCCTCTCAATCAGCGCTACCTCACCCAAACAACATCTATCACACTCACCCACTCTTCGTCACCCCACTTGCCCACTCTTTCTCACCAAATTCACCCCACTCTACATCATCCACGCTTCATCATCCACTCATCCTCACACTACTCACTCTATTTAACCCCATGCCATAACCCTTCATCAACACACTCATACACTCAACCTCACCCACTCCAAACTCCAACCCACCCAACTCTCCCACTCTTTCTCATCCCACTCACCCTTCCCAACTCCTCCTCACCCCACTCACCCTTTTTTATTCCCCCACTTACTCTATTTCACCACCTCTACCACACTACATCACACACTTTTACTCAAACAATTCAACCAATCTACCTCACCCACTCTTCCACATGTCTCTTCAATAATCTTCATTCAGCACTCATCCACTCTTCCTTGCTGCACTTACTCCACTCTACCTCACGCACTCTTCCTCACCTAAAACACCCACTCTAACTCACCCAGTCTACCCCAAACCACACACCCCCTCTTCCTCATCTCACGCACCCACTCTTAAACACCTAACTCACACCACTCTACCTCACCCACTCTAACCTATTAACTGCTCGTCACTCTACTCATAGCAATCTATATCAAAGACTCTCCCTCACCTCATTTACCCACTCATCCTTCCCCCACTTGCCCACTCCTCCTCTCCCTACTCATCCCAATCTATCTCACCCATATGTCCTCACATCAAACTACCCTACCCAATGTAACCCACCATTCTCAACCACTCTTTCTCACCCAACTTACTCCACTCAAGCACACCCACTCTTCACTGTGCCACCCATTAACTCTTCATCAGCTCACTCACCCCACATCATCACCACACTCACTCACCCCACAGCTCTACCTCACCCATTCTACCCTACCGATTCACACATAATTCTTCACCCCATTCACCAACTCAAACGCACACACTCTTCTAAACCCCACTCCACTGATCTCTCCTCTCTCACCCACTCTTCATGAACCCATTCAACCATTTTATCTCACCCCATCTTAATCAGCACTCTCACTCACTCTTCCTCTCTCCACTCTCATCAATCGACCTGACACACTACACCCAACCCCCTCACCCACTGTTCCACACCCTGCTCACATCAGTCTACCTCAGCCACTCTCCATCACCTCAGTCACCCTACTCTACCTTACTCACCCTTTGACATGACATTCAGCCACTCTACATAACCAATTATTTCCCACCTACTAACAGATTTTCCCTCAAATCTCTATCCCCGCTCTTCCTCATCCATTCTACCTCACCAAGCCCACTCTTACTCTTGCCACTCATTTTCTCTTCCTCACCAAGACATTTCACACTACCTTAACGACACGTTGCCACCACACTACCTCAGCTACTATTCTTCACCTAAATCATCCACTACTCGTCACACCACTCACCCCACTCTTCCTCACTCACTCTTCCTCACTCCACTCTACCTCACCCAATCTGTATTCACCATATTCACCCACTCTTCCTCTACACATTCAAACACTCTTCATCCAACTCACTCCACTCAACCACAACCACTCTTTCTCACACCATTAATTGGCTCTACACCAACCAATCCCTATTCATCACTGCATTCCACCACTCTTCCACATCCACTTTATCCCACCCCTCTCAGCCATGCTTTCCCAAAGCATTCACCCCTTCAACCTGACCTACTCCAGCCCACCCTACTAACTCACAGCTCATTCTCCCAATTATCTAAACTACCTCACCAATTCTCCTCACCCTGCTCACCCGTTCTTCCTCACCCTACTCACCTGCTATACTTTACCCACTCTGCTCCACTGTACTCACCAACTTTTGCTCACCCCCTCATCCCATCTACCTCGACCACTCTTCCTCACTCAAATCAACTACTCTTCTTAACTCCACGCACCCGACTCGCCCACTCTACCCCATCTCGCTTACCCCCTTTTCCTTATCCCACTTACCTATTCTAGACATCAATTCTTCCTCAATTCATTCTCACCCCAGACACCCCCTTTTACCTCACCAAATCTGCCCCAAAACACTCAACTACTTTTCTTCATCGCACTCACCCACTCTTCCCCACACTATTCACCCTACTCTATTTCACAAAGTCTTACTTATTAATGTATTTGTTTGTTTTAGGTTTGTATATATAACGTACGAGGCATGGATGCATTTCAGGGCTGTACAAGGCATTGAAAAATGAAATATAAAAAATCAAGAGAAAAGACACAATCATAACACTCATGCACAGTCAAAACAACACACAGTTAAGATAAAATTAGCCAAAGGATTGAAACAATGTAAGGTAAATAATGGAGCTCCACAGCCAGGTTTTCAGTTTCAGGTCTTCCCCAAGCCAGTGACAAGCTCTTCCTCAACCACACACCCACTCGTTAACCCCTCTCTACTTCATCCACTCTATCTCTCCCAACTCTCCCAATATTCCCACTTACCCAATGTACATCACCCACTCTACCTCCCTCACTCACCTACCTTCCCTCCCACTCATCAGCTCTACCTCAAACATGCCCATATCTACCCCACCACACTTTCCCATGCTTGCTCACCCCATTGAACCATTCTGCATCACCAACTCTACCCCACTCTAACTCTCTTTCTCACACACACCTATTTACCTCAATATATCTACCCCACTCACCTACTCTTCCTCACCCCACTCATCCACCCATACTCAACAAACACACCCCATTGTACATCACACAGTCTTCCCCAAGACACTCATGCAGTCTTTCTCACCCCACTTACCTCCCCCCACTCACACCACTCTACATCACCCACTCTATCACACCACTCATACCAACTCTTCCTCACCTTACATCCCCACTTATCTTCACCCCCTCACCTCACTCACCCCTCTCTGCTTCCCCCACCCTTCCCCAATCCATTAATTTACTCTTCCTCACACCATTCACCCACTGTACTCCACCCACTCTGCCCCACTTCACTCAACCACATTTGCTCACCCTCTCTAACTCACAATCTCTTCCTCTCTCCACTTGCCTACTCTTCCTTAACCCACTGAACACACCCTACCTCACCAATGCTTCCTGACTCCATGCACCAGTTCATTGTCACTCACTCATCACACTGTACCTCACCCTGTCTACACCACTCCACTGACCCATTCTTCATCACCTCACTCATACTCTCTTCATCATTGCACCTTACCTCACCAATTCTACTCAACCCCACTGATCCACTCCTCCTTAGCCCAATAACTCCACTCACCCCACACACCTCACATACCCTTCCTAGCCATGCTCAACCCACTCTGACAAGAAATAAGCTCCACCCCACACACTGACTCTTGCTCCACAACTCACCCACTTTCTTCCTTTTTCTCACCCAAATCATGACTCTTTACCTCACTCTACCCCAAGCAACTCACCCACTCTTCATCACCATGCTCACCTCACAGTACCTCAGCCACTCTAGACTGCCACACTCACCCAATCTTTGTCATCCTGCTCATCCACTCTACCTTATCAAGTTTTCCTCAGCCAACTCACTCACTGTTCCTCACCTCATACTACCTCACACACTCTACCCAGTCCCACTTACCCACTTTTTCTAACCACACTCACCCTACTAAACCTTACCCACTCCACCCATCCCATCAAAACACTCTTTATTACCCCAATCACCCCCTCTCTACCTAAAACCACCATTCCTCACATCATTCATCCACTCTAGCTCACACACTCTTCCTCACCCCACCTACTGACTCACTACTTTACCCATTTTACCCCACCCTATTCAACCACTATAGGTCAACCACTCTGCCCCAAGGCAGTGCTAATTTCTTGTGCTATAACCTTGCCTTGTGCATGCTCCACAGACTCTTCCCTATGTTCTGCTATATTAATGAGTAAAAATAGGTGGCTCACGTGAAGGTCTGGATGGGGACAAAGGAAGACATTGAGGATATCCTGTTCACAGATATGACTAGAAGAGTTGCATGGAAAGTTTGAGCACAGTGGCATTCAGGAGGAAAGGAGAATTTTCAAGCAAACCCACTGCAAAGTTCTTACTCAAAGTACATGTCAGGGGTGTAATCTATAAGATGGACCCAGGACGACTGATTTATATTGATGAAATAATCAACAGTCTTTTTTTTAAAGAGATCATAATTATGAAAGCAATGTTGCTGTATATGGGGAAGAGGTAACCAGAGGACATCTGCAAATTGCCATCATGCAGGACAATGACCTCAAAAAATCCTTGATAGCTGCCTTTATGGCCGAAAAGAGGCTCACTTGAGTTCAAACTTCCCAGGATCCTCTTGGTCTAGATCCAATGGTATTGATTTGGACACAACTTAAAGGGTACCCAAGCACATCCACTAGAACATCAAAAAGGAGAACAGTTTGGGGGAATCTCAAAGTCTTAAAGACAAGTTCCCATCCCAGATATGTGTGTAAAATGATAAACCAAATATAGAAGATTCTTTCCAACAACTATCTTGGTCGAAATATAGTCACGAGATCTATGATGCGACCCTAGATATCTCGCTCGTGTTTGATCGAGTGAATTGTTCAACACTCTGGAATAAGTTAAAAGGCTGGGGGATTCCATATGATCTCCTGCTGCTTTTGGTCCATGTTCATTCTGACCATATACAGTATTAGACTAAATAAGGAAGGAGATCTTTCCAGAGTTATTACCACCTCACAAGGCCTGGGAAAAGGCTGCATTCTGGCATATATCTGGTGGAATAAGGATGCCATTTGGCTAAGGCCTCATTCATTGCCCCCAAAATTCAGTGTGATAGGACTTTTTGGATGTCATATGCCAATGATAAAATTCTCGTAGATCGCACCAGTGTTTACTTAATTCTTTTTATGAATGCTGCCATATGAATGATCTGTTGATTAACATCAATAAAACCCAGATATTAACACTCTAAGCTGGTAGGAAAAAAATGGGCTAGTATGGAGCTTTGCCAACAATCACTTGGAAATGGTAAGGGATTTTAAATATTTGGGTTTTCAAATTTGTTCTAATCCATGTAAGATGACGTTATTAAATGCGCTACATGACAAATCGAAAGGTTTACACACAGTTGAAGCATTTTAAATACTGCTATGGGACATTTTCAATGTTACCTGTCCTAAAGTTCTATAAAACAAAAATTGTGCCTGCACTAATTCATGTGTTGGAAATGCACCATTCATTGATCACTGTTTCACCAATCTGCACCGAGTTTTACACAGTCATCTGTTAGGACCCCCGGATATTACTGGCTGCATGGAATCTGAACACCCCACCCCTTTCCATGGATTTCAGCAAAAGTGAAAATGCAGGTGTGGGTTTGTGGGTTTGTGGCTTTGTGTATGTTTCTATACAATTACACACCGTTTCAGCAATCTGCACCAAACTGTGCACAGTTACCTGATAGGAACCACCAGACATTACTGGCTACATGACATTTGGACACCTCAAACCTTTCCCCAGATTTCAGCAAAAGTCTCTGAGTTTGTGGCTTCCGTTATGTTCTGTATGCAATTCCACACCATTTGACCAACTGGCACCATATTTTACAAAGTTACATGTTAGGACCCTCTGTACATTACTGGCTACATGCCATCTGAACACCTCAGCCCTTTCTTTGGATTTCAGCAAAAGTCCAAATTTGGGTAAGGGTTTATAGCTTCACATATGTTCCCTATTAAATTCCACACAGTTTCACCAATCTGCACAAATGTTTCATAGTCACCTTTTAGGACACTCTGGATGCTACTGTCTATATGACATTTGGACACCCCACCCCTTTCCCCTGGATTTCAGCAAATGTCACTTGGTTTGTGGATTCGCCTAGGTTTCCCATACAATTCCACACTGTTTCACCAATCTGCACCACATTTTGCACAGCCACTTGTTAGGACTGCCTAGAAATGACTGACTGCATGACATCTGAACAGTCCACTCTTTTCCCGGATTTCAGAAAAAGTGAAAATGTGTGTGTGGTTTGTGGCTTCGCGTATGTTTCCTATACAATTCCACTTCGTTTCATCAATCTGTGCCAACTTTTGCACAGTCACCTGTTAGGGCCCCCAGGAAATTACTGGCTGCATAACATCTGAATGCCCGACCGCTTTCACCAGATTTCAGCAAAAGTTAAAATGTGGGTATGAGGTTGTGAGTTTGTGGCTTCGTTTATGTTCCCTATACAATTCCACACCATTTTACCAATCTGCACCAAATTCTGCTCAGTCACCTGTTAGTACCTACCAGACATTACTGGCTATATGTCATTTGGACACCTCACCCCTGTCCCCAGATTTCAGCAAAAGACTCTGTGTTTGTGGGTGTGTGGCTTCTGGCATGTTCCCTATACAATTCCACACTGTTTCACCAATCTGCACCGAACGTTGCACAGTCACCGGTTAGGATGCTCCACACATTGCTGGCTACATGATATCTGAACACCCCACCCCTTTAGTCGGTTTTCAGCAAAAGAGAAAACGTGGGTGTGGGTTTGTGGCTTCTCATATGTGCCCTATAGAATTACACACCATTTCACCAATCTGCACCAAATTCTGCACAAACACCTGTTAGGACCCTCTGGACATAACTGACTACATGCCATTTGGGCGCCTCACACCTTTTCCAAGATTTCAGTAAAAGTCTCTGTGTTTGTGGGTTTGTGGCTTTGTGTATGTTCGCTATACAAATCAACACCATTTTAACAGTCTGCACCAAAATGTGCACAGTCACCAGTTAGGACCCTCCAGACCTTACTTGCTACTTGACATCTGGACACCCTATCTCTTTCCTTGAATTTCAGCAAAAGTGCAAATGTGAGTGTAGGTTTGTGGGTTTGTGGCTTTGTGTATGTTCCCTATAAAATTCCACACTGTTTCACCAGTCTGTACAATATTTTACACAGTCACCTGTTAGGAACCTTTGTACATTACTGGCTACATGACATCTGAACACCTCACCCTTTTCTTTGGATTTCAGCAAAAGTGCAAATTTGTGTGTGGGTTTGTGGCTTCACATATGTTCCCTATTAAATTCCACACAGTTTCACCAATCGCAACAAAGTTTCATAGTCACCTGTTAGGACCCTCTGGAGGCTACTGTCTATATGACATTTGGACACCCCACCCCTTTCCCCTGGATTTCAGCAAATGTCACAGGGTTTGTGGCTTCGCCGAGGTTTCCTATACAATTCCACACTGTTTCACCAATCTGCACCACCTTTTGCACAGCCACCTGTTAGGACTGCCTAAAAATTACTGACTGCATGACATCTGAACAGTCCACCCCTTTCCCGGGAATTCATAAAACGTGAAAATGTGTGTGTGTGTGGGTCTGTGGCTTCGTGTATGTTACCTATACAATTCCACTTCGTTTCACCAATCTGCACCAAATTCTGCACAGGGAAATTACTGGCTGCATAACATCTGAATGCCCAACTGCTTTCCCCGGATTTCAGCAAAAGTTAAAATGTGGGTATGGGGTTGTGAGTTTGTGGCTTCGCTTATGTTCCCTATACAATTCCAACCATTTTACCAATCTGCACCAAATTCTGCTCAGTCACATGTTAGTACCTACCAGACATTACTGGCTATATGTCATTTGGACACCTCACCCCTGTCCCCAGATTTCAGCAAAAGGCTCTGTGTTTGTGGGTGTGTGGCTTCTAGCATGTTCCCTATACAATTCCACACTGTTTCACCAATCTGCACCAAACGTTGCACAGTCACCAGTTAGGATGCTCCACACATTGCTGGCTACATGATATCCGAACACCCCACCCCTTTACTCGGTTTTCAGCAAAAGTGAAAACGTGGGTGTGGGTTTGTGGCTTCTCATATGTGCCCTATAGAATTACACACCATTTCACCAATCTGCACCAAATTCTGCACAAACACCTGTTAGGACCCTCTGGACATAACTGACTACATGACATTTGGGCGCCTCACACCTTTTCCTAGATTTCAGTAAAAGTCTCTGTGTTTGTGGGTTTGTGGCTTTGTGTATGCTCGCTATACAAATCAACACCATTTTAACAATCTGCACCAAAATGTGCACAGTCGCCAGTTAGGACCCTCCAGACCTTACTGGCTACATGACATCTGGACACCCTATCTCTTTCCTTGAATTTCAGCAAAAGTGCAAATGTGGGTGTTGGTTTGTGGGTTTGTGGCTTTGTGTATGTTCCCTATAAAATTCCACACTGTTTCACCAATCTGTACAATATTTTACACAGTCACCTGTTAGGAACCTTTGTACATTACTGGCTACATGACATCTGAACACCTCATTCCTTTCTTTGGATTTCAGCATAAGTGCAAATTTAGGTGTGGGTTTGTGGCTTCACATATGTTCCCTATTAAATTCCTCACAGTTTCACCAATCTGCACAAACGTTTCATAGTCACCTGTTAGGACCCTCTGGAGGCTACTGTCTATATGACATTTGGACACCCCACCCCTTTCCCCTGGATTTCAGCAAATGTCACAGGGTTTGTGGCTTCGCCTAGGTTTCCTATACAATTCCACACTGTTTCACCAATCTGCACCACATTTTGCACAGCCACCTGTTAGGACTGCCTGGAAATTACTGACTGCATGACATCTGAACAGTCCACCCCTTTCCCGGAATTCAGAAAAAGTGAAAATGTGTGTGTGTGTGGGTCTGTGGCTTTGCGTATGTTTCCTATACAATTCCACTTCGTTTCACCAATCTGCACCAAATTTTGCATAGTCACATGTTAGGGCTCTCGGGAAATTACTGGCTGCATAACATCTGAATGCCCACCGGCTTTCCCCGGATTTCAGCAAAAGTGAAAATGTGGGTATGGGTTTGTGAGTTTGTGGCTTTACGTATGTTCCCTATACAATTCCACACCATTTTACCAATCTGCACAAAATTCTGCTCAGTCACCTGTTAGTACCTACCAGACATTACTGGCTACATGTCATTTGGACACCTCACCCCTCTCCCCAGATTTCAGAAAAAAGACTCTGGGTTTGTGGGTTTGTGGCTTTGTGTATGTTCCCTATACAATTCCACACTATTTCACTGATCTGCACCAAATTTTGCACAGTCACCTGTTAGGCCCCTTTGGATATTACTGGCTACATAACATTTGGACACCTCACCCCTTTCCCTGGATTTCATCAAAAGTCTCTGTGTATGTGGGTGTGTGGGTTCTGGAATGTTCCCTATACAATTACACACTGTTTCACCAATCTGCACCAAATGTTGCACAGACACCTCTTAGGATGCTCCACACATTGCTGGCTCCATGATATCTGAACACCCTACCCCTTTACTCGGTTTTCAGCAAAAGTGAAAATGTGGGTGTGGGTTTGTGGCTTCTCATATGTGCCCTATACAATTACACACCATTTCACCAATCTGCACCAAATTCTGCACAATCACCTGTTAGCACCCTCTGGACATAACTGGCTACATGGCATTTGGCACCTCACACCTTTTCCAAGATTTCAGCAAAAGTCTTTGTGTTTGTGGGTTTGTGGCTTTGTGTATGTTCGCTATACAAATCAACACCATTTTACCAATCTGCACCAAAATGTGCACAGTCACCTGTTAGGACCCTCCAGACCTTACTGGCTACATGACATCGGGACACCCTATCTCTTTCCTTGAATTACAGCAACAGTGCAAATGTGGGTGTTGGTTTGTGTGTTTGTGGCTTTGTGTATGTTCCCTATACAATTCCACACTGCTTCACTAATCTGTACAATATTTTGCAAAGTCACCTGTTAGGACCCTCCTAAACTACTGGCTGCATGACATCTGAACACCCCACCCCTTTCCCGGATTTCAGCAAAAGTGAAAATCTGGGTTTGGGGCTTCACATTTTTTTCTGTATACAATTCCACACCATTTTACCAATCTACACCAAATTTTGCACAATCACCTATTATGTCCCACTAGAAATTACTGGCTACATGACATTTGAACACCTCATCCCTTTCCCCAGATTTCAGCAAATGTCTCTGGGTTTGTGGCTTTGTGTATGTTCTCTCTACAATTCCACCACATTTCATCAATTTGCACACCATTTTTTACAGTCACCTGTTAGGACGCTCTGCACATTACCGGCTACATGACATTTGGACACCTCACCCCTTTCCCCAGATTTCAGCAAAAGACTCTGGGTTTGTGGGTTTGTGGCTTTGGGTATGTTCCCTATACAATTCCACACCATTTCACCAATCTTCACCAAATTTTGCTCAGTCACTTGTTAGGACCCTCCGGACATTACTGGCTACATGACTTCTGGATACCCCACCTCTTTACTCTGATTTCAGCAAAAGTGCACTTTCAGGTGTTGGTTTGTGGATCTGTGGCTATGATCCCTATACCAAATTTTGCACAGTCACCTGTTAGGACCCACTGGACATTACTCAGTACATGACATTTGGACACCTCACCCTTTTCCTTAGATTTCAGCAAAAGTCTCTGGGGGTAATTCATAGAATTTAGCGAACAAGTGGCGCACGCGGCTGGCGCACAGTATGTGCGTGCGAATCTCTGCGCCAGCCGCGTGCGCTAAAATCTATTTCCCCAATCCAGCGCAAAGGGCTGCGCTAACCCTGTACCAGCACGGCAAGCGGGGTACGTGTATTACTGGGGTTCGTGGGAAGTTTCACACGCGATTGGCCCTGTGCGAGCGGGGTACGTGTATTACTGGGGTTCGTGTGAAGTTTCACACGCGATTTCAGCAGGGTACGTGTATTTCGGGGGTGTGTGGGAAGTTTCACACGCAATAGGCCCTGTGCGAGTGGGGTACGTGTATTTCTGGGGTGCGCGAGAAGTTTCACACGCGATTTCAACAGGGTACGTGTATTTCAGGCGTGCGCGGCAAGTTTTACACACGATTTCAGTAGGGTACGTGTATTTCAGGGGTGCGCGGGAAGTTTTACACACGATTGGCCTGGGTAAGTGTATTTCAGGGGTGCGCGGGAAGTTTTACATGCGATTACAGCAGGGTACGTGTATTTCAAGGGTGTGCAGGAAGTTTTACACGCAATTTGCCTGGGTACGTGTATTTCAGGGGTGCGCGGGAAGTTTTACACGCGATTACAGCAGGGTACGTGTATTTCAGGGGTGTGCGGGAAGTTTTACACCTGATTGGCCTGGGTACGTGTATTTCAGGGGTGCGCGATTTTGCTGTCAGAGCGGAGAACGCATATTTCGGGGGTGCGCGGGGAGTCCTACATGTGAATTGGCAGTGTGGGTCATCCCAGGTGTCCCCTCTACCCCCTCCACGGCCCCTGCAGGCAGCCCACACAACAGGGGACTACCCTGCACCCCTGATCATGTCCCCCAGCACCCTCAACCCCCCAGCAGTGAGGGGCACCTGCCAGCAGGCCCCCACTCATGTCCCGCAGCCCCCCACCCCCCCATCATTGACAGGCAACTGCCAGCAGGCCCCGGCACATGTCCCCCAGCACCCCCACCCCCCAGCAGTGAGGGGCACCTGACAGCAGGCCCCGACACATGTCCCCCTGCACCCCCACCCCCCCATCATTGACAGGCACCTGCCAGCAGGCCCCGACACATGTCCCCCAGCCCCCCCCACCCCCCCAGCATTGACAGGCACCTGCCAGCAGGCCCTGACACATGTCCCCCAGATCCCCCACAACCCCATCATTGACAGGCACCTGTCAGCAGGCCCCAACACATGTCCCCCAGCCCCCCACCCCCCATCATTTACAGTCACCTGCCAGCAGGCCCCAACACAAGTCCCCCAGCCCCCCCACGCCCCCAGCATTGACAGGCACCTGCCAGCAGGCCCCGACACATGTCCCCCATCCCCCCACCACCCCATCATTGACAGGCACCTGCCAGCAGGCCCCGACACATGTCCCCAGCACCCCAACCCCCAGTAGTGAGGGGCACCTGCCAGAAGGCCCCAACACCTGTCCCCCTGCACCCCCACCCCCCAGCAGTGAGGGGCACCTGCCAGCAGGCCACCGACACATGTCCCCCTGCACCCCCACCCCCCCAGCATTGACAGGCACCTGCCAGCAGGCCCCAACACATGTCCCCCAGCCCCCCGACCCCCCCAGCATTGACAGGCACCTGCCAGCAGGCCCCGACACATGTCCCCCAGCCCCCCCACCCCCCAGCAGTGAGGGGCGCCTGCCAGCAGGCCCCGACACATGTCCCCCAGCCCCCCCACGCCCCCATCATTGACAGGCACCTGCCAGCAGGCCCCGACACATGTCCCCCAGCCAACATGTCATCACAATCTAGATCCCTGGCTCTTATGGCCACCCAAATCCCACCCCACACCACCCCAGTCCAAACACCCAACCAAGCTTTACATCCACTCCAAATTGAAATCCCCATTACATGATAGATCACAAATAAGCAGTATGCGCATGAGTACACGTCTGTCAGACCCACACAATGGCAACACATGACTGAGAAAACCCACATTGTGACATGCATGAAACCAATTAGAGAAGACCACACATTGAAGTAAGAAACAAAAATGTATTCAAGTCAAAATGAAGGGAATGAAATCAAAACACACAATAATGCCAATAATAATCAAAATGCAGCATGTCCCAAAAAATGATAAATAAATAAAATGAGAATCCAAATTAATCTAAATGAAAATGTGTCCAAAGTCACCGTCCAACAAAGCAAATCCAAAGGGAAAGAAAAGTGTAATATACATTGCTCCATGGTGAAGAAAAAAAAAGATGAAGGAGAAAAATCCACTGTAAAACTATGTACAAATAGCAAATCCAGGGTCCATGAGCCCAACGACATAAATGAAACCTAAAATGAAACCTACCTAATTACTAACTATATACAAAAATGTGGGGCATAGTCCATGTGCTCCAAATGAAAGAAAAAAGAAATGAAACTTAACACTAATGAACTATATACAATGGCGGTGGGCAAGTCCAACGGCTCACTTGTTGATGTCATGGGCCAGGGCACCATCGAACTCCTGTTCAATGTCTTGGAGGTGGGCCTGTTCTCTGGCCCTGAGGTCTCGCAGGGATAACGCCATGTCCACCTCCGACTCCCTGTGAATTCCCTCGAGGCACTCAGCCCGCCTCAGCGCCCTGCGCATGGAGTTCTCCACCCTGACCATTGTGAGCCGTGCCTCCTCCGCCCGCCGCCGCTCCGCACCTATCTGCTGGCCCAACCGCTGCCACATGGAAGACACTCCCATTTCAGGGTCCCCCTGCCCTCCGGCTGATGCCTGACCCTCTGATGTAGATGCCCCGAGCCATGATGCCTCCCACGTTGAGCCTGCCGCTGCCTCCGACCCAACTGCCTCTGCCAGCACGATGGCATCCAGGCTGATGGAATCCACCGATGCCGTCGTGCACGTGCCCTGCCCGATGATGCCGGCAAATCCTCCATCTGCTGGGGTCCAGTTGCTGTGGTGTCCACCCCTGCTGGACCTCCGACTCCCGACTGTGGCAGGGATGGGATCCCCACCGAGATGGCTGCGTTGGTCAGGGCAGGTCCACAGGGGGCCCTGGTGGCATCTGGGCCGGAAGACGGCATGGAGAACGACTGGCGCATAGTCTTCACAGAGGAGGAGAGGACAGCCAGAGTGGCCGACACATGTACAAAACCCCCGACCATGGACACTCCCAACTGGGCCATGTTGGCACGCTGCTCTTCGTGATGACGTGCGTGCTCCCCCCGGGAAGCACGCACGTCATCACGAAAGTCACGCGTGTGCAACGCGACACCAATCAGGACCTTCTCCATACGGCCAGGGGAGTGTCAGATGACATGGACATCCCCCCTACCTGCGGACGGGCCTGGGATGGGGCATCCCTGCTGGTGCATGGTGGTGCAGTCACAGTGTCAGGGACAGTGACATGCACAGGCCCCTCCACAGAAACCTGTGCTGCCTCCTGCCCCTGCCCCTGGACTGCACCACTTGCACCAGAGGTACCACCCCCACCAGGCCCCATGTGCGCCTCAGTAGCTGCCTCCTCCTCCTCTGTGGAGACCACCAACCTGGATGGCTCCACACCGTCTTCCACCGTTGCAAGCCCCTGTGGGGGCTCACCCACCCCTTCCGCTGCAGCTGTAGTGGCAGACACAGCACCAGTCCCCTCACTCCCGGACGATGGTAAATTCTGGGAGGGTGACTGGGCCTTGCGTCGCCGGCCGGTGGGGGCATCCCCGCCGCTTTGCTCCACAGCGCCGTGTCTGCCCTCTTCATCACTTGCTGCTGTGTAGAGGGAGACATAGAACACAAGCATCAGGTTACTGTACAATGGACCCCTAGACAGGAAGCAATAGCAGATGAGTGGCACTGTCCAACATCACTTCCATCATGTCCCTCCACAACACATGGGTCAGGCAGGCAAAACACATGCAGTAACAGGCATGGTGCATGCAATGAACATTAACATACATGTCCAAGGGACTCTTGAAACATACAATGCTGGTTTGAAACTCACATGCATCATGGGTCATGCCTACCACATGCACACACTTCACCGTAGTTTCATCCATCTGGCCTCGTACACCCCAGACACAGTGGATACAAGGATGAGTAGGCTGCATCAGTGAATCTGAACATTGTCACAGACATGTGTCATGCATCCATGGCATTTACAAGTCACAGACACGCAAGTCAGACACACAAACATGGACACCATACATGTCCATGACCGCAGCACCCATCTCTCACACCCCATCCATGTCCAATAACAGAGACAGGCATGCATTAATGTGTGCATTCCGCATGCTGCTCCGCATGTTGCATTGTAACACATGCACCTACCATGTGGTTCACACATTACTGGTCTCACATGCATGACCATGATGTCCCTGCACACACACATACGTACATGGCCTATGTCACACATACAGGCAAGTATCAGACAACCAGCACCCTGCAACATGCCCTGTCTCACATAGCAATGCTTGGCCACTTACCGCTCAACTCCAGACGGATCTGCTCTCTGAAGGATCTGGGCGTGGAGCGCTGGGCCTAGACGTTCCGGGACCCTCATCTGGATGGTACTCATGCTGCCCCGGCCCCCCTCCACGAGGCGCCGGGCCTTTATGAGGGTCCTGGACCTCAAGTCCTCCCAGCGCTTCTTGACTTGCTGGATGTTGCGGGTTGCCACCCCCTCCGCGTTGATGGCAACCACAAAGTCGTCCCAGATCCTATCTCGTCCTTCCTTGTTGGCGCGTGATGTTCCGAAGAGGGCATCATAATGCCCCAGGACATGCTCCACCAGGACACCAACTTCCTTCTGACTGAAGCTGGTGGCCCTCTGCCCCTCTGGCTGGGGGTCGCCAGTGGTCTCTGATGGTGTTTGCCCCGACATGGCGACCCCCGAGGCAGGCGTGGGTGGGCAACTGGGTCCTGGGGCTGGGCTGTGGAGCGATGGTATCCCAGTCGGGAGTCTTCTGTTCCAGCAGGGGTGGACACAGCAATAGGGCACGTGGGCAGCAGGCAGTCAGGCAGCAGCAGATGGCAGTTGGGAGCGTGCTCGGGGCTCTGCAGGGCAGGAAAATGGCCTTCAGGGCAGGAGCGTGGTCTTCCGTGTGTTTTCGCGTGGCCAGATTGATACAGAGTGATTTGGCACATGAAAAAATTGCACGTCAGCATGTTATTTGAGGAAAGGCCCTTAGAGCGTAAGCGCGTCAGCGATTTCATTGGACCAAAGGCCCTTCACGCGTAAGCACTTCTGTAACATGACGCGCGCGGGCGTGCGCGGCCGTTTCCCCCGTGATGTGGGCATAGTGGATTAGCGCACGCGCGAAAAAAATGCACGTCCCCGTGTGAATGCGTGTAATCCGAGGAAAGGGCCTACGCGCATAAGTGACGTGACACGCGCAGGCGTTTCCCTCAGCATGCGTTAAAGCTGAGCGGGGCCAGCAGTTCGCTGTACGTGCCTTTCGTGGAGACCGACGTGTGTTTCTGCTTCGTGTTGTTTTGCGCGCCATCACAACTTCACAGCTATCAAGGACGTATCTCTTCTTTTGGCGGGGGTATTGGCTACGCGTGTTTTTCTGCATCGCGCTAATCAGACGGTGAGTCGCGCACGCTATTTTTCCCACTGCGGGTGCCCCTGTGTATCGCACCGTTTTTGATGTCATAGTAGCCTGCGTGTCCCACGCATATGCGTTTTTT
Source organism: Ambystoma mexicanum (assembly GCF_040938575.1). NCBI lineage: Eukaryota > Metazoa > Chordata > Amphibia > Caudata > Ambystomatidae > Ambystoma > Ambystoma mexicanum. The sequence continues at coordinate 964,225,890 of NC_090929.1, read as the reverse complement.
GTGTTACTGGGTGCCACCGCGTACTGCGGGAGGTTGATTCCACGCACGTAGGCTGCAGGGTTGAACACACGGTTTTCCAGCAGTTTTGGGGTGCCTGAGCGTTGCGTGACCCGTCACTACATTACCGGGTTCACATACAGCCTTGCAGGTGCAGGGGGGCTGTTAACATCTTGCTTCCCACCCCCTTCACCCCAATTGCCCAGGTCAATTGTGGTGTACACCTCCCATTGGCACTACTCCATCTGTGCAGGCACTACTACATCTGTGCCATGGTTGGGAGGACACCAAAGGTGAGGGGCGCCTCAGCTGGGTGTCCTCCTCGTGGCGGGCATGGTCAGGGACGTGGCCGGGGTGACCAGGGAGTAGGGGGTCTCCAGGGTGTCCAGGGCAGCTGCAGAGGGGTAAGAGGCAGTGGTTTGCCACTTGAGCACGATGTCGTGCAATGTGTCGGTGCAGTCATGCCACCACCCCTGTGGTTCCGGGAGATGCAGCTTCTGCATCTGGCACTGGCGCCCGTGTGACCCGGCAGTCCGTTCCATCGACTGCCACGGGCCCAAGGGTAGTGGTAGCTGCAGGAGCAGCTGTGGACACTGCCACCCAGGCTCAGGGTCTGCCAGCGCAGCCTGCGTTGGCACTTGAGGAGCCCTTGGAAGATTTCCAACAGGCCAGGAGGGAAACCGTAGGGGCACGCAGGGCTGCCCTGACCAAGACACATGTCCCTGGGGCAGTTATGTCATCTGCTGCCCTAAACAGCCGAGTGTTGGCAAGTGCAGGGGCAGATACACCCAACAACACCCCTGTTGTGAGTCTGCCAACCAGGACAGTTGCGGTCAATGATCCTGCCACAGCGGATGTTGCTGTGCAGGGTCCATTAGAGGGCACCCAGCTGCCACTGACAGAAGTCAGGCCTTTGCTCGTCCCTCCACATGCCACTCCCTTGGTCCATCCACCGAACCCACTGGCCATACTGGTCAGGGCGGCATTACCAGCCAGGGTCTGAGCCACAATCCAAGAGGAGGAAGGTTGCACCTGCAGCACAGGCTGAGACCCCACACACAGCCACGACCTCCTGCACGTCGAGGAAGAAGCCTTTCTGTACCAGGAACTGGACTTCCTCGTGGGCTATGTGCGGGGCCACAGCCGTGACATGCTAGTGGGTGCCAATAGTCAGACTACGGCTGCCCAACGTGATACCCACTGGAAGCATGTTGTGAACATGTCAGTGCATTCGGCCATGAGGTGCGCATGACGCAAGAGTGCAAAAATCATTGGAATGACATCAAACGCAGCGCTAAGGCTAAGCGCGCCTCAAATTACAACTTGACTCTGGTGACTGGTGGTGGGCCTGCACCAGAGGAGGAAGTCCTCACTCCGCATGAGTCACTCGTTGCAGAGTTCATACCATCTGAATCGGTCGAAGGAGTGGGAGAGATGCCGAACTTTGGTGCCCAATCCAGTGAGTGTTGATGGGTGTTTGTTGAGGACGTGTGTGTTTTACTTGTGGGATGTGTTGTGCATGATTTCCACTACATGTGACGTGTACATGGTTCTGATGTGCAAGTAATGCAATGCTTACATGATGCATGTCTGCTCTGCTGGATGGTGGACATGTGGAGCTGACGGGGACTGTCCGCATCAACACTATTGCACCCTACTCACATGCTGGTTACCAGTATGCCCCTCCAGTCCATGTTCCAGCTCACTGGCCCTTCTGCATGTAGCGTGGGGTGACCTTCCTCTCAGCCCAGGCACGATGTCATAGCATGACTGACGTGCATGTGTCCTCTGCCTGCATGCAGGTACTCCATGTAGGCATGCTCCCTTGCCCCTCCACCCCCCGCTCTGCACCCCAATTCCACCTTTGCACTGGTCTGCTTCAATATTTCCATTGGGTACTTCCCTGTTAATGCGTCCTGTGTACATGCTAACTTCCCGCAACCAATCTTCCAGACATATGCTGTGTGGTACAGCCTTAGTACTTGATGCAGGGTATCTCACTTGTACTGTGCAGAGGTCAGATGCCCCGCAGGGACATGAGTGCCTATTCATGCTCCATGTGCATTGCACGCATGCCCCTATGTGTCCTTAACTGGATAATCACTGTAATACAAGTCCTGGGTGACATACATTGCATGGCATTTCATCAGCCTTCCCATGTCAACTGTGGCTCAGTACTGCATTGCACACATGTTTAGGGTCTGACAATCTGGGTGGGTCACAAGCCTCAGCCTGTTTAATGGCCAATGACTCTGTCCAACTGGTGTAGTGTCTTCTTCACACGTGGGTGGCCTCCAGACGTTTCATCATGTGTCCTGCTTACTGTCCCATCATCATTTGCAGTGTTGTCACTTGACTCACATGAAGCTGTTGATGCTAGTCAACACTGCCTGTCAATACCCAGGTCTATGGTCAGCCTTTTGATACCATGCTAGGCATCCATGCTTTTGCACGTGGGTGGAGGGGTGCTTTGCTTGTAGATATGCTACCCATTGAATGCACATTGCACGTGATGCCTGAAGTTGACCTTGCACTGCCTTCACATTTTCTGACACACACCATGAAGTACTTGTACATGTAGGTAGTGAGTAACATACACATTGGCTGCACTGCATAGACCCACTTCAATGCAAACTGCCACCTTTCAACAGGTCTGATCACAGAAGCAATTCCAAGTTGACCCAGCATGCATGCCAGGTTCTATTTTGTGTGTCACATGTCTGCCTGATGTTGTCGGTGTGTGTGTGTGTTGTGTGCTTCTGACATGTGTAGTGACCTTTTTTCTCTATATTTTTCTGATGATGACGCAATGGAGCCGGAGGATGGTGTTGTCATGCCAGGTACAGGGTTGGTATCACTACATCAACCCGGCACAAGTGGGGGTCGTGGGGTGGCAGGCCACAAAAACCCCCAAGTGCTACAGGCCATCTTGTCTCTGGCTGCCTATGAGTCCAGCCCTGATGACGACTCTGATGTCCATATCGAGTTGGATGAGCATCAGGTCCATGTGTCAGGGGTGAGTGATTCTGATGTGGACACTCCTCTGTCCGCGACACCTGCACTGAGGGGTCAGACAGTCTTGGAACCTCCGCCCGTGGGGGATCGGGATGCAGGGTCACCCTCCACACCAGTCACTGATGTGCCTGGGACATCACGTAGACAGGGGCATGTAGTCGTGCAGCCGCGGGCGGTGCCAACACGACGAGGACACCCGGTCCTTGGGTCCCGCAGGGGTCAAGCCCATCAACGTGGTCGCCGCGCGTAACCGCTGTATACTGAGTGGGAGCAAGACATGACTGCCAATTCAGAACGGCAGGGGGCAGCAATGGAGAACATCGCTGAGAGCATGGAGCGTGTGGCCCGATCCATGCTCCCCCCTGCTAGGCAGGTGCTTCTCCAGCAGCAGGCGGCACGGTCCACGGCCCGCTCACTCAGGCTGGGCATGGCAGCCTCAGACAGGGCACGCCAGGCTGAAATGTCGTCTCTGCGTCAAGCAATTGCTGCTCACGCAGAAGCACACATGGAGGCCCTGAGGGAGGAGTATGCTTCCCTCAAATCCACTCTGGGTGTCCTTCTGATGTCCAGAGGGAGCGGTCAGAGGAGAGGTTTGCACAGCTTGAGCGTACCATCTCGGATGAGCTACAGGTTTGCCGGGAGGTGCAGCGGTTGTCCAGCCAGGCCTTGCAGAAGGAACTCTGTATTACACGTGCTACCTTGCAAGAGGAAGCACGTGTATCACGGGCGGTTCTGCATGCAGACCTACAAGTCATCGCCACACAGAACCAGGCTCACCCATCCAGCAGACTTGCTGCCAACGAGGGGCAAGCTGCGGCTAGGCGTGGCCAGGCCACTGTGCTATGTCCTCCTTTCCAGGATGAGCCAGACTCGGACGACAATCTATCTCCCACATAGGTCGGGCTGTCCAGGCGTTGAGCCCATGGAGGGTTTTTTTTTGGCTCAGCATCATCGCATGTGGGTGTTGAGCAGCACCCTGTACCTCCCCCCTCCTGGGTGCCACCCCCCCAGGTCGTATGTGGCCATTTTTGATGTTTCTTTTAGTTTAGTTAGTTAAGTTTTGGTTTAATAGTTAGTTTAATTAGGTAATGTAGGTTTTTCATAGTTAGTGTAATTAGTTAATATAGTTTAAAATTGCTTGTCTATTGTGCTTTCATGTGACAGTGTGGTGCTTTGTGGCTTTTGAAAGCATCCACTGTCTGTTCCAGCTGGGCCCTTCAGGCTTGTCTTGTGTATGTGTTTTCTGCTTGGGGTCCTTGACTCACATATGCCACTCCTGCTTCCCTTATCCATGGGCTCGCAAGGATGGTTCAGTGTAACAGCCTATTACACAAGGGCTTTGGACTGTCATATCTGTGGCATGTCTGCTGCTGTGGAACTTGTGTTAACACCCCTAGTGGGGATGATTGGGGTGTTATTGACCACTGTTCTGCTTTTGCTAAATGGGGTGTTTCATGATTCATGTGTACATTCATTGCTATGCATTGTGTAGTATGTTTCTTATCTTTACTGTACATGTGCTTGTTGCAATTCATGCCGTAGATAGTGTGTTCCACACTTTGGCTGTGAAAGACGGACTGATGGTGTGATTTCTAATGTACGTCTCTGACATGGTCCAGTGATGTGATGCCTGAAGAGACACACAGAGATGAATCTAATGCATTAATCATGTGTTTCATGCCCTTTCTGCAGTGGGATGAGCCTCCAGACCACCTTTGCCAGCAGACATGGGCCATTGGACGTCTGGAATCTGGACACGTTTGGTGGTGCCCACATGCACATGTGTGCGCAAGCAGAGGCACAGGGATTGCAATCATACATCCTAAAACTGCTGATGTGTTTCAAGGGACTCCAGGCAAGGTGAGCATCACAGGGGGCCACAACACAGCAAACATTCCAACAGGCCAGTTGCACATGCATGCTTAGTAGTAGCACTGAGGGTGAGCTTGGACGAATATTGGTGTTGAAGCGCACAATACAGCTCAGATGTGTTGGTGGACTCATGGCTAGTTGATTGTAAGGTTGTCTGGGGCACCTGCAGGGGCAGTGGCACATACCCTCCGGTCCACCATGGTCCATTGAGGCACTTGTATCACCCGAGACATGGAAAGAAGCAGCTCACAGGGACAGACAGCAAGGGACAGACTCGGGTGCAGTGCATTTCATTTCCATGTAAAATTTGAAACATGCACTGCCTACTAATTTTCGGTCATGGTGGAACACGACTTGTTCTGAAGTCATACCTTGCTATATGCGTCTGTCTGCTTACCCAGGGAACATTGCATGTTGTGTGAATCGTGACACATTGGTGTTCCATCTGCCACGCACCCACCAGCGCCTGACTTACTGCATTGACTGTGTATGAACCATCACAGGGGTAATGTTAGGTATGGGTACGAAGCATCCACACCAGATTGTCTGTTTGTAGAGTAGTTTGTTACTTTGGGGCATATTTGGTGGTGTGTTTGTGCGTTATGGGCATGCACAGATTTTTAACTGTGGCTCTCTTTGCAGCATTGAAGTGCTCCTGTTACCGGACCTGATAGTGCGCAGGCAGGAGGCCAGCACTCAACCCAGAGATAAGTTTCTCTTTGACTTCCATTTCAGTGAATTGCTGCTATGTGCATGATGAACAAGTTTGGTATGATTGTGTATGTGTTAATGTGAGTACTACATTTTTGGGCATTCCCTACTTTCCCCTGTCAATCCTACTCCCCTCTCCTGCCCCTCATTCCGGTTATCCAGTATTCCAACGCCTGTCCCGACTCCATATACCTGACCCTCCTTTCCCACCAGGGTCTCAGAGGCCTGTGTGAGTTTGACCTTGCAGCCACCCAGACCACGGTGGGGGTGGTTGGTTCGTGACGCTCCTGCGCCTGTACATGGGAGCAGTGACAGTACACATCCAACCAATACCCTCTGTAAAAGTTGATTATAGAAGTGTATCCAATAGACGCTCTGTAAAGTTGAATTTAGAAGTGTTCCCAATAGTCGCTCTGTGAAGTTGAATTTAGAAGTGTTCCCAATAGTCACTCTGTGAAGTTGAATTTAGAAGTGTCCCCAATAGCATCTGTGAAAGTTGACTATAGAACTGTATCCTATAGACACTCTGGAAAGTTTCATTTATAAGTGTGCCCAATAGCCTCTAGTAAACTGAATCTAGAAGTGTGCCCAATAGCCTCTCTGTGGAAAACTGTATTTAGAAGTGCGCCCAGTACCCTCTCTGGGAAAGTTGCAATTAGAAGTGTGCTCAGTGAAAGAGCATATAACCGATCATACCACACCACCATGCTTACTCTCTCCTTACATCACCACTCAACTAGAACACAGAGATACTATGACACCATTCGGTATAACTGTTCTCATACCAACATTCCGCCGCTTACTCCACATCATTCTATGTAATCACTGCTGGTTCCACACCCCCAGCCAGGCGTTTTCCTCAGGCCTAACGCAGCCACATCCGTTCCGGATAAATCCTGCCAGAACGAACACATTCTCCTGATCTCTCAACCACCACACCTACCGCTAAGAAGCAGCTATTACACGAGTACCGCACAAGCTGCACACATACCCGGTGCTCACACGCACCTTTTGACTCTCCCTACTCTCTCTACTGATCTGAACTTCGGTTCCCAAGGGCGTTCAACCTACAAGCGCCTTCAGACCATACCAATGGTATATAAGGCGCTATATAAGTGCAAAATAACAATAACAATAATAATAACATCCGTTGGTGGTGCATCATTCTATGTTATGTACCACACATGGTACACATCCTGTTGTGACATTGTTTTACTGTGCTACCTTGGTTGTTACGTCATTGTGGTAGTACTTGGCCTTTGTAAGGTACTGCTACTTCAAGTCATCTACTGGAGGCTGTTCTGGTTAGTTTTTCTGCCTGCAGGCTTTTTGCTTGGCTTCTGTGTTGGCCTGCTTTGAGTTCTATTGTATGTAGTGTTTTTGCAAATCAAGGTGGACTCTGAGGGTGCAGGCAACTTTTTACACACAAGGTGGGAGATGGTGACAAAGGGGAAGGGTGATCCTGTGGCCAGGTGAAATTCAAGGATGAAGGCTCCATAACCCTGTTGCAGTTGTTCAGTGGGTCATGGTGATTTGTGAGGGGCGGGGGGTGCTTTGTTGGTGATAGTTGCCTTGCCCTGTAGTGTGATGGGCACCCTGACATTGTAATTGTGGTATCCTATGTACATGATGTGTTCTGCTGAGCAATGCCTGTTCATGTGTTGTGTTTACCTTTTAGGTGTGAGGGGATAGTTGTGGTTTGACATGCAGGGGTGTACACATGGTGAATGTTCATATGTGATGTGTAGAGGACACTGATGGTCACTTGATTACACATGCATATGTTGAGTGCATGTCCCTACTGACCCACACACTTGGACTATAATGCACTATAGTCCAAGTGTACACTCTGTTTTCCTTCTGGTGCCCACTGTGTCCCTGCAGCACATTTCCTATGACCAATTGTGGATCCTGTACATGCCTAATTTGCTTTTTGATGTGGTTTGTCGCTTAGATGTGATGCTCAGGGTGAGCATCACATGCAATGGCTGTTAACTGTGCTGTGCACTGAGCAGTGTGTTGCAGGAGTTGGACACGGCACACATAAGCTGCAGTGTTGATTTTGCAATGCACAATGTGCATGTAGACAGGCATTCATTGTTATGTTACAACTACGACTTTTGGAATGCATTTGGGTATGACTTATTTTGGGCGGGAGGTTGTTGGTCAGTCATTTCATCTGATTCCATGTCAGGCATCATTGTCTGATGCCAATTTACATTTTTCACATGGCAATGTGTACCTTATTGGTACTATGTTGGTGTATGGCTATTGCTTGCCATGTCATGTTGTGGTTTGGGAAGGTTTGAATGACATACCAGTTATCGTCATGGCCTGTTTTGCAGGTGTGTGTGATTCACACCTTGCATGTGTGCCTTTTGGTCACACAGGATTGCTTGTGTTTAAGTAGCTAGGGATGCACACAATGTGTCACTTCCATGGCAACAATCTCAGGGTGGTAAGGTTGTGACAGTTGACTGTCTCTTTGTCATCATCGATTGTCACCTGGTATGTGCCAGGCCTGTGTGCACTCCACAGGGGTGGGAGTTTAGATGAAAAATGTGTCCACAAGCTCGGTCTGGGCTTCCTCGCCACGTGCCCTATCCCCACCCATGGGCAGCGCCTGTGCCTGTGGGTGGGGATGTGGGGGCACCACCATGTCCACCGGTATGCCCTGCCGTGTTGCAACATTGTGCAGCACACATGCTGCCACAATGATCGTGCACACTACTGGGGGTGCATAGAGTAGCTGCCCACCAGAGCGGTCAAGGGAGTGGAAGCGTGACTTGAGCACTCCAAATGTGCGCTCCACTATGGCCCTGGTTGCAATATGGGCCGCGTTGTATCTTACCTTGGGTGGTGTGGTGGGGTTCCGGATTGGCGTCATCATGTGGTTGCTCAGAGGGTAGGCACTGTCCCCTGGAGAGGTGATAATGGTTGTGATTATTGGGGTTTGTGTATTTGTGTGTGTGTGTGTGACATGCATGCATGTGCAAGGGCATTTGTACTCACCTAGGAGCCATGTGTCGCCATGCTGCCCAGCTTCCAGGGCCCGGCTCAGGGCGGACATTTTGTATATGAATCTGTCATGCGTGGAGCCAGGGTAGTTTGCATAGACAGAGGTGATGATTCTCTTTGCATCGCATACCACCTGAACATTGATGGAATGCCAGTGCTTGCGGTTTCGGTAGATGTGCTCAGTGGCCCTAGGTGGACGTAGGGCCACATGGGTGCAATCTACGGCACCAAGCACTTTGGGGAAGTGTGTCACCCTGTAAAAGTCCAGGACAATGGCCTGCCTTTCTGCGGGTGTTCTGGGCATGTATATGTGCCTGCGGACTGAGGGGCGTGCTGTCATGATTGCCAAGACCTGGTGTAGGCAGCGTGACTGCGTGGCCGGTGAGACCCCCCCCCACTATGGCAGTAGTCCGCTGAAATGACCCAGTGGCCAAAAAATGCAGGACATTGAGCACCTTCTCCAAGGGGCTCAATGCTTGGGAGCAAAGGGTGGGGGATGTAAGGTCATCTTCCCACTCCCTGACCAGGTTTAGGATGATACGGGGTGGAAACCTATACCTGCCGTAGACCTGGTCGTCAGGCATCCCAAAAAGGCTTGTCTGTGGTGAAAGAATGCGTGCCCTGGCTATTCTCCTCCTCCTGCGGTGCCCCACGATCAGTGCTGCGACAAATGGGGCATTCATCGTAGCTGTATATACGTGTTTGTTGTTTGCGCGCTCTTTTATACTGTGCGCGGGGACGCTTCCACCTGCCTTCGTGTGGCGGACGCGTTGATGCCTGTGTGCGTCTTTTGCCGTGCGCGGGTTTCCCGTATTTGAATCCATGAATACGGGTTGTTCACGTGCGTGTGGGCGTTCCGTGTAGTTCCCTGCAGTACTTCCCCAGTTATGCCTTCTTTTTCACACGTTATTCCCCATTCCGCGTGTTACGCCCACTGTTCCGCCTACTTTTGTTGTGTGCGCTGCGCTATGTGCGCTTTTGCTGTGCACGTAGCGCATGCCGTTTGATGACGTGTGTGCCCGCGTGCAACATGCACCGATTTGGCGCACAACCAGTGGGAAACAAGCGCAGCGCCTTCCTTGAATCGCACGCGTGCGCGTGCGCTTGCTTTCTCACGCTTGCGCCACCTTGCGCCTGCTTGCTCTGGGATTTTCGGCGCACGTTTGTTCCATGTATCGGCCCCTCTGGGTTTGTTTCTTCGGGTATGATCCACACTGTTTGACCAATCTGCACCAAATTTTGCACAATGACCTGGTAGTACCATCCAGAAATTTCTGGCTGTGTGACATCTGAACATCACACCCCTTCCCCCAGAATTCAGCCAAAATGAAAATGTGGGTGTGGGTTTGTGGCTTCGCGTATGTTCCCTATACAATTCCACAATGTTTCACCATGTCATTTGGACACCTCACCCCTTTCCCCAGCTTTTAGCAAAAGACTCTGGGTTTGTGGGTTTGTGGCTTTGGGTACGTCCCCTAAACAATTCCATACCATTTCACCAATCTGCACCAGATTTTGCACAGTAACCTGTTAGGACCCTCTGGGGATTACTGGCTACATGACATTTGGACACCCCACCCCTTTCCCTGGCTTTCAGAAAAAGTCAACATTTGTTTGTGGGTTTGTGGCTTGGTAAAGCGTTGTTCCTTATACATTTCCACACTGTTTCGCCAATCTGCACCCAATTTTGCACAGTTACCTGTATCTATGAGGGAATGAAATCCCTGGCAATGCCAGTTATATCAGCTAGTATGTTATAAATGTTGCCCACAAGTATGGTAGTAATTACAGTAAAAAAAATGTATATTGATATTTCATTGTAATATCTGACTCTTAAATGTGTGCTATATGACTCTGTCTCCCCTGTTTCAGTAAGGAGGGGGGCTAATAAAGATCATCTTCATGCTTTGGTGCATCTAGTCTACATTTAGATGTCCAGTGTCATTCCTGGTTTCTCTGACACCAGCTCCCCGGGATGCCACCCTCCATTGTCTGCCTGTTCCCTTTTTCTAGCAGCATATCGCTTCCAGCATTGATTGGTCCCCTGTGCATTGTTGGAAGAGGCCGCTATTCGGTGCAGCATGACGGTGCTGGGTTCCTTCCTCCAACCTCTTCGTAGGCACTCGTTTGGAGCTGTCGTTGTGTACACTGGGTGCCTAACACCAATTTAGCCGAGGATAGTTTTTGAGGGCACAGGAGGCACGACCGGCTTTCGGATCCTGGCTCCCAGTCTGACTTCCACTTTTCGGGCCAAAGTTGATGTAGCTGTCGGGGGAGTAAGCGGACACTCGTGACTACTGGATGTTTGGTTCCTGGGAAAAACTCAAACAGGCCTGAGGAGGTACGCACTATGCGAATGGCCAAGGGTAGAAGGTCACAGTATTGGGATCGTCTGCAGTGTGTGGTGTGCATATATCGGGCTGTGCGCATTCCGCCTACTGGTAGCATCTTTACTGCTTGGGTCGGCTGGCTGATGCTTGTGTTGGCTTGTTCCGCACAAATATCAACATTATATTTTGCTACTCAATTTCTATTGCTGGTAGTAGTGAATAGGGACATCTCAATGTTCCTGCTTTCTGCTACTAGACTCCGTCACTCATCTCAGTATGCCTGCTACTAGAGCGGGAACGCTGAGACCCATATTGAGAGTGGCAGATGCATGCTCCATTTCTGTTAAATCTACCAATTGGCGAACTATGGAAACCCCTAGGCATAATGGCACAATCATTGACTCTCCAGCTCAGTCCCCACAGGAACGGAAGCATAGTCCTTTATCATTAGGCAACTGTCATATGAGAGATATCCTGCCCAGAAGCTCTCAAAGGAGACAGCATCTGCAAAATGAGAGAAGAGAACTGCTGGGCGATGCTCCCTGTCATTTAACAGATGCATTTTCTACTAGACAGGATGGTGGACAAGACTGTATAACTGTCATGGAACCTCACACTGTCCCAATGGAAAGTTGCCAAAATGATCTAAAGCCAATCAGGAGTTTATTGGCTGGAAATGGAGTATCTCATGCAAGCCACATCACACCACAGGGATTGGCCATGGGCATAGCCCCACCTCCGAGTCTTACCACCTTTGCTGGCAATTCAACCTTTAATAGTTCAAACTTGTTGCCAACTAGTTCCCTCACCAATTGTCTCATGTTCCCCTTGGGGGGGAGGGGTGCTGTATTAGAACCCAGGATCTTAAATTTCTGCAGAGGGTACAAATCAAGGAGTGGTCTCTCGTGAATGGTTCAGACTATATCGCTATTGGTCGTAGCCACCTCCCATCCTTTCAGAAATGCTGTGATAATCTGGGAGAGGTGTCAGCTACCTCTAATCTTAGAATTGTAATGGATTGAGCGTTTGCTATTTGTTGTTTTTGTATGTGTTTGCATTCATGGTGTGTTATGCTCAGTGCCTTAAGTGGCACTACAAATCGAGCCGGGGCCCATCGAGGGGGCGTGGCCTAACATCGGGGGTCTTGATGGGCCGTTAGGCCACGCCCCCTTGACGAGCCCCGGCTCAATGGGCTACTGGCACCCCTGCCAGGCAGCCTTTTGTAGAGATTAGCACCCTCTCCCCTTTGGGGGAGAGGGTGCTGATCTTTGCATTTCTATTCTATAGGCTTGCCTGGCAGGGGACAGCGCCTCTCCTATTCAGCCTTAATGGTGGCGCTGCCCCTCGCCAGCTGGGGAGGGGCAGCGTCACCATTAAGACTGAAAGGGTGAGGCCACTGGAAGCAGAGGCCTTTTTCCTAAAGACTGAAACTCCCGAGAATCCACGGGAGCTTCAGTATTAAGAAAGCAAGGCCTCTGCTTCCAGCGGCCACACGTTTTCTCCATAATGGTGGCGCTGGCCCACGTGCATCCCTTGATTAAAGGGATGCCTCGCAGGTGCGGCGCCACCATTATGGCTGAAAGGCATTTTTTTCTGAAGCCCGAAGCTCTCGCATACGAGCGAGAGCTTCAGGCTGTAGAAAAAAATGCTTTTTCCTGTAGTGGCCGGGGCTGACAGGGGAGATTAGTGGGCCCCGGCAGGGCCCCGCCTCAAAACGAAATTTCGGAGACTGCCGGGGCCCAGCCCCGGCAGGCCCCGGCCCACTTAAAGCCCTGGTTATGCTACACATGTTTGTTTTTCATGTATTGGCTGTATGCTTCTATGTGTGCCCCTATGCCTCTAGGTGCCTGGTGTGCGTTATAAATAAATAAACTAAACTAAAAGTTGCTGGATTGTGCGACAACCACTTCTCATCTTTCTTATTAGCTCTACTCTCGAAGAGATCAAGAGCTATGGCTGTGACAGTGGATTGTTCAGAAACTATGTTTGATGTGGACAATAAAAGAGCATGATGGGAATCTTTTCCTGTCACTAAGGTGTTCTCCAAAATATAGGTGTGCAGTTTTAGAAACAACCAGTCACACAGTGACACCTCGTCAATAACGGCCTGGGAAAGAAGTGTCACGAGTTGGTCAACCTGCCATCATTGGGCTCCTTTGGGGACCTGGCAAGGCCGTATCCAAAGCAGTTACTGCCGATGATCACAGTTGCACATGCATGCACCTGCAAGCTCCTTGAACCTTTTAAACAGGGCTGAACCTGCAGTTTGAGACTGCCGTTCAGGCATAGCAGTACCTTCACTAGCAATTGCTGTTCGCGTGGACCTGAGCCATATATGATATACTGATTCTTGACAAGCACACATGCTTGAACTGTTCTCTCTGCCCTGCTGAAAAGCATGTGCACATTCATGGAGAATACATAAAGGTACATGTCCTTGCAAATTGCAAACAATGGTGTCATTAGCAAAGACATTACCAAAATTCCATTAATTATTCTTATCAACCTCCCCTCCCTTTGAGAGGTGACTCTAGATAGCCAAATTCACCAGGCTAATGACGCCACTATGCAAGCCAGTCAACACAAGGAGGCAGCGTTACCATGCGGCACACATTGTAGACGTGCGTTCCAGGGGCGTTGCTAGGGGGGGGCTAAGGGGGCTATAGCCCCTGATCTTTTGGTTGTAGCCCCGGATAGAATCTCAGGAGCTACAGCCAAAAGACTAGCTAGCCCCCAGTCCCGACAGTACCGACATCAGCTTAGCCCCGGGTCTTTTCCAGACCTAGCAACTCCCCTGGTGCGTTCCCATCAAGTGGGTATTTGGTGTGCTGAAGAACTGCTTCCAGTACCTTCCAGAACAGGCAGGCCTTTATGTACCTATTTGAGAAGCTGTGCCTAATTGTGGCTGTATTTCATGCTCCACAGCATCACCATTAGCTGCAATGTGCAACTGTTCATCATTTCTGTAACTAAGTAAAATGTCTGTAACCAGTGCTTAAAAAAATGTGAATAAATAAATAAATAAATGCCTGATCAGAAAGAAGAGGAGGATGGGTCGGGTGATGTGCTAATTGGCAAGATGGTCAAACATGAGGTTGTTGTACCACAGCATGACAATGTGGATGGGCTCATGCTGATAGAAGAAGTAGTGAACAATTATCCCATATTGAGAGGAGTGCATCACTACGGCCATCCTCCGACGGAACGCCATGACATATCAATGAAACACAATAAACATCTCAGAATTAACCAGATATGTATTGTAAATGGAGATGGGATTGAAATGTGGTGAAGCACGCAAGTGAGTGTGCCAGAATCAAACCTTTAGGGTCCAGGTGTGATTTAAAATAAATACAGGGTCTAAAGGGATACAACTGAAACCCAGTTTCCAGGTAGGGCCCAGAAGACATTCAGGGTGTGAAAGGGGTTCTAACACAAATTCAGGGCCGAGGTGAGATCCAAAATAAATCCTGTGTCAAGGCTGCTTGGGGATATCCCAACATATTTACAAGCTCCTGGACAGAAGGAGCCACAATTATTTGAAAACTAAATTGAGGAAAAAGAGGGGATCAATTCTACCTCTCTGACCACTTGTCCCCTAGCGACCTTGGCAGTGTAAAGGGGGTGGATAAATAATCTGCAAAAGCAATGATAGCAGGCGGACTATACGGGGAATTACAGTGCAAAAGGTGTTGTGCACGTGATAATGAAGGGGATTGTGGCGGCAGAGGTCATTGTATCACGTTCTACACATTCCTGGATGCAGCAGTTGGACTTCTGCAGGTTGTACTCACCCTAGTTAAGGCAGCATTTCACTCAGTGTGTGGCAGACTGGCTTCCACCATCCAGCCACTGAGGGTGAATCTTCATGGCATGCATTAACGCCGAGGAGACAGCGAAGGCATGATCAGAGGCATCATAAGCCCGGAGGCTTGCTCTCTAGCCAGGTGTATTTCTTCCTGAAACCCAACATAGGCATCTCCAGCTGCCACAGTGGCCTCCTTATGTGCCACCTGTATTTCCTTAACAAGCTCAGCTTGCTGGGGGGAAAGGTACACGGCATGCAAGGACTAATGCATCTGCCCCAGGTTCAGCACCATAGTGGCACTTACATCAACCAGTTCCCTCCTAGTCTCTTGTAGACTTACCCGCCCATCCTCTATGCTGACAGTCTCTCCAGAATGGTTGTCCTGGTACTTTCTGCCATGGGACAGAACTGAGGGATAGGGAACATGCAATGGGGGAAGTGGCTGCCTACGCCTGGGGTGTGACAGATCCCAGTTGCCCTAGATGACAAACAACGTTTATGCATGTTGGCTGTAGGGTATTTTGTGGAGATTTGGGGCCTGACGGTATTTTATTACCGCCGAAAAATAACTTAGCAATAATCACTCTTTGTATTCAGATTTGGCCATGTGCAACAATAATACAGTGGACATGCATTATTTCAGCACCCAGACATGCATATTTGGTATACGTGGTTGGTATGCGTGGTTGGTGGTATTTTGGTGAGCATAATTCCCTTGTTTTATTTGTGGCCCCAATGTCCAGAATCCCTTATCTTTGCTTAGATTTTTCGTGTAATCACTAGAGAGACCTCAGACCTACATTTTAGGAATACCACATTTTCAGTGTTAGTGTTAGTGTGCCACCATGGGCGATCTCACTGACTTATTTACGACAGAGAGCTATATGTGGTAATTTTGTGGTAATTTCCACTGCCTTATATACGGTAGGAACTATGTTCAGAGAGTCCCTCTTCCCGTTGGCTCATGTACCTCCAACGAGCTATGCTACAAACAATCACTCTCAACTCTCCCTACTGAATATGATCATGCACACATCTGTCTTAAAATGACAATTGCATTGTTTAAAAATCTCCCCTCATCATCAGCACTGTATTGGTAAATAGAAGACACACCACCCGTCTGCTTTCAAATATTTTTCTGTATTATAAAAGTTGCATTTAAACACGATCTTACTCTTTACAGAAATAAATAAAACAGCACATTAACAGCATTGTCTGTAATACACTGAAAAAAACTGGCGGAGAACAGAACACAATTTGCAACATTAATGTGTGATTAAGGCACCGGAATCTACTTTCCTACTCTGACTGAACATTCTCGTCTCGTACACACTCAGCTCCCACACTTATGTAATTACCTTATCTGTTCAGTCAAATTTTCTTTAGCTGTTCCCTTTCTGAATGTGGCTCCCTTGAAGATTAACCCCAGTAAAAAGGATCGCCTTTCCTTCTCAAACCGGGGTCATTGCCTGGAATTCTCAGCTTTTGCAGATAGGAATGCTCCAACCAGGAAAAAAGAGGTCCTTCTCCCAGCTCTGCCAAATCTTGACTGCCCTTCTCTCTCCTCAAACTCCCCCCAGCAAAACTCTGATCACTCCCTCTAGCATGATACTTGCTATGACGCTGCTCCAATCAGAATCAATCATGCCATCTCCTCCTTCTCTACACAATGGCTCATTTTTATAATAATACTTTGTAACCAACTGATTTCCTGTTCTTTCGAGCTCTTTTGCTTCCTGTATTTATGTGGACAAGGCAGCAGAGAAAAAAAAAAATGGATGTGCGTTTAAAAGTTCACTTTCAGAGTAGGCCTAATTCTGCAGTTGAGACACATTTTTATTAGTGGATTATGTTTCATTAGTCAGGTTGGTTATAAGTAATGTTAGTTATTATTTTCAAATGTGTCTCTCGCACCATAGGCATTTCGGGTGAAAAATAGCGTGCATTTTTTGAATGTGCACGTGTGCTTTTAACTGTAAAAATAGATTTGCATCTTATATGTTAAAATCGTTTTTGACTGAATGGCCTGTCTTTCCTTGTTAATCTGGTAACACATATAGCAATGCACCGCACCCTTGTGGTGGTGCTGCAAAAAAAAAAATTGCTACCTGTGCAGTAGTGCTGTACTCTGTGCTGTTTGCTACCTGTGCAGTAGTGCTGTACTCTGTGCTGTAACACGCCAAATATCCTTACATACCCTCCTTTTGTTTTTTAGAATCTGGCTACGATCCAAGCCAATTCCTAAAAACAATTTGTTCTTTTTCTTCTTTTCACAATATATCAATCCAATAAAATGAATATTCATGTGCATCAATGAAAAAGTTGCAATCAATACAGTATTCATCTGAGTTCATTCGTTTACAAAATGTTCTACATTTGCCTTCTCAGTGGAAGTGGCATTACTCTAAGTTTAGATTTTTCAAGTCAATTAAAACAATGAAATAAAACAACTAACCAAAACAAATAATTAATATAACAAATTAAAATAAATAATTAAAATAATAAATACGTGGAACTCCATATGTCAGCACTCTTGTCTGCCTCTGATATGTCCCGACCAGCGATGTTATTTGGTTCATTCGAGTACACTTTCATCTTGGCAATCTTAGATCCATAGGAGTCATCTTTTTTAGCATTCTGGTTATCTTGTCTTCACCTCCACCTGGAGGTAGGCATCTTTTGGTCTTCATCCAGGGGACTCCAGGACTCCATCGTCTCCCGTGGCCTCTGATCCCGGAACCTCCGACCAAATAATGTTAATTTTCTAAATCAAATAGAAAATAAACAATTAAGTACATAGTACAATAGTACAATACTAACTTCACCCTTTTGCCAAAAATAAAACATGCTTGGTAAAAATATTTCGTTTTTTTTTTTTTCTGAAATTAAACACAAGTTAAAAGAAAACAAGCACACATAAACAGCATTCAATATTTAATACATTTTCTCTCTGCACACCAACCATGAGCTTCCGTTATATGTGCATTTAGTTATTTATTTATTTATTTTATATTATATATTTTTACATATACTACAGTGTTTATGTGCCATCATAACAATCAACTTTTTAACTTCTTTGTCACTGCACCCATTTATTTTCTCTTTTTGTGTTCAAGGGACTTTATCTGTTTCTACATGCTCAAGCTGCCTGATCTCATGTCTGGGATGGCATGGTTTGATTTGATTTACATGGACAAACTGCTCTATTGCTGTTTCACCTTCATTTTTCAAAATTTTATACACTACAGGAGAGACCTTATCTATAATTCGAAATGGCCCCTGCCAGGCTGCTAGAAATTTAGAATTTTTCTGTTTACTTTTTCCAAAATGAAACTTGTATACCTGATCCCCTACACTGTATTCCTTTACTGATGTCTTTTTATCATAATACGATTTTGCACTGTCAGCAGCTCTTTCCAGATTTCTCTGCACAAAAGCAAATGCATGTTGCAAATGCCTCCTCAGTTCATCAATATATTCATGAACTGTAGATGCACTCACAAGGGTTTGCTCATGTGTTCTGTATAGTAGGTGTTGTGGTAACACCATTTTCCTACCTGTTAAGACCTCATGGGGGCTAACACCTGTTGCTTTGGCAGGAGTCGACCTGATTGCCATCAAAACCAATGGTAAACGCAAATCCCAGCTGGAACCTGCTTCTGCCACAAATTTCTTTAAAATATCCACAACAGACCTATTGCTTCTTTCAACTAAAGCTGAAGACGCCGCCCGATATGCGATATGTAGTTTCCTTTTCACACCTAGTATTTGCCATACCTTACTCATTAGAGTACTTGTGAAATGACTTCCTCTGTCTGACTCAATTCTTTGTGGCAACCCAAACCTTGAGAACACATGGTTCACCAGCAATGTGGCTGCTGTTTGCGCACTACAATCTGGTGCAGGAATGCATTCAATCCACTTCGACATCAAACATACCACACTCAAAATATAACGGTGTCCCCTGCTCGACCTTTTTAAAGGACCTACATAGTCTATTTGCAAATCTGACCATGGGAGAGTTAGGCCTCTTTTCATCAATGGTGCTCTATGCATTGGTGAAGCAGGTTTAAATTGGGCGCATACTAGACATCCTCTAGTATATAATTCCACATCTTGGGACATATGTGGCCAGTAAGCATAATCTTTTAGTATTTCTAATGTTTTTTGTGAACCTCTATGGCCTGCGGTTATGGCATCATGTGCATGGTGTAGCATTAGTCCTCTGAATGAAAGGGGTACTACCCACTGTATTTGTCCTGTTATGGACTCTCTAATCATGAGTCCATCCTGTAATCTAATTCGTGTTTTGTTCTTTAATAACACCCTCAACTCTTCTTTTCCCATACAGTCATTTTCTGTTAAAGGATTTTGTTCGGGATCTATCAAATGATTATAATAGATTCCCAAAATTTGATCATTCTTTTGTGCCTCAATCAAATCTTGGTCTGGCGTGTCATGACTCCACTGCACCACCGGTTGATCTACCTCCTTTGGTGCTTTAGAACGTGTGACTGCATCAATTTGTAATTCACCCATTAAATAATCAATAGGTAGCAATTCTCCCATCACAGCCCCAATCTTAGCCAGGTGGTCTGCCTTATCATTTCCCTCCTTATCCTCTCCTGGTGTTTTTAAATGCCCACGAATTTTTCTCCAGTATATTGTTAACTCATTCTCTGACACCAATTTGTCTATGGCTTGTATCATTTTTCCATGCTTAAGTGGCTTTTTGTTATATGTAACCATGCCTCTTGCTTTCCAACCAGGCAAATACTCCATAAAGCTATTCCGTGCATAGTCAGAATCAGTCACCAGGACAATTTCACTGAACTTTTTATCAACTGCAGTAGCAATTGCTTTATAAATGGCTGCCAATTCCGCCACCTGACTGCTCCTATCTCCAATCCTCATCCCTATACTGGGGACACCTTCACATTTCAACCAGACATTTCCTATTCCTGCCACTAACTGTTTATTACTGTCATTTTCAATGTGAAAAGCACAACCATCCACATATACAGTTGGCAAATCCTTGCATGTTTTTTCATCAAAAGCTTTGTGTGGTGATTGTTCAAATTCCTGCAAACTAGTTTCTACTTCCATTTCATTCGGTATTTGTTCAGCTGCACAGTCATGTAAGTCAGCTAACCCTTGAGCAATTGGGTTCTTTTTATTTTGTCCATATCTCACTTCTACGGGAAAACCTTGTAATGCTAGCGTCCATGAAGTGATTCTGGATTGCGCTAGATTACCTGATCTAATTCTTTTACTCTCTTAAAATTGCAAAGGTTGATGATTTGTTTCAATAATTACCTTTTCTCCCTGAACAATGGGGCGGAAATGTTGTAGCGCCCACACAGTGGTTAATAGGGCCTTTTCACATTCATTAAATTTCATTTCAACTTGGGAAAATGCCTTACTTGCATATGCAATGGTTTTGTGATTCAAATCGTGTTTTTGTGATAACACTGCTGACATACAATGTTCAGAAAAACCTATTTCTATAAAGAAATCCCTGTCCTTCATGGGGTATGCTAAACATGGTGCCTTTACAAGACATTCCTTTAATTTAGCCACTGCATCAGACTGCCCTTTTTCCCATTTCCAGGGAGTATTCAGTTTAAGCAGTTTAGTCAATGGTTGAGTGATTTCTGCATAATTTTCAATGAACTTTCTGTTATAGCCTGTCATCCCTAATAAACTTTTTACTCCTTTCACATTTTTAGGATCTTTTAATCTTTGTATGGCCTCTATTTTCTTCTTTTGTGGATTTAGCCCATGTTCAGTCACTTCATGTCCTAGAAAGTTCACTTTTTTCTTGCACCATTGTGCTTTGTGCAAAGATACTTTGGCGCCTGCTTTCTGCAATTGGCCAAGTACATGTCTTATTTCATCAAAATGGCTTTTCAGACTTTCATTTTTTATCAGGACATCGTCCACATAAACTATTGTTCCTCTTTCCACTGCATCCGGCATGGCCTTTCTCAAAAATATGCCAAATTCACTCCCACTATTGATGTACCCGAACGGAGCTCTAAGCCAGGCATATTGAGTCCTGTCAAATGTAAAAGAAAATAAATGTTGTATCTCCTCTGCACATTCTGTGCATGATGTCATTTCCCATGTAAAATTCATTTTGTGCTCCACTCACTATCCATACATTATGGTAAATTGTTTTCTGCCCAATGCTAATTTTAAGCATGCATCTGCCTGCAATTCGGTTTTCAAAGTCTGGACTGTCCAAGCCAGAAACATATTGGTTTTTAATCCTAAATCTCGGGATTTCTTCCCTTTCCATTATTTTTTGCAACAATTTCTCATTAATGAAACTCCTTTCATGTTCAAGCGCTAAAGTGGCTTTTATTGTTTTAAAATAGTCATTTATACCAACATGAACCCATGGTTGCTCATCTTCCATGTGTATTTCTGCCAGAGTGGTAATGTGTTTTTCTGAATCTGTTTTAGGAGCAATATTCTGTTTGCACGTTTTCTCTTTTAGATAAAAACATAATGTGTGCTCATCTATGGCAGTCTGCCAATCTTTCCTTGGGTCCAAGTATATTTGTACAGGTAGTTTTTCATTGTCGCTCTGCATTTTGTCTTGACACATTAATATGACAGTGACACTAGGTATGCAGCTATTCTGGAGATATACCTCCACAGCATCATTTGTTTTGGCAACGGTGTGACATTCATTTATATTGCTGTTTTGTGATTTTAGTTTCTTAGGCCTCAATGGTTTTTTGGTTAAGGACCACAGCACTCCATTCACCCCATCTATGAGAGGAGACAATCTTTTCAGGCAATCTGTCCCCATCAGAAATGGAATTTCACAAATAGATGTGATCAATACCTCTTGTTTCATTCTGTGCTTTCCTATTTTTATGTCAACCTCAGTTACACCTATGATGGGCACCTCCTTCCCATTAAAGTTATGCACTGGGCCTTGATTTTCCTTCACTGTGATCTGACTCTGTGGAGGTCTCCCTTCATTGATACTCTTTACCAGCTCCTTGGACATAATTGTGGCCTGTGCGCCAGTGTCAATCATAGCAAAGGTGTGGCATTTTTCTTCTACAGTGATGGGTGCATAATATCTGTCCTCAACTTCCTCTAATACACATAAGAAATGTGAATTCTTACTGATTTCAGGGCTCACCTTTCTCAGGTCTTTTTCACTTTTGGCTAAGCACATTGGTAAATGGAAAGACATTTTTCCCTCCTTTTTACCCATTTCTGCGCGAGAGATTTTATTCATTTCTCCATGATCAGAGGTTTTTTGGAGTGTGGCCACTGTTCGCCCATCCATCTGGGTAACATCAGAGACCACATTACAATCCTCCAACTGAACATGTGTAACAGCATCATTCAGCAATTTGTCATTTTTTAATTCTGTGCATTTGGGATCATTTAGTGTGATACCAGCCCTTTCAGCCTCTTCAAAAATATGTGGCTCAAAGAATTCTTCAGGTGATTGACTTGTACCCTCCTTTTGAGTATTTCCTTTTTCTGTCTGTGTTTGGTCATTGTTTTGCTTGCCCAGGCAAGGAGCTATAGCATCCCCACTTACTCCCTGTTCACTGGTATTCCCCATGCATGAGTCATTTTTCTTAAATCTGTTCCTTTGTTCTTTTGGAATTCCTAATGTTTCTTTTTCATTTGTGCAAAACTTTACTGTTTTATTTAGCTCTAAGTTAAATCGTACCTCTTTTTTAGAAGTATTTGCACTTTCTGTCACAATTTCATTTACTGGTACTTTCATTTTTAATCCATTAGGCATCTCAGAGTCGTTATGCAAAATTATATCAGAGCAATCTGTCATTTTGGCACTGCAGTTATCATGAGTACTTAGTCACTTTTCGGAAGCCCCCCGGTCATTGCTATGGCCATCAGCCCCCTCTTTGGAAGGTTGTTTTTGCGCTGTATAGAGCTTTCCTATTTGCTCAGCTAACATTTTCACTTGGGCCTCAAGGCACTGGAACCTTTCCATCTCTCTAGGATCCTCTTTCTGTGGCCTAGGTCGATATTGGTTGTTTCCCCCCTGATTGGATCTATTCTGATACCTCTCAGGTGATTGATGTCGGTTGGGATGGTTTCTGAACTCTTGATTCATTTGTGGAGGGGAGCGGGTTGCACCCATCCTTTGATTATAGTCCCCTGGTGGGGAATCATTGTACTGGCGTGGACTGTAGTTCATGTTTTGCCTCATGTCCTGTCTCTCAGATTGTGGGTACTGGCCCCTATGTTGATTTCCATTATCAGTAAATCGATCCACATATCGGGGCCTATCCTGATTACCATATATCATGGTGCTGGGATCAAATCTGCTCTGTGTCCCCAATGACTGGTAGGGACCATCATTTCTTTGATCTTGATTTTGTCTCTGGTTATTGTTCATACCTGCCATATCAGGCCGGTATCCTACCCGGGGTCTGTCCCCTAAATACCTAGGGCTGATGTAGCTCTCTCTATTACTAGGATCATGTGATTGGAACATTGGTACAGGAAATGGCGATCTTTGTTGATTACCCCTTTGTTCAGGTGTCACATTATTTTTACCTTGGCTTTGAGCAGACTCAAGGGACATTTTGGCTGACCTGATTTCCATTACTGTGGCTGAGGGTTCTTTAGATTTAGGTCTAGTATCTTTCATTTTATCACTTTCTCTACCCTGACAATAGAGTACCTCATATAGTTTTGTGCTTTGATGTACAATCCATTCAAGGGACTTGTCACGGTCAAATTCACGGACCAATTGGGATATGATGTCTTTCTGTAGCCCATAGAAGTATGCAGTTTTAAACTCATTGGAATTTGAGTCAAAAGATACATCAAAGCGAGAAAATGCTCTTTTTAAGTCTTGTAAAAATTGGCGAGGTGATATATTAGGTCCAGCAGTAATTGTGTACGCGACTTTCTTTGCCTCCTGCAATGACTGAAAAGGAGAAAAATGAAGCCTAATTTCTTTTTCAAACTCCAGCCATGTCATATTCTGCTGTTCATTTAATCCCCTTATGATGCTGGCCGTCGGGGCATCTAAAGTTAAATGAAAATATTGTCTGTACTGTTCCTTAGGTATCTGGAGTGCTTTAAAAATGTCATGCACCGCTTCTAAGTGATCCTCAATGCAGCATTCACCTCCCTTTTTAAATGGTTTGATCAGGGCTTTAATGGATTTCATTATTTTTATGGGGCTACTTGTTGCAATGCATGGAATTGCATTATTTTGTGATTCACTCCTGTTTTCAGGTGTATGAGATTGGTGGCCGCCCCCAATGGGAGTATTAAATCCCCCAAGGGCGCTGCAACCAAGTTCAGTCACCGGCCCAGTCACTGGAGCACTAGCTCTTTGGGCAGAGCTAGAATTCACCTCCACTCCATTGAATGTGGTACCCTGCCGCCTCTCCTGGGACCTGGGAATGCACATTTGCTGTTCTAAGTCCTTACACTTTTTAAGGAGTCTGTTGGCTTCATCTTGCAAATAGTTGTTTTCACCATTCATTTTATTAATCACCTCCTGCAGGTCGCACATTTGCATTTGGCATTCATTGAACTCTTTATTTCTCTTGTCTCTTTCTTGAATCATTTTAATCATTTCTTGTTCTGCACTCTGGAGATCACCTTCTTTTTCACAATGTTCTTTTTGTAAAATCTGCATTTCTGAAACAACCTCATCTTTATCCTGCCTAATGTGATCCACTAAGGCTTTTAAGTGTGCCAATTCTTGCTCACTATCTTCAAATTGTTTCTTGCTTTTGGATAACTGAGTATCAAAGTCTCTGCATTTTAATTGCATGTCTTTTTGGCATACATCCAATTCTGCTCTCAACATTTCCTGATTTTTATTTGCCCCCTCTAATTCAGTCTTTAACCTGTTAATTAGCTGAGTATCATTCTCTTGCATTCCCAGGGACTTGTTTAAAATAAACCATATTTTGCCGCATAGCCGTATTAAACAGTCTTTCTCTGCACTTTTATCGGCTGCATTCAATAATCTTGTAAGGCAGACCTGAATTATGCTGCCTTCTGCAAAAATATTCTCTAGTTTTTCTTTCTGCACCTCACCCTGAATGCGGCTACTCCATTCTAACGTGCTATTTGACGACCAATTCCCATGTGCAAACAACTTTGCCTCTAAATATTGCACTAGATCTGAGAATGTGGTTTCCCTTTGTGACATTCTGAAATTCGTTTTTAGTGGCACACTGTTATTATAAAATGGGTTCCCTTTAATGTGCAAATGGCAGTGTGAGACACGCTTGCCACGCCCAGTAGGTACTCTATGATCACTTTCCCGGCCAACGCACCATAAATATGTAGGGTATTTTGTGGAGATTTGGGGCCTGACGGTATTATATTACCGCCGAAAAATAACTTAGCAATAATCACTCTTTGTATTCAGATTTGGCCATGTGCAACAATAATACAGTGGACATGCATTATTTCAGCACCCAGACATGCATATTTGGTATACGTGGTTGGTATGCGTGGTTGGTGGTATTTTGGTGAGCATAATTCCCTTGTTTTATTTGTGGCCCCAATGTCCAGAATCCCTTATCTTTGCTTAGATTTTTCGTGTAATCACTAGAGAGACCTCAGACCTACATTTTAGGAATACCACATTTTCAGTGTTAGTGTTAGTGTGCCACCATGGGCGATCTCACTGACTTATTTACGACAGAGAGCTATATGTGGTAATTTTGTGGTAATTTCCACTACCTTATATATGGTAGGAACTATGTTCAGAGAGTCCCTCTTCCCGTTGGCTCATGTACCTCCAACGAGCTATGCTACAAACAATCACTCTCAACTCTCCATACTGAATATGATCATGCACACATCTGTCTTAAAATGACAATTGCATTGTTTAAAAATCTCCCCTCATCATCAGCACTGTATTGGTAAATAGAAGACACACCACCCGTCTGCTTTCAAATATTTTTCTGTATTATAAAAGTTGCATTTAAACACGATCTCACTCTTTACAGAAATAAATAAAACAGCACATTAACAGCATTGTCTGTAATACACTGAAAAAAACTGGCGGAGAACAGAACACAATTTGCAACATTAACGTGTGATTAAGGCACCGGAATCTCCTTTCCTACTCTGACTGAACATTCTCGTCTCGTACACACTCAGCTCCCACACTTATGTAATTACCTTATCTGTTCAGTCAAGTTTTCTTTAGCTGTTCCCTTTCTGAATGTGGCTCCCTTGAAGATTAACCCCAGTAAAAAGGATCGCCTTTCCTTCTCAAACCGGGGTCATTGCCTGGAATTCTCAGCTTTTGCAGATAGGAATGCCCCAACCAGGAAAAAATAGGTCCTTCTCCCAGCTCTGCCAAATCTTGACTGCCCTTCTCTCTCCTCAAACTCCCCCCAGCAAAACTCTGATCACTCCCTCTAGCATGATACTTGCTATGACGCTGCTCCAATCAGAATCAATCATGCCATCTCCTCCTTCTCCACACAATGGCTCATTTTTATAATAATACTTTGTAACCAACTGATTTCCTGTTCTTTCGAGCTCTTTTGCTTCCTGTATTTATGTGGACAGGGCAGCAGAGAAAAAAAAAAATGGATGTGCGTTTAAAAGTTCACTTTCAGAATAGGCCTAATTCTGCAGTGGAGACAAATTTTTATTAGTGGATTATGTTTCATTAGTCAGGTTAGTTATAAGTAATGTTAGTTATTATTTTCAAATGTGTCTCTCGCACCATAGGCATTTCGGGTGAAAAATAGCGTGCATTTTTTGAATGTGCACGTGTGCTTTTAACTGTAAAAATAGATTTGCATCTTATATGTTAAAATCGTTTTTGACTGAATGGCCTGTCTTTCCTTGTTAATCTGGTAACACATATAGCAATACACCGCACCCTTGTGGTGGTGCTGCAAAAAAAAAAATTGCTACCTGTGCAGTAGTGCTGTACTCTGTGCTGTAACACGCCAAATATCCTTACAGGCTAAAGAGATGGCTTCATATGAGGAATGATATCCTCTGTTACTTTCACCAATTGCATAATGTCCAGTGTACTCACCTGCTTGATGAAGGAAGCACCCACAGGGACTACAACAGTGATACAGTTGTTGGTGGTAGTCGAGACACCATGTGCTTGCAGGTGACTGTATCGGACAGTGGGAGGTAGGAGTTAATTGATGGTTGGAGGTGGTGGGATGTTGGGTGGTTGAGGAGGTATATCTTCCCTGATGGTATGTCCGGGCTGGCTTGAACCATAAATTAGTTCTTTTGTAACATCCTCCTCCTCCCCATTGTCCTCATTTCAAAGTGTGTGGTAGTACCCAGCGAGTGGATGTACAAGATTAGTCAGCACTCTACATGGCACAAATAACTAGCATTTCCATCACATATATCAGATCCACACATGTCCCTAATATCGCTATTCCACTCAGTGCTCCTTAGTGGGAGCACTTGTGAACCCCAGTAAGGATGGCATCCAGGGATCAAGTCCTAAAAACTAAAGTGGGGGACTCCTCAACAAACAATGGGATGCAACGTCGCTAGGAATTAGCATATCAAGGTGAAATATACACATTTCATTAAATTGGCTTTGCATAACCACCCAAATGGCACAAGACAAATGGAATTTGCCTTTCATAAAATCAACACACACAGAGAGGATATTTTCCTCTAATAGTGTTTTTGAAAACATTAAAAGGTGTGCATGTTTTAAACTCCAAGAAGCAATATAAATATTTTCCTTTGGACTTGCAGTACTGAAATACGACATTTCACCTTTAGTTGGTTGTTATTTTTCATCAGGTTATATAGTGCAGTGGTGAAGTCTCCAGCCTACAAACCTGACGACTGCGGTTTGATTCGCAAGGTCATCTTTAATTCATAAATTCAAAGATGTCATTCAATGTTTCTCATTCGAGGTGGGGGGACTGAGTCCACCCTCTGAATAAAGTGGGTGGATTCCGTCACCCCGCGTGCACCCTTGACTTGAGCCCTGAAGGCATCCTAGCGTACCTATTGAGAATAGTTGACTGCATTATACATGGGAAGTGAAGTGGTGTAAATCATCCCAACCTGTGTCAGGGGTCTGCAACATACAGTTCTACAGATGTTTTCTACTGCAACTCCCATTTTCCCTCACCAGTGACTGTGCTGGCTCGGGCTAATGGGAGTTGTTGTCCAAAACATCTGAAGGGCCAAAGGTTGCTGGCCCATGTCCTATGTGACAGGGGTAGCATAGATAAAAGGAAAGTGTGCCGCTTAGAGGAGACCAACTATTGGGTATTTGACATCACACCTTCCTGAGCTAATATCCTATGATTATTCAGCTGCCCATCTCATTGATCACATTCCATATGCAGAAGCACAAGCCCTTCTGTTTGTGATATTCATAATATATTATCTCTGGAACAGCGTCCCTGCATCCCTGAAACTTGAGGAGAATCATCTCCGATTCCGGAAGCACCTCAAAACCTTTCCCTTTGCTGCTTCTTTTTCTCCTCTTCTCCCCTGCTGACTTCCTGGCTGAAATTGAAACTGCACTGGTTCCTGGCCACCCTGGGATCTCTGGCCCAGGCCCCCTCCTCCGCCAGTCGCACACCTGCACTGCCTTCCTGGCAACCCCCGCACTTAGGGACTGTTTTCTGTATCCCTACAATTCCACTACCAGCACTTGATACCTGATGTCAGCACTTACCCTTGCACGTGCCACCAGCTGGCCGTACTTTACTTATTGTTTATTATTCCTTATCCCATGTACTCCACTTTCCCCCATCCCCCTTCCCATGCACTTGCAAGATCTGAATGACACCTGGCCTAGTAGGATTGTTGTCTGTCTTCCCTCTGATCCCCCTCCCGTGCCTCGTCGCACCTTGAAACACCTGTGTATAGGCGCATTTGAAATGCTATATCATGTCATATCATATCTCACTTTTGGATGCCAGTGTCACACCCACCACACCCCGTGGACACGTTAGCTTGATATACTGTGTGCCCAGCACCTGTCATTATTTATTTTAATAGAGTGTAATGTAATTTCCTAGCTAGCTTCGGGTGACTACACACTTACCCTTGTGCATAAATCTATTTCCTGGTTGATCTGGTATGTTGGTTTCCAGGATGGGATATGACTGTCGGACACCATTGGTGACAGAAATATGCCTACCTGCAGTTGGCATGTGGTGAGATTGCACAACTTAGGAGGCAGTTATTGCCACCTGCTTACTCTGTACATGTATTTAATTGTCCATTACTAATATGAACCCTGTTGTGATTACTTCTGTGTCTGATCATGGTGGTAATTGTTGTGTTTCCTAAATCCTTAGTGGGACAAATTGCCATCTGCAAACGCATGGTAGCCTAAGATGTTTTTAATTTGTATTCATGCAAAGTGATGGAGTAATTCTGATGCTGATCTGAACCCCTTTTCATGAATGTTCCATGACAAAAGTATAGCATCTGCATGTGGTTTTTCTGAGAAAACCTACAGGCACCCTCAGAACCAGATCTGTGGTACAATGGGCAGGTTTAAAGGTCTTAGTGCCTCCCTGACAGCTCAAGGAACAGACATGTCCTGCAGCAAGAGGTGGCTCTTTAATCTTCTGCACCTATGATCTAAATTGTAAGAATCATATGCCTTGGTCAGTCTGGTGGCACGTACATCTTTAACTATGAGCCATGCCTAGTTGTGGCATATTGACTGAATATACAACCACAGCAATTTGACAACACAGTGTCAACTCGGTGAGCAGTGCCAACTAGGACTGATGTGAATTTGTGTCTGGACTTTCTGTCTCCACTATATACTTGTCAAACTATGGCCAGCGTGCTGGTCCTTTGATTTACCTGCAGGAAGGCTAACACCCTCCTATCATGGCACACACACTTGGCATGGAAATTGGTGCTGCTAGAGTAGTCAATAGAGAGAGAAAGGCCATGAGAAGGGTACCACGATCTTGATTTCTGTTAATGCTCTCTTTCTTTTTCTGTCCCCTCAAGTTCCAGTTAGCAAGGTAATCTGGGTCTGATGTCATAAGGAAAGGCCACATGTTACAACATCTTGGATTGGACTTCTTACGGCAAGCTTGCTTTGGACATTTCCCTTGTAAGATTTTGCCTTTAGGAGAAGTGGGGCACCTCTCATTCTTTGATTAATTTCTGCACTTCTACAACAACAATCAGAGTGTATCTGGACCTCTAATGGTGATGAAGAAAGAAGACATCCAATGTAGAAGATAGCTATGTCTCCTAACCATCCCTAGGGAATAGTGGAGAGGGCTGCTGATGGACCAAGGCTTCTATAATGGCTGCACTGTAGCCATGCTACTGTTCACTGGAAGTGAAGGATCACTTTAGGTGCAAGCCAAGCTGTCTGGATTGGAAGTGCAGAAGATGCACCTTGTCATGGAGCCCTTGGATTGGGACTCCCATCCACCACAGAACCAAGGAAGTGACACCTAGCTCTCTCTGTATGTCCAGAATGCATCCATGATGGTTTTGGCACCTTCAACTCTGTCCAAGCAGGTGCACAGGGACTGCTGTAGTTCTTGCAGACCACAATGCCCAACCACAGCCACATCACTGAATTTCACTCAATACTGATGCCGAAGCTCTGCTGTCTCCATATCTGAGCCCCACCAGCTCTTCAAACCTTCCTAACTCGGCACTGCCGCCGCCTGGTCAACAGATTCTTTGAGCTCCAAGCTGTCACAGATGGAGTGCCTCAACACTGTACTGAAACAGTTGAGCCTTCTTGCAGCCTAAGGACTGTTTGAGCTTCTCTGCAACTGAGGCTGCTGAGGCCTTCCAGTGACACTGACGCAGCATCTCCTGCCAACCCATGTCTTAGACCCATATGTGGTCACTTCTCCTGAACAGCACTCCATTGTTGCACCTGGCCCTAAAACCACCTAGTCTCCCAGTTTCATTATAAAAAGCCTGGACCAACATAAGAACCTAAGTTCCTTTGAAGAGACCCTGTCCAACTGGTCCACTTCTGGCACCATAGTGACTTTGAAGCCCTCCTTCTCTACTTTGTTCTTCAAGTCATATCCATTGAGCAGTGACATTGTGCTGAGTTATTTTGCAGGAGTGGGTTTTCTTAGTAGTTTCTGATTAGTTGTTGGCACTTTAATGTTTGATTATGTGTATAGAACCTTGATTGGACCATCTTTTATTTTGGATTATTGTACTTACTTTGTTTTCAGCTCGCACTATCCTGAACAGTATAGCCTGCATTCTGCCTGTGCTACCACAAAAGGCAAAGGTGGAATATTTGTCGGTCTGTGTCTTTTTCACCTTTATGAATGGGATCACTGCTTGCTTGATAGTAGTGCGGGGATGCATAGACAGTTTAGACTCTTCTCATCCCTGTACCCCAGCAGATCTTTAGTCATTATATAACATTACGTTGAAGGTGATTCATGCATGCAGTGGGAGCCAGTCAGGGTGATGAAGGCCGGGGTGATGTGGTTGTATATGCACAGACCCTTGATGAGGTGGGGGGCTGAGCGTTGGACACTTCTCAGTAGACTAAGGGAGGACGATGGGAGGCCAACAAGGAAGGCATTGCCCTCATCCAGGTGGGATAGGACCAGTACTTGAACATTGGATCTAAAGCTTTCCAGGGGAGGATGGGTTTGCCTTTCTACAGGGAGGAGAGCTGATACCAAGCTGTCTGAGTTTACTTAGCTATCTGTGTCTTGAATGAGAGGTATTTGTCAAAGTGGAACCCAGGAACTTGGCGCAGGGGGTAAGCTTGGGTGTGAAGCCCCCATGGTTCATAGTGGACAGCCAGACCTGTATGTCTGGGTGTTCAGTGTTGTTGGTGAGGAGTAGGAATTTGGTCTTGGAGGGGTTGAGATTCAAGAATGCACTGGACATCCAAGATTCGATCAGCGGTAGGCAGGTTTTGAGCCTGTGGGTGTCTTTGATGGAGTCGATATTGAGGTAAAGCTGTATATCTTTGGCCTATTGGTGGATGTTATGTGTTGCTAATAGGGCTCCCAGTGGCTCCCTGTATAGATTGAAGATGACTGGGGAGAGAATGGAGCCCTGTGGGACTCCACAGGTGACTGCTAGCATAGCCAGTGTATTCATAGCCTGCTCTCCCCATGGATGCAGCTCCTGTGGTGCTGGTGGTGAACCACATTCTGTGGTGAGGCCCTCTTAGTGTTGGTTGGAGACCAGCTTATAAACACACCATTTGGGGCCCTGCAGAGCATTTGAATGTCATCCATGAAGTGTGGGGTGGTCACCACAATGTTGAATGACACCAGGATGACCTTACAGATATTCAAGTGCTGATGCTTAGATGTTTTAGCATAAACACCCCCATCCCCATTAAAAAAATGTTGCCACCTTCACATCACCATCCCCCAGGACCTTCGGTTCATCATCCATAAATATAACTTTTTGGCCAATTGACGTGATACTGGTGGCTACCCGGTGGTGTAGGGCAATTAAGGAGGCAAGCTGGAAAGGTAGGGAGAGGGCCACAGGATTTGGCCCCATAAGGTTTGTTATTATAATTGTAATTGTAATTGTTTATTTGTAATGCTCTCATACACAAGTGAAGTGCTTCAAAGTGCTTCATGGTGGGACGGGAACAAGGGAATACAGTAGTCAATCTTAGGCCTTGACGTTTCCGAATGATCCAACACAATAAACTAGCATACTAGGCCTGAGGCATTTCTACTAGTGCAAGTGAATGACAAGAGTAAAGGAGAGAAAGGGTTGGGGGGAGAACATAAAATCAATAAGCTGCTGTACTAGGCCTAGCGACTTTTCAGATAGTACAACTGCATGACAAGGAGTGTGGAGAGAAGGATGTAGGACATACAGAACAATAAACTACCGTACTAGGCCTGGTGACATTTAGATTGATTGATGATAGGTCATCATCAATAATGCGCCGATGCACAAGTGTTTCAGGTGCAAGCTAGCTAGGGAGGGGAGACAAATGGAGGACAGGATAAACGATATTGCTAGGCCTGGTGCATTCAAGGTCGTGCAAATGTGCAGTCAGGATGATTGAGAAAGGGAGAGGGGGAAATGTGCACCCAGTCCATCAGGGCCCTGGGTTAGGTGCAGAGAGGTTGCCCCTCACATGGAATATACTCAAAGTACAGAAGTGCGAGGCAACGTGCAGTGCCCCGGAGGCAAGTGTAGGACTGGCGGGGGAGCCTGGGTCTTGTGAGGCTCTGGAGGTGCACTAGGTGACCAGTCAGCGAAAAACTGAGCAGACTTTGTGAGGGTGAAAGAGGAGGGAAGCAGGAGAGAGGAGAAAGGAAGTTAGCAGGTTAGAGGGAGAGAGAAAGAGGAAGAGAAGAGAAGGTCTTGAGGAGTTTCCAGAACTTGAGCAGGTCTGGCTGAAGACAGAGAGAGGCAGGGAGGCTGTTCCATAGGGAGGCACCTGCAGAGGATAACGTTCTAACCCCAAATTTCTGTTTGGAGAAACGGCTTACCCACAGAGAGTTGGAGGAGGCCAAGCGGAGGGCTCTAGAAGGAGAGTATTCAGGCAGAGAGCATTGTAGGTAGAGCAGACCCCGGCTCCAGAAAGCCTTGTGGACTATGCAGAGGGACATGAACTTGACCCTTGCAGCCATTGGGAGACAGTGGAGGGATTTCAGCACCGTAGAGATGTGGTCCCTGGGCTTGAGGCCAAGTATAAGGCTCGTGGTTCTGTTCTGTATAAGTGGACGAGGTTGGAGAGTAGAAGTAGGAATATTGAGAAAGAGAATGTTGCAGTAGTCCAGTCAAGAGAGAACCAGGACTCTGGAGACGGTGAGCCTCTGAGGGAAAGTGAGAAAAGGTAGAATACCTCTGAGGAGATGCAGCTGGTAGTGGAACTTTTTAGAGATGTCTGACATGTGAGAAAGAAGGAGAGAGCGGGGTTGAAGGTGACCCCCAAAATTTTTGGCTCAATGGAGGGTGAGGGTGCAGGACCAAGGGAGGCCAGCCAGAGTGCAAGTGGGAAATCAGGAGCAGAGGTCCCAATGAGGATAATCTCTGTCTTACTGGCATCTAGGCAGAGATCATTATCAGCAAACCAGGACTGAATTGGGTACAGACAGTCAGGGATGAGCGAGGAGGAGGAAGAGGACGAGGGTAGCCTGAAAGAGAGCTGTGTTTGTTTTGCATAACACTGAAAGTTGGAGGTGAAGGCAGAGATCCTGTGGGCCAAAGAGGCCATGTAGACATTGAAGAATCAGGGGGATAGATTAGATCCCTGGGGAACACCACAAGTAGAGAGGGTGATAGCAGAGAGAAAGGATCCAAGTTCCACCTGGGAAAGACGATCGGAGAGAAAGGATGGTAGCCTACTCTGTGATGCCCAGGGTATCAGGCAGACGGGAGATCAGGATGTTGTGGTTTTCCATATCGAAAGCAGAAGAGAGGTCAAGAAGGATGAGGACGGAGGGAGAGTTAGAGCCAAGATTTGAGAGCAGGTCTTCACAGGTTTTCAGAACAGCAGTTTCCAAAACCAGACTTATGGTCATGGAGACAGCCAACAGATTTGGTGTGGATGGTAAGCTGAGCGATAGCCAGCTTCTCCAAGAGTTTGCCCAGGAAGGGGGTGATAGAGATCGGTTGATAGTTTGCCAAAACGGAAGGGTCAGCAGAGGTGTTTATGTGCAGAGGGTCCACAAGAGAGTGCTTGAGAGAAGTGGGGAAAACTCCAGTGGCGAAGGAGAGGTTGCAGAGGTCTGCCAAGGCCATAGCAAGAGAGTCAATGTTGCCCTTGATGGTTTTGGAGGTGGAGTGGTCCACCTGTTGGGAAGAGGCTTTCAGAGACCTGATTTGTCTGGAAACCTCCTCATGTGTGACAGGGGAGAGGGAGCGGAGAAGAGGGGGAGTGGGGCCGGCAGCCGACGGGGGCCAAAGAGATGATGGTGCATGAATGATTGAGGAGAAGAGAGAGGACAGGATGCCCTGTGTTTTGGTGGTGAAGTGTGCAGCCAGGGCCTGGGTGGGTGCAGTAGATGGGGCTGCAGCAGGGTTGGCTAGTTCCTTGCAGACTTTGAAAAGTTTGGCTGTGTTGTTGGATGCAGCGGAGATGCAGGCTTGAATATGAACTCTTTTCTTGGACCAGATGCAGAGTCTGTATAGCCTTTGCAGAAGGCGGCAGGCCAAAATGTCAGAGGGTGCCCCTGAAGATCCCCATTTCTGTTCTGCTGCCCTGCACTTGAGTTTAAGGTCAGCCAAATCAGATTTCTACCAAGAGTTGCTCATTTCGGCCGGCTTGAGTCGAACCCTCATGACAGGGGTGAGGATGTTGAGAGTGTTGAAGATGGAAAGGTGAAAGTAAGAGAGGGCGGTGTCAGTGTGGGAGTCAGCCGCAAGAGTAGGAGGAGGAGAGTAGGTAGAGGCAAAGGCAGCCACTGACACTCATTTCATGGGTTGGGTGACCTTGAAGGTGGGAGGAAATGCAGGGTGTGCCAGTGTTAAAGGTGCAGAAAACTTCAAGTGAGAAGGGAGAAGAGAGCGATCAGTCTAGGATAGTGAGGTAGTGAGAGGGATAGAGAGAGGGATGTCTTTGGAGATGAGAGCATCAAAGGAGTGGCCAGCAGTTTGCGTCACACCAGAGGGTAGAATGGAGAGAGAGTGTCACATAGGGGTTCTGAAGAGTCAGGAGAGTCAAGACGGATGTTAACATCCCCCAGCAGGAGTAGTTGGGAGGAGGAGGAAAGGAGAGAAGATGCCATGTCAACCCATTGCGTGAGGAAGAGGGTGGACTGTCCCGGCGGTCGATAGAAGGTGGCCAGAGTAAGAGAGAAGACAGGCTAGAGAGAGAGCCTGCAGGCCTGCATGGCCTGAGTGGAAATGATGGAAACAGGGATCCACTCAGGAAAGATCAGGGCTACTCCCCCTCCTAGTTCGTTGGACCTGGGCACAGAGAGGATCTTGTAGCCTTCATGGAGAAGTGGGTCAAACTCGTGACAGAGCTGTCCTTAAACCATGCCTCAGTGAGAGCAAGAACATCAAGGTCCAGGTGTTCAAGGAGGTGGCAGATGTCAGAGGAGTGTATCTATGTATGTATGTATAAGTATTCATAAAGCGTGACAAAGACCCAAAAGCATCAAGGTGCTAGGGCAGAACCACCAGAGAGGGGAGGAAAAGCGGCCCAATTAGAACAGGCAAGTTTTTAGCTGCTTGTGGAAGATGGATAGGGCCTGAATGCTCCTGACATGCAGAAGAAGAGCATTCCACAAAGCCTGAGCCAACACAGAGAAAGATCATCCACCCGCACGAGAGTGTCAGAAGGGGGGGACAGTCAGCAGAAACTAATTGGCCGAACGGAGATCTCTCTTAGGTTAGTAGAAAGACAACTTCGACTGAAGAAACTTGGTGGCCATGGAGTGGATGGGTCGATGGACCATATAGAGGACCTTGAACTTAACCCAAGTTCTGACGGGCAGCCAATGAAGATGCTGAAGTAGGTCCTGAGAATGTGATAGTCTAGGGGCATTAAGAGCCAACCTAGCTGCTGCATTCTGGAGGATCTGAAATCACGGGATCAATACCTCTGGCTGGCCCAGATAGATGCCATTACGGTAATCGAATGCACCCATAATAGCAGCAGTAACAATTTTGCTCCTGGCTTCATTGGGAAGGAACGGGAGCACCTTCTTCAGAACCCTAAGTGTCACAAAGCCACTCTGGCAAACCGCAGAGATTTGCATCTCTCTAGAGCCTGACAGCATGATCTTGACTCCAAGTGTTTGACTGCAGAGCGAGAGTTAAGCGTGGCAACGTGGAGCTGATTACCCTTTTTGAAAGACTTACAAGAGGGTCTTCAGGGGACAGAGGTCTCCCCATAAGTGGCGCGAGTGTCTGCACAAAGAGGTAGGAGAAGACTTAGGGGCCGAAGATGACAAAGATGTTGGCGAGGAGAGTGCTGGCAATGGAGGAGGGACAGTAGTGGGAGAGTGGTAGATGGAAAGGGAGTCAGGGAAGGAGGGTCTGCAGGGGGCAAGGGAGCCCCAGATGCACAAGTGAGTGGCAAGGGCTGACTGGATATCTCGGGGCAAGACAGAGGAGGGCACTTGGGGGCAAGCTTTGGTGGTTGTAGGCAGTAGGATCTGAATCGTAGTGCCAGGAGCAGGGGGAGCACAGGAATCAAAGGGGGTGGTTGGGTACAGAAGTTGGGGGGTTACAACCATCAGAGGCAAGGAGACAGATGGTAAAATTAAAGTGGGATTGGAAGGAGGGATATTTTAACTTATTAAATGCTGTTGGGGCAGATATCCTACTACTGCAGCAAATTATGTGGTAGGGGGCTAGTGAGGGGCTTTTGTGCCCCAGGGAACTTGCTCACTTGATAAACAGCTGATGTGTGTTGGCATGTGTGTAAGTGGGATACCCGCATAATACGACCAGATACTGAACACAGAAACGCATTTCCCTTGTATTAGTATTGTGCAGTTGGCACGCTCTCTACCGTATGCAGTAGTGGACATACTTTTAACGTGGATTTTAAGTGGTCATCAAAATGACCCCGTTGTCGGTTTAGCAATGGAGGTCCTTTTTCATTCGTTTTCATGTTCATTTCGACAAACAAGACAGATCAACTTCATTATTGAAAAAATATAAGGCGGAAAGGAATTAAAATACGCATTGCACATAAAAAATGTATACCAACATTCTTTCTGGCAAGCACAACGCCAGTAAGATATCTCAGTGGGTTTCTGACCCTGCTGCAGAGTTCATTGTGTAACTTGCAGTTTGCAGGTTTAAACCTGCGCACTCTTTCCGCGAACTCTTTCTGAAGTTGGGAAGCCAAGCTAACCTGATTTGCATAATAATAAAGTGTTAATAAAGTGCGGAAATAACGTTTAGGTTTGTGGCGTGTGATACACACGTGTTATTATTATTTGCATTGCTGCAATTACAACGATAGAAAATGGATAACATTATGATTGTGTTGCATACATAATTTTGCAATGCAGTCCATGCCTGAACGATGCTTTAATAACTCACAGCAATTGTCCATGTCTTCTCCCTCTTAAGGATGAAAGCCTGCTTCATCCTTACCTGCATTAATAAGTACATCAGCGAGTTCGCTCCAGCTGGAAACGGGAATATTTTGGTGGCACATTTCTATTGGGGGGGGCACACTAGGAAAGAGCAAACAGAGGGTAGCGCCCCCCACAGTGAGAAGGAATGCCAAGAGGGAGGCCGTGACAGGTTGCAAATTGTTTATTGCCGCCTCTCTGCTCTGCTGGCTGGGATTTAGATAGTGGATTATCTTCGGGGACTGGGTTGTTTACACGCTGCATGACAAAGACTCATCAACTCGACACAAAAACTGAT
This sequence comes from Ambystoma mexicanum, assembly GCF_040938575.1. NCBI lineage: Eukaryota > Metazoa > Chordata > Amphibia > Caudata > Ambystomatidae > Ambystoma > Ambystoma mexicanum. The sequence goes on along the minus strand of NC_090929.1, from coordinate 964,187,844 downwards.
TCATGTGCTGCAAACTTCCCCGGAGTCCCGCCGAGGGCGGCGCAGGATTCATTATCAACGTGCATTGTTTGCTCTGTTGCTCATCCAATTGCTCCTGACAATTCACCTATCAAGTCAACATGCACACGCGCGCTTCCAGCTCACCCTGACACCGCGAGAGGAAACAAACGGCTTTGACGAGGAAATTCTCCTCGGTGGCAGAAGACTTCAGAGGGTGTCTCAGCCACGGCTGGTGACCTCATTACATAGGCTGCAGTCCAAAGTGGAGGCAGGCTCGATAAGAGGAAACCTATTCTTCAGGTTTCTGGGAGAAATGGGACATGTCATACAATGACACCTAACAGGTGGTTTCTGCGAGACATCATAATTCACACGCTGCTCCTTCTGCACATTCGCTTAAAATGTAGGGCCCCCTGTCCATGACTTTATTACACATGTCACAAGGACCTTGACACAGGGGATTACGAGTTGGGCGATAGTGGTAAATCCTGCGGTATTTGCTGAATGCCACCAAATTGACCATCTGTGGTATACCACATATAGAGGAATACCCTTGGAGGTAAATCCTTCACCAGATTTTCAGTAAATTCCACCTTTATTTAAAATGTTTAAATTGCATGATCCACTACTGTGCATTACCCACTTCCGCCCTCAGGGGGTGAATAGATTTTTTTTTAAACACCTTTCAAAGTAACCACTTGATGAGGTAGTATGTCCATAATATCTCCAGGGGTATTCTGGAAATACCACCTCTGCCACTAGCAAACTTTGAAAAGAGAGTAAATGCAGAAATGATATGATATGGCATTTATAACGCTCCTATACACAAGTGTTTCAAGGTGCGAAGAGGCAAGGGAGGGAGAACAGAGGGAAGACATGGATACTAATCTTACTAGGCCAGGTGACATTGAGATTGCGCAAGGGCAGGGGAGAGGGGCGAGGGGACGTGCAGAGGGGGAAGAGGGTGAGGGCAGTGCACTATATAGGTACAACAGTAAAAAGTAAATAGAATAAATAAACAAAAGGTAAAAAGTGCGGCCAGCTAGTGGCAAGTGCTGGGGTAAGTTCAGACATCAAATATCATGTGCAGGTGGTGGGCTGCAGGGATACAGAAACAGCCCCCAAGTGCAGGGGTTGCTCAGGAGGCAGTGCATGTGTGCAGCTGGCGGGGGAGGAGACCTGGGCCCGAGATCAGAGGGCAGCCAGGTGACCAGTTTAGTTTCAGTCAGGAGTTCAGCAGGGGAGAAGAGGAGAGAAAGCGGAGGCAAAGAGAAATGTCTCAAGGTGCTTCCGGAACAACAGATGGTGCTCTTCAAGTTTCAGGGAGGCAGGGAGGCTGTTCCAGAGGGAGGCCCCTGCCGAACAAAGAGATCTACCACCAACTCGTTGCTTGTAGAAGCGACTGACCCTGATGGAGTGGGAGGCGGGTGAGCGAAGAGCTCGTGAAGGAAGATATTTAAGAAAAGAGAGTTGAAGGTATGGAGGCCCCATGCCCCAGAAGGCCTTGTGGACAATGCAGAGGGTTTTGAACTTAATCCTTGCAGCCACTGGGAGCAAGTGCAGAGGTTTCAGTCCTGGAGAGATACGATCCCAGGGCTTGAGACCAAGGACAAGTCTCACAGTCCTGTTCTGGATGAGTTGCAGAGTGCGGAGAGTTGAAGCACGCAGATTTAGAAAGAGCCTGTTTCAGTAGTCCAGCCTAGAGTGAACCAGAGCTCTGGAGACAGTGAGCTTCTGGTGGAAGGAGAGGAAAGGAAGAATACCTTTGAGAAGGTGCAGCTGGTAGTGTGACTTCTTAGAGATATCAGAGATGTGAAGAGAGAAGGAGAGTGTGGAGTCGAAGATGACCCCAAGGTTTTTAGCCTCACAGGTGGGAGAAGGAAGAGGGCCAAGAGAGGCCTGCCAGAGAGCGACAGGAAAGGAAGGAGCAGGTGTGTCAATTAGGAGAATCGAAGTCTTACTGGCATTAAGGCAGAGATAATTGGCGGCACACCACTCCTGGATAGTGGACAGACAGTCAAACATGAGAGAAGAAGAAGTGGTGGAAGGGAGACTGAAAAGGAGCTCAGTGTCATCTGCATAGCACTTAAAATTGGGGCAGAGAGCGGCAATGCAGTGGGCAAGAAGTGCCAGGTATTGGTTTAACAGCCAGGGAGATAGGTTAGACCCCTGGGGAACACCACAGGTAGAGATAGAAATAGAGGAGAGGAAGGACCCAGGTTGGACCTGGGTGGGTCGATCAGAGAGGAAAGAGGTCAGCTAAACCAGGGCCTGATCATTGATACCCAGGTTATCACGAAGACGGTTGTTAGGGCCCAAGGACTAAATCCAGCAGTGGTGGCTTGACACGTCGTGATGCAATTGAGTCTTTCTGACAATATACCCCTCAAGAGTATGAAAGGACAGATTGAGGTGAGTATTGCCCGAAAATATTGGTACACCCTGGTACCTAGACAGCTGGCTGCAAGAAAAAGTAACCAAGTATTAAAATATGACTCAAGACGATGCAATTACTAAGCAAGATGATGCGTAGATGCAAGCAAGAAATGTAGACTGGGACTGATAGTTCCAAGCTAGATTGGTGAGTATCCTGAAACAAGAGAGGTAGCTATTACCATTAGTATAGGATAGTAATAAAAGGAAGAATCAGGCAGTTGTGTGCTTACCAATGATAGTCCTGGAGGAATTCTGAAGAGTAATGTGTTGTAAGTAAGTGGTAGTCCTGGGAACACAAATTCTTGTTTTCCTATTCTAGCCGGCACAAGGACGCCTAAAGAAGTCTTTAATCCTTGCGCCGATGCGCTAATGCCCTTGAATCCTTGCGCCATTGCGCAGGTGTTCTTTAAGTTCCTTAGAGTCTTTGGGCCAAAAAAGAAAGAAGACTTGACGATGGTTTGGAGATGAAGCAGTCCAATAGACGTTCCGGTTTGGCAGCAAGCGGGTAAGACATGAGGGATGAGACAAATGCAGACCAATAGACATTCCGGTTTGGCAACGAGCAGGTAAGACTTGAGGGATTAGACAAATGCAGTCCAATAGACGTTGCGGTTTGGCAGCTGGCAGGTAAGACGTGAGGGATGAGATGAAGGCAGTCCAATAGATGTTCCAGTTTGGCAACGAGCAGGTAAGACTTGAGGGATGAGACAAATGCAATCCAATAGACATTCCAGTTTGGCAGCAGGCAGATAAGACGTGCGGGCTGAGACGAATACAGTCCGTGGACGTTCCAGGTCAACAACAGATACAAGGTAAGCAATGACAAAGAACAGGGCAAGGGAGGTCAAAGAGCAGACCAGGGAATCAAAGAACAGGATAACAAAGCACAAAATACGAAGCTTGGAATTACAAATTCAGAAGCAGCGCCATGCAGCGGAGGCGGGGATAATATACAGATCAGCTGACCGCACGCACAACGCGCCACCGTACTCTTGAATGCCTACGTGAATGCAAAGGGCGCCAATGTTTCCAGGGCATCCCATAGCGTTCTCTGAAGGAACGCGTAAACAGGGACAAACAAGGGTTCCTAGGGTTTAATGAGAATCCCAAATTCAAATGTATACTGTTACTGGGGAGTCTGGAATGTTTCTTCTTGTGTGTACCAGATCTATGACAAGAAAAAGAGGAATCAAACGGAACCCTGACAGTTTCCTCCCCCAAAGAAAGAACCCCAGAGTGAGAGGCCAAGAACCTGAACATGAGGGGAGGAGCATGCACATTTGACTCAGGTTCCCATGTACACTCTTCCAGACTGTATCCTTTCTAGTCAATAAGAAAATGATGAACCCCACGTATCTTCTTCGTATCCAGAATAGCTTTAACCTCATACTCCTTCACACCCTAGACCATTACTGGTGCCGGAGGAGAAGGGAGGTGGGTGGCTGCAGGGCATGGTTTCAAAAGGGAAACATGAAAGACTGGATGTATCTCCCACTGGGAAGGCAACTCTAAATGGACTACCAAATGATTGAGCACTTCCTTAATAGGAAAAGGACCCACAAAATGCAGTACCAAACATCTGCAACCAGGCAAATGGAGATTCTTAGAAGCCAACCAGACCAGCATTCCGGGTTGATAATCGGGAGCAGGAGCCCGGTGATTGTCAGCATAGAGTTTAGCTTGCCGTTGCGCGGCCTCCAAGTGATCAGAGACCGTCTCCCGCAGCAAAATGAAATCACAGATGCAGTCTTGAGCTGCCGGATTGTCAGTGGTAGGAATAACATCCCCAGGAATCAACCTGGGATGTAGACCATAAAGAGCAAAGAATGGAGTGGTACCAGTAGACGAAGGGACTGAATTATTGTACGCATATTCTGCTGCCCCCAAAACATTTAACCATGACTCTTGATGTTGGGTGATTAGATAGCGTAAGAATTGTTCCATAGTGGCATTCACCCTTTCTGTCTGCCCATCAGTTTCAGGGTGATAGGCCATGGAGTAACGTCCATCAATACCCAAGGCAGTGACGAGATGATGCCAGAAACGGGATGTAAACTGTGAACCTCGATCAGTGATGATGATTTCTGGCAGGCCAAAACGACGAAACACGTGCTGCAAGAACAATTCCGCTAGGACCACGGCAGAAGGTATGCCTTGGCAAGGTACGAACAAAGCCACCTTAGAAAAATAGTCTATGACCACCCATATGGTATCACAGCCTCTGACAAGCAGTAATTCTACCACAAAGTCCATCGAAATCATTAGCCAAGGTTTCTTTGGGACAGGCATGGGATGAATCAATCCCATTGGTTTGGACGCTGTACCTTTGCAATGAGCACAAATGGTGCAATTCTTGATGTAATCCGACACATCCTTAGTCATAGTAGACCAGAATGCTCATCGTTTTAGTAACTCAAGAGTCTTGCATCTACCCGGATGTGCATCCATTAAGGCATCATGACACCACTGGTGAACCAAAACACGGGTTTCAGGTGTAGGAAGATAAAGCCGCCCTTATACATATGGCATTGAGTGGGTGATTTCCATCTCATAGTCATGGAGTTCTGGAGGATTAGTCGCCATCCAGGATTGAATCAAGCTCTTCAAAGAGGAATCAATAGTACAAGAACAAATGACAAACAACGGATGTAATACCTTCCCTTCCCAGACAGGCGTCTGTCCACCTTCATTCAATCTGGATAATGCATCTGCCTTAGAATGCAAACTGCCGGGACGGTACATGATTTGGAAGTTGTACATTGAAAAGAATTCATGCCAATGTGCATGACGTGCGGTGGTACAGTTCACTGATTTAAGAGCAAGAAGATTACGGTGGTCGGTGAAAATCTGCACCGGAGCAATAGTACCCAATAAATTGTGTCTCCACAACAGGAATGCATCACGTATTGCGAGTAGTTTACATTCAGTGATCGTATAATTCATCTCATACTTGGTAAGTTTTCTAGAGTGATAGGCCACTGGATGTAGATGACCTGTGTCCTCACATCTTTGAGAAAGAATAGCCCCAATAGCTTGATCAGAGGCATCAGCCTCAACAAATGGACGCTTTTGGTCCAGATGCTGGAGCACTAGTGCTGAAGTAAACGTGGACTTAAGCGTGTCAAATGCTTCTTGGGCTTGATCAGTCAATACAAAACGATTCTTGGAGCTAGTTAGTGCAGTCACGGGAGCTGCGAAAGCAGAAAAGGAATGGATGAACCGCCTGTAAAAGTTTGCAAACCCTAAAAAGGACTGAAGGGATTTTACATTAGTTGGGACAGGCCAGTCCAAGAACGCTTTAACCTTATTATTGCTCATCTTAACACCCTCACTGGTGATGTCGTAGCCTAGGAATTCCACCTGATTAGCATGAAAGACACACTTCTCCAATTTAGCTTAGAGACTGTTTTCACGCAGTCTCTGTAAGACAGTGGAAACGTGTTGAACATGTTCTTTGTAGGTAGAGGAATAAATGAGAATATCATCAAGATAGACAACCATGAACCGGTCCAGTAAATCTTTAAAACAACATTGATAAAATACTGGAACGTATCTGGGGCATGACATAAGCTGAATGGCATGACCAAATATTCAAAAAGACTGTACTTTGTCTTGAAGGCTGTCTTCCATTCGTCACCTTCTCTGATTCTCACCAGATTATAAGCTCCCCTTAAATCCAGTTCGGTAAAAAACTTGGAAGAACCCAGTTGATCCAACAGGACTGAAATCAGAGGAATTAGATACTGATTCCAGACTGTGATTGCATTCAGTTCTCTGTAATCGATACAGGTGCGTAGGTCTCCCTCTTTTTTGGGAACAAAAAAAGAGGTGATGCTGCTGGAGACCTAAAGGGACAAATTAATCCCGTACTGAGTGCTTGGTCTAAGTACTCTTTTAGCACAACATCCTCCTTTTGGGTGTGTGAATACATTCTACCAGAAGGAATACGGGCCTCTGCTAGTAGTTCAATCGGGCAATCATAGGGATGGTGCAGAGGTAGCTTTTCTGTCGCCTTTTTATCAAAAACGGCCCTGAAAGAATCATATTCTTTAGGAAGGAGCACTGTAGTGATAGCCCCAATAGTGAATGCTGCATCCAGGAGCAAGGAACTAGGATTTCCTGATTCAACCGTAGATACATGACAAGACTCCTGACATTGGTCCGAGGTAAATTCAACAGAACGTGACACCCAGTTGATGATGGGATTGTGTTTAGTTAACCAGGGCAGTCCCAGAATCAGCTTGAGTTGTGGAGCTGAAATGACATAAAAATGGATGATCTCCGAATATGTGTTACCAATTGATAACACAAGGTCAATGGCTTATTCTGTCACCAGACCAGAGATCAGGGATGTCCCGTCCACTGCATTAACTAACTCTGGTGTTTTCTTTGAAAGCAACGGAATGAATGATCCCAAACATGTTGAGCGTCCGGGAGCAGGCATCCAGACATTTGTTTTAACCTCAGCAGCCCCGGTGCAAGGCTCATAGACTTTACTTACCTGATGCAGACCATGCTGCAAAAGAGTCCAAGCCTACATGAGGCCTGGATGGGACTATTTTGTTACAGGGACTATTTTTTACTCGGGCGTGGCTCTAGGGAACTTCTGACCTGGAACTACTTTAGAGGCTATTTAAACCACACCCGAACAGCAGCACATGCTTCGCGTTATTCTGCATCCAGCACCGTGACGCTCACCGTGCCTGCAGCCAGCATCCAGTCTTCTGCCACGCCCGCGTGCCTGCAGCCAGCATCCAGACTTCTGCCACGCCCGCCTCGAATCCGGAGCTCCTAGAATAAAGAAGAAGAAAAGGACAAGGTTAGAAAACAAACTTATTTAAAATTCCTCACCTAATTCCGGAACCATTTCATCTCCGGACCTGGAAAGTACATCAGTCCTGCACGAGTCACTTCGCCAGCTCCAGCACGGTGCCATACTCACCAGTTCTCACAGCATCTTTCGATCCGGCACTGTCTCCAGCATTTCTTCGCCGTAATCCGGCACCTAGGGGACACAAGAAAAAACAAGGTGAGCCAAGGGAATTAACAAATACAACCTCTTACCACCATAGACTTACCTGATTTACCAACGGCGGTATTATTCCATAACTCTCCACATTTTCATATGCCGCATCTGTAAAGAGGGAGAAAAACAACACGTTAATGCATGCAATAGTTACCGGACAGCGTTGGGTAACACAGACTCTTACCTGAACGCCAGCAGCAGCTACGAGACCGTCTTCTCACGAACTCAGTTGCAACTTAAGGAAGGAAGGGGAACAAGAGTGAACATTGGGCACATTGAACTCTTTGAACTTGATACTTACCATTCCCGTCTGGCACTTCAGAGTCAATACTTACCGGAACTCTCCCAACGCCTTATAACCAGTGAAGTAACTGGTATCTACGCGCCACTGCAAGACATGCAGGATGGAGAGCTCATCTTTTACGAACATAAGGTGAGGTTACTAAGGGGATATCGGAGGTGATTAGTGGGGGAGAGCGAGAACAGTTGGGAGGCCATCACTAAAACCCACAGGTGGTTAATCCCTGTCTCTACTTGCAGGAACATACTTCTTCGGGTCCAGCAGACAAGACTAGGCGGGCCAGTCCAGACAGTCATCTCTGCACTACGCATCACGTTGAAGGAGACCGCAGCTGTCCGGGTCCGATCGACACCCCTTTGGGGTCCAGTTGAGCATAACAGGGGTCCATGACAACTTGACTCGACAAAGGGACCCCATCTATTATTGAGCTTTGGCATTTCCCGCCTTCTTAGGTTTCTTGCGACAAAGCTTCAAGAAGTGTTCTGACGAGCCACAGTAGAAGCATAAATGATTGGCCCTTCGAAGCTCTCTTTCTGTGGGAGTAAGTGGGCCTCAAATGGCACCAATCTGCATTGGCTCGGATGTTGAAACAGGTGTCAACACAGGCGGGACAGCGAGGGTGGTTCTTCGTTCGCCCTTTTGTTCTGCCTTGCGAGCATCAATTTGCAACACAAGGTCAACCAGTTCTGGGAAACCACTAGGCACAACCGGTACCATTGCTAAAACATCCTTCAAGCCTTCTGAAAGACCTTTATAGAACAAAGCAGCTTACTTTTCATCTGGCCAATCTGTTTCTGCAACTAACTGGTTGAATTTGGCCAAATAATCCAAAAGGGAACTGTTTTTCTGTTACAAAGAAAGCAATTCCAGGTCTGTAGCCTGTGATTTATACATGGTATCAAAGACAGGGTCATTGCCGTAATCAGTGCCTCACAATCATGAAGTAGTGGGCTATTTTGTTCCAGGAGGGGATTGGCCCATACTGCAGCAGTGACCCCAAGGTTAGACAAAACAAAAGCTGCCTTAATAGAAGCATCCGGAAAGGAGGCAGGCCTACACAAGAAATGTATGCGTCACTGATTAATGAACGTTCAAAAAGTCTTAGGATCCCCAAGGAACCTTTCTGGAGGAGCCAATGGAAACTGTGCTGCCATGTAGACAGGGCCTGACTCAGTTCTCGAATGGGCCCTTCCTGCAGCAGAATCCAGACTAGAACTAGATGCTCCAGCCCCTGACTGCAAGCCAGCATGTAACTCATTGATACAATGTTGAGTAGCATCATGTGCTGCTGTCATGTCGGCCCTGAGGTCAGCCACCACCTTGGACAAAGCCGCCAAATGATCAGCGGCTTCTTCCATTTTATAGGCTTCTGAATATGTTAGGGCCCAAGGACTACATCCAGCAGTGGTGGCTTGACACATCATGATGCAATTGAGTCTTTCTGACAATATACCTCTCAAGAGTACTAAAGGACAGATTGAGATGAGTATTGCCCGAAAATATTGGTACACCCTGGTACCTAGACAGCTGGCTGCAAGACAAAGTAAACAAGTATTAAAATATGACTCAAGACAATGCAATAACTAAGCAAGATGATGAGCAGATACTCACAAGCAAGAAATGTAGAGTGGGACTGATAGTTCTAAGCTAGATTGGTGAGTGTCCTGAAACAAGAGAGTTAGCTACTACCATTGGTACATGATAGTAAGAAAAGGAAGAATCAGGCAGTTGTGTGCTTACCAATGATAGTCCTGGAGGAATTCCGAAGAGGAATTTGTTGTAATTAAGTGGTAGTCCTGGGAACACAAATTCTTGTTTTCCTATTCCCGCCGGCACGGGGACGCCTAAAGAAGTCTTTAATCCTGGCGCTGATGCGTTAATGTCCTTGAATCCTTGCACCATTGCGCTAGTGTTCTTTAAGTTCCTTAGAGTCTTTGGGCCAAAAAATAAAGAAGACTTGACGATGGTTTGGAGATGAAGCAGTCCAATAGACTTTCTGGTTTGGCAGCAAGTGGGTAAGACGTGAGGGATGAGACAAATACAGTCCATTAGACGTTCCAGTTTGGGAATGAGCAGGTAAGACTTGAGGGATGAGACGAATGCAGTCCAATGGACATTCCGGTTTGGCAGCAGGCAGGTAAGACATGAGGGATGAGACGACAGCAGTCCAATAGACGTTCCTGTTTGGCAATGAGCAGGTAAGACTTGAGGGATGAGACGAATGCAGTCCAATAGACGTTCCGGTTTGGCAGCAGGCAGGTAAGACGTGAGGGCTGAGATGAATGCAGTCCGTGGACGTTCCAGGTCAACAACAGATACCAATTAAGCAATGACAAAGAACGAGGCAAAGGAGGTCAAAGAGCAGACCAGGGAATTGGAGAACAGATAACAAAGCACAAAATACGAAGCTTGGAATTACAAATTCAGAAGCAGCGCCATGCAGCGGAGGTGGGGTTAATATACAGATCAGCTGACCACACGCACAACGCGCTGCCGTAGGCTTGAACGCCTACGTGAATGCAAAGGGCGCCAACGTTTCCAGGGCAACCCATAGCATTCTCTGAAGGAACGCGCAAACAGGGACGAACAAGGGTTCCGAGGGTTTAATGAGAATCCCAAATTCAAATGTAAACTGTTAAACCTACTGGGTAGTCAAGAATGTTTCTTCTTGTGTGTACCAGATCTATGACAAGAAAAAGAGGAATCAAACAGAACCCTGACAACGGTTTAGCAGGATGGCATGGTTGACCATGTCAAAGGCAGAAGAGAAATCAAGTAAGATGAGGACACTGGGGGTATTGGAGTCAAGGTCGGAGAGCAGGTCTTCATGGATGTTCAGGAGAGCAGTTTCAATGCTTCTGGCAGCTCTGAACCCATACTGATGGTCATGGAGACAACCAACTGATTCAGATATTAAAGAGTTTGGCCGAGTTGTTGGATGCTGCAGAGACGTAGGCTTGGATGAGGACTCTCTTCTTGCTGTGGACATAGAGTCAGTATTGCCATTGGAGCAGCCGGCAGGCTAGTTTGTCAGAGGATGTACAGGAAGCACAGCATTTCCGCTCAGCCACCCTGCACTTGCATTTAAGGGCCAAAAAGTTTGAGTCGTACCAGAAGTTGCACTTGGCTTTGGGCTTCAGGCAGATCCTCATGACAGGAGCAGGAACATCCAGAGTATCAGATATAACAGAGTGGAGTATAGAAAGGGCTGTGTCAGGGTGTGAGTCAGCCGAAGGGGATTCAGGGATTAAGAAGTGGCGGCAAAAGCCTCAACTGACACATGCTTCATGGGGCGGATAACCAAGAAGGTATGTGGCAGTGCTGGAGTTGGCTTGGCCTATGGGGTGGAGAGAGTGAGCTGGCAGGAAAGGAGAAAGTGATCACTCAAAGAGAGAAGAGTGGTGAGAAAGATAGAAAGGCAAAGGTCTGTAGAGATCAGAACATCCAGAGTGTGCCCTGCAGAGCGAGTCGGTCCAGAGGGGAGTATGGAGAGTGAAAGAGAGTTGCAGAGGTCACAAAAGAGTCCAGAAGAAGGCAGGAAGCATCCAGGTGGATGTTAAAGTCTGCAAGAAGGAGGAGTTGCGTGGTGGAGACCAGGAGGGAAGAGGAAAGTTCCACCCACTCAGAGAGGAAGGAGGAGAACTGACTAGGTGGCCGATAGATGGTAGCCACAGTACGGGAATGGCTAGGAGAGAGAGAGAGTCTGAAGATGAGGCCTTCGAAAAGAGGAGTAGGCCTACGTAGGAATGACAGATGCAGGAACCCACTCAGGGCAGATTAGGGTTACACCCCCTCTGGAACGATTGGACCTGTATGTGCAGAGAATCTTGTAGCCATCAGGGAGGAGAGTGTCAAAGCTTGTGACAGAGCTGGCCGTGAACCATGTCTCGGTGAGACCGAGGACATCAGGGTCAAGTTCTTCAAGGAGGCGGCAGATATCAGAGGAGTGTTTGACAGCTGAGCGAGAGTTAAGAGTGGCAATATGGAGATGGTTGCCATCCTTGAAAGACTTCCGTGGAGGGGTACAAATCAGAGCTACGCCCTCTGGAGGTGTAGAAGAAGCCAGAGTGGGGGCAGAAGAGCGAACAGGAGAAGGCGAGGCAGCCCAGAAGGAGACAGCAGGGGGAGGCAAGGAAGCCATAGAGGGAAGAGAGGGGACAAAAGGAGAAGAAAGGAAATTGATGAGGCGCTGGAAGCGGCTATCATAGAGCAGAAGGTTGGCCTGAGGGCTCGGACCAAGACGGTACCATTCAGGAGGGCCTCCCACTGGGTGCCACCATTAATGGGAGAAGAAGAGAAAGAAGAAAGTACCGAGACCATATGAAGGGTCCATAGGTCTGGCAAGAGAATGACAAAGAGGATGTCAATGAGGGTTTGCCTGGAGGAAGCACTGGTATAGGTGTCAGCGATAAGGGGTCGTGGTTTGGAGACCAGGATGTCCTTTTAAACTTCTTCCTAACAGATTTAGTGAGGAGAGCAGGATAGTCGATAGAGAAGCAGTTAAAAAAGATAGGAGAGAAAGAGGGCACCATAGAGTACGTAGGGAGAAGAGAGAAGTGGAAGGAAGGTGGGAGCGTGGAGAACACTAGGGAAAGACAGAGGAAGGGCGCAAGCAGACGAGACAAAGAGAGATGAGACAATAATAGACAATTGAACAAAACGACAAGAGCTCAGACAACAGTAGAACGGTTTGCTGGATGAACACTTTGCTAAGAAGGTAAAATCAAACACAGCACTACTTTCACAATGTAATTTAAATACCGGAGAAAAACACACCTAGATCTGAGAGTCCTGTATAGTGGGAGAAAGGCCTAGGTTTCACGATGCAATTTAAATACTTTCACAATGCAATTTAAATACCGGAGAAAACACACCTAGGTCTGAGAGTCCTGTATAGGGGGAGAAATGACTAGGTTTCACAGTGCAGTTTAAATATTTTGACAATGCAATTTAAATACTTGCACAATGCAATTTAAATAAAGAGAAAACACACCTAGGTCTGAGAGTCCTGTATAATGGGAGAAAGGCCTAGGTTTCACAATGCACTTTACATACGGCCAATTACCATAGTGTTATCTCAGAGCGGCACAAGCAACAAATCAGCAGTACTATACAAGTACTCTAGATGTGACTCGCGGTCCAGTCACTAAGTCTCTGAGGTTGTGATGCACGCCAATAATCACAGCACTATAACAAAGGCAGCAGTATTTCAGCTAATATTTCCACCCAGCGCGTACTCAGGCCCAAAGTCTTTCCTATCACCAGAGGCGTTGGCTAATGTCCTGAATTCTCCTATGGAAAAGTGTATATTTTAGCAATTCCACACTTATGATATACATGGGGTAATAGGAAAACTTATTTCAGGAATAGGTATATGTCTACTTAGGGAATAAGGTGAATCAGCAAGTTCATGTACAGATACTCCTTTAAGAATTTCCAACACTTAAGTGATATTTAGTGGACTACTACATACAAGCATGCTTTTGATTTCAAATGTCAATGTATATGGCTCTAATCTACCAGCCTCCTCAACTCCCTCCCTCATCCTGGATTGTCTGTTCGCAATTCAAGAGTGGTGTTCCCCCAATGATCTCTGCCTTAATGCCAGTAAGGCAGAGATCCTCCTCATCGTATCACCAGCTCCCTCCATTCCTCTCACTATCTTGCCGTCCACCCTGGGCCCTCTTGCTGCTCCTACTTGTGAGGGTAAGAACCTTGGTGTCCTCTTTGATGCTGCACTCTACTACTCTCCTCACATCTCTCACGTCTCTAATAAATCAAACTACCAGCTGCACCTCCTCAGAGATACTCTTCCTTTCCTCACTTTCACCAGAAGCTCATTGTCTCCAGAGCTCTTTTCCTCTGTAGGCTGGACTTCTGCAACAGCATCTTTCTAAATCTACCTGCAACTACTCTCGGTCCTCTACAACTCATCCAGAACAGGACTGCAAGACTTGTCCATGGTCTCAAGCCCAGGGATCGTATGTCTCCAGCACTGAAATCTTGTCATTGGCTCCCAGTGGCGGCAAGAATAAAGTTCAAGACCCTCTGCATTGTCCAGAAGGCTTTCTGGGGCCTGGGACCGCAATACCTTCACATTTCTCTACCTAAATATCTTCCTTGTCGAGCCCTCCGTTCCTCCACCTCGTCCAGGGTCAGTCGCTTCTCCAAGCAAAGAGTTGGCGGCAGATCTCTTTCTTTGGCTTGGGCCATCCTGTGGAGAAGCCTCCCTGCCTGTTGAAACTTGAGCAGAACCTCCTCCGTTTTCGGAAGCACCTCAAGACCTTCCTCTTTGCTTCCACCTTCTCTCTTCCTCTCCCCTGCTGATCTCCTGTAAGATCCATTCACTAGTCACCTGGCCACCCTCTGAATTCGGGCTCAGGTCCCTGCCTGTCCAGTTGCAACCCGCACTGCCTCTTGTCACCCCCTGCACTTGTGGTTTGTATCACTAACCCTAGAGCCCCCTCTCTTGCACTTATTAGCCACACGTTGACTGCACCTCCAAGCACCAGTACTTGCCAGCCATTTGCTGCTCTCTCTGCTGTTCCTTTGCCTCACACTTCTCCCTCCCATACCCCCTGCACTTCTACGTTCCTGTTCCCCTGTACTTTGCCGATCTGAATGTCACAAGGCCTAGTAAGATCGTTGTTTTTGTCCTCCATCTCTTTCCCCGCTTGTCTTGTCGTACCTTGAAACACTTGTGTATAGTAGCATTATAAATGCCATATCATATCATATCACATGGAAACAAATCAATCATGGTCAAGGCAAAAGGAAGCTCTATTTTTTCTTTACACTACAACTGAATTGTGAGATAAACCTAAAGACATATTTGGTGCAGATTTTTATTGGGAATAATGTAAAGAGAGTTAATGGTGTTATTTTATAAGGGCTTTGAGGCATAAAGTGAGACATACAATTAATTTACGCCTCACTTTTATACTATGCCTGATAATAGTAGAAGGCGAAATACTCTGTACATTAGCCAGCCACAAACACAAGCTGTATGGATCGCCTTGTGTGTACACCTCATAATTATGGAGTGTATTTACGCCTCATACCATAATTTAATGGATTTACATCCAACTTTGCAACTCAAAGTACTCCTTCAAATTTCCCTTTGAGTAAAATGGACGTCAATACAGGTGGCTTGAACCACATGACCAAGCCCTTCCAGCTGAAAACACAGCCCACACAGGTGAAAAACATGAAATTAAAGAGTGGAGCAGCACATAACAGCACAGGGGAAAAAAAAACACACGAAGCAATATGGAGAGAGCAGGACCTTACTATTTGCATCTCAATATTCTATGCACACTGCTGGAACAGGCACCTTGGACCAGCAACCAGAACAGGTACCCTATCAGCATTTACTGGAGCCTCCACCCTTCATGCAGCCATTCAGGCTATGCCACAGAGCCCCCGCAGATGGCCCAACAACCTTTACCCCAGCTGACCCTCCTGCAGCCTATCATCTTGTACCCCAGATCCTCAAGCAGGTTGTACCTAAATCAGCCTTCAGGTAGCCCATCTGCCTGTACCCCAAACCTCCAGGCAGCCCATAAAGCTGTATGCCAGACCCCACCCCCACAGGCAGATCATCAGCCCAGGCCCCAGCACCACCCTTTGGCAGAACACCAGACTCTACCCGAGCCAACCTCACAGCAGTGCCAGGCCCGGAGGATGTTGGGTATTTTGTGGAGATTTGGGGCCTGACGGTATTTTATTACCGCCGAGAAATAACTTAGCAATAATCACTCTTTGTATTCAGATTTGGCCATGTGCAACAATAATACAATGGACATGCATTATTTCAGCACCCAGACCTGCATATTTGGTATACGTGGTTGGTGGTATTTTGGTGAGCATAATTCCCTTGTTTTATTTGTGGCCCCAATGTCCAGAATCCCTTATCTTCGCTTAGATTTTTCGTGTGATCACTAGAGAGACCTCAGACCTGCATTCTAGGGAAACCACAATTTCCAGGGATAGTGTTGGTGCGCCACCATGGGCAAACTCACTGACTTATTTACGACAGAGAGCTATATGTGGTAGTCTTGTGGTAATTTCCACTACCTTATATACGGTAGGGAGCTATGTTCAGAGAGTCTCTCTTCCCGTTGGCTCATGTACCTCCAACAAGTTATACTACAGTCACTCACAATTATTCATACTGATTCTGACATACACACATCTGTCTTAAAATGACCATTGCACTGTTTAAAAATCTCCCCACATCATTGGCATTGTAATGGTAAATAGAAAATAAACCACCCGTCTGTTTTCAAATATTTTCTGTATTATAAAATTTGCATTTAGACATAATCTCATTCTTTACAGCAATAAAAGGGAACAATCAAAGCATTTTCAATGACACACTGCAATTATAGTGGCGGAGAACAGAACTTAAATTGCAACATTAGCACTTGATTAAGACCCGCACGGGACTTTCATTTTTCTACACTGACTGCATACTTTCGTGCACACACACAGCTCCCCCAGTTAGGTAATTACCTTATCTGTTTAGAGGATTCTCTCTGTGAATGTGGCTCTCTTGGCTTAACTCCAACGAAAAGGGACGCTTGCCTTCTCAAGCCGGGGTCATTGCCTGGAATTCTCAGCTTTTTCAGATAGGACAGCCTCTGCCAGTGGAAATGTAATTCTTTCAGCTTTCCCCAGTCTCGACTGCAGCAGGACACCCCCACAGCCAGGTCTTCTCCCCAGTAGTGCAGAAAGATGTCTGCCTGTCTTTTTCCCTGCTACTGCCCACTAAAACTTTCCTCTCAGCCCTCTTTATGACGTGTTCCAATGAAATCCATCATCTCTCATCCTCCTACTTTTAAACAATAGCTTCGCTTATACATTTGCAATTGTTGCAAATCTGACTTCCTTCCTCCTGCAGTTACTGTGCACAACAACACGGATAATCAGGCAGAGAAGAGAGGAAAAATCTGCACACTCATTTAACTGGTTTTCAAAATATGCCTAATTCTGCAGTAGAGAACACATTTTATTAGTGAGTTATAATAAAATAAGGTTTTATTAGTCAGGTTAATGGTTAATATGTTAGCTGTTAATTTTCAAATGTGTCTCTAGCAATATAGGCATTTCAGGTGAAAAATAGTGTGCATTTTTAAATGAACACGTGTGCTTTTAACTGTAAAAATAGCTTTGCATCTTATATGTTAAAATCGTTTTTTGACTGAATAGTCTGTCTTTCCTTGTTAATCTGCTAACCCATATAGCAATGCACCGCACCCTTGTGGTGGTGCTGCAAAAAAAAAATGCTACTTGTGCAGTAGTGCTGTAATGCTACTTGTGCAGTAGTGCTGTAATGCTACTTGTGCAGTAGTGCTGTAATGCTACTTGTGCAGTAGTGCTGTACTCTGTGCTGTAACATGCCAAATATCCTTACATATACCCTCCTTTTGTTTTTAGAACTTGGCTATAATCCAAGCCAATTCCTAAAAACAACTTGTTCTATTTTTTTTTTTTTACAATATAGCAATCCAACAAAATGAATATTCATGTGCATCAATGAAAATTTGCAATTAACATTTCATCTGAGTCCATCAGTTCATAAAATGTTCCACATTTGCCTTCTCAGTGGAAGTGGCATTACTTTAAGTTTAAATTTTCCAAGTCAATTAAAAACAATGAAATAAAACAATTAACTAAAACAAATAAGTAATATAACAAGTTAAAATAAATAATTAAAATAATAAATACGTGGAACTTCATATGCCGGAACTTTTGCTTTGTCTCTTTTGGTATGTCCCGGCCAGCGATGTTATTCGGTTCATTCGAGTACTTTTTCATCTTGGCAATCTTGAATCCACAGTAGTCATCTCTTTTGGCATTCCGGTTATTTTGTCTTCACCTCCACCTGGAGGCAGGCATCTTTTGGTCTTCATCCAGGGGACTCCAGGACTCCATCGTCTCCCGTGGCCTCTGATCCCGGAACCTCCGATCAAATAATGTTAATCGTCTAAATCAAAATAGAAAATAAACAGATTAAGTACATAGCACAATACTAACTTCATCCTTTTGCCAAAAATAAAACATGCTTGGTAAAAATACTTCGTTTTTTTTTTTTTTTTTTTTCTGAAATTAAACACAAGTTAAAAGAAAACAAACACATATAAAACAGCATTCAATATTTAATACACTTTCTCTCTGCACACCAACCACGAGCTTCCGTTATATGTGCATTTATTTATTTATTTATTTATTTATTTATATTATATTTATTTATATTATATATTTTCACATATATTACAGTGTTTATGTGCCATCCTAACAATCAACTTTTTTTAACTTCTTTGTCACTGCCTCCTGATCACACCCATTTATTTTCTCAAGGGACTCTATCCGTTTCCACATGCTCAAGCTGCCTGATCTCATGTCTGGGATGGCATGGTTTGATTTGATTTACATGGACAAACTGCTCTATTGCTGTTTCACCTTCATTTTTCAAAATTTTATACACTACAGGAGAGACTTTATCTATAATTCGGAATGGCCCCTGCCAGGCTGCCAGAAATTTAGAATTTTTCTGTTTACTTTTTCCAAAATGAAACTTGTACACCTGATCCCCTACATTGTATTCCTTTACTGATGTCTTTTTGTCATAATATGACTTAGCACTGTCAGCAGCTCTTTCCAGATTTCTCTGCACAAAAGCAAATGCATGTTGCAAATGCCTCCTCAGTTCATCAATATATTCATGAACTGTGGATGCACTCACTAGAGTTTGCTCATGTGTTCTGTATAGTAGGTGTTGTGGTAACACCATTTTCCTACCTGTTAAGACCTCATGGGGGCTAACACCTGTTGCTTTGGCAGGAGTCGACCTGATTGCCATCAAAACCAATGGTAAACGCAAATCCCAGCTGGAACCTGCTTCTGCCACAAATTTCTTTAAAATGTCCACAACAGACCTATTGCTTCTTTCAACTGTACCTGAAGACGCCGCCCGATATGCGATATGTAGTTTCCTTTTTACACCTAGTATTTGCCATACCTTACTCATTAGAGTACTTGTGAAATGACTTCCTCTGTCTGACTCAATTCTTTGTGGCAACCCAAACCTTGAGAACACATGGTTCACCAGCAATGTGGCTGCTGTTTGCGCACTACAATCTGGTGCGGGAATGCACTCAATCCATTTTGACATCAAACATACCACACTCAAAATATAGCGGTGTCCCCTGCTCGACCTTTTTAAAGGACCTACATAGTCTATTTGCAAATCTGACCTTGGGAGAGTTAGGCCTCTTTTCATCAATGGTGCTCTATGCATTGGTGAAGCAGGTTTAAATTGGGCGCATACTAGACATCCTCTAGTATATAATTCCACATCTTGGGACATATGTGGCCAGTAAGCATAATCTTTTAGTATTTCTAATGTCTTTTGTGAACCTCTATGGCCTGCAGTTATGGCATCGTGTGCATGGTGTAGCATTAGTCCTCTGAATGAAAGGGGTACTACCCACTGTATTTGCCCTGTTATGGACTCTCTAATCATGAGCCCATCCTGTAATCTAATTCGTGTTTTGTTCTTTAATAACACCCTCAACTCTTCTTTTCCCATACAATCATTTTCTGTTAAAGGATTTTTTTCAGGATCTATCAAATGATTATAATAGATTCCCAAAATTTGATCATTCTTTTGTGCCTCAATCAAATCTTGGTCTGGCGTGTCATGACTCCACTGCACCACCGGTTGATCTACCTCCTTTGGTGCTTTAGAACGTGTGACTGCATCAATTTGTATTTCACCCATTAAATAATCAATAGGTAGCAATTCTCCCATCACAGCCCCAATCTTAGCCAGATGGTCTGCCTTATCATTTCCCTCCTTATCCTCTCCTGGTGTTTTTAAATGCCCACGAATTTTTCTCCAGTATATTGTTAAATTATTTTCTGACACCAATTTGTCTATGGCTTGTATCATTTTTCCATGTTTAAGTGGCTTTTTGTTGTATGTAATCATGCCTCTTGCTTTCCAACCAGGCAAATACTCCACAAAGCTATTCCGTGCATAGTCAGAATCAGTCACCAGGACAATTTCACTGAACTTTTTATCAACTGCAGTAGCAATTGCTTTATAGATGGCTGCCAATTCCGCCACCTGACTGCTCCTATCTCCAATCCTCATCCCTATACTAGGAACGCCTTCACATTTCAACCAGACATTTCCTATTCCTGCCACTAATTGTTTATTACTGTCATTTTCAATGTGAAAAGCACAACCATCCACATATACAGTTGGCAAATCCTTGCATGTTTTTTCATCAAAAGCTTTGTGTGGTGATTGTTCAAATTCCTGCAAACTAGCTTCCACTTCCATTTCATTTGGTATTTGTTCAGCTGCACAGTCATGTAAGTCAGCTAACCCTTGAGCAATTGGGCTCTTTTTATTTTGTCCATATCTTACTTCTACGGGAAAACCTTGTAATGCCAGTGTCCATGAAGTGATTCTGGATTGCGCTAGATTGCCTGATCTAATTCTTTTACTCTCTAAAAATTGCAAAGGTTGATGATTTGTTTCAATAATCACCTTTTCTCCCTGAACAATGGGGCGGAAATGTTGTAGCGCCCACACAGTGGTTAATAGGGCCTTCTCACATTCATTAAATTTCATTTCAACTTGGGAAAATGCCTTACTTGCATATGCAATGGTTTTGTGATTCAAATCGTGTTTTTGTGATAACACTGCTGACATACAATGTTCAGAAAAGCCTATTTCTATAAAGAAATCCCTGTTCTTTATGGGGTATGCTAAACATGGTGCCTTTACAAGACATTCCTTCAATCTAGCCACTGCATCAGACTGCTCTCTTTCCCATCTCCAGGGAGTATTTAGTTTAAGCAGTTTAGTCAATGGTTGAGTGATTTCTGCATAATTCTCAATGAACTTTCTGTTATAGCCTGTCATCCCTAATAAACTTTTTACTCCTTTCACATTTTTAGGATCTTTTAATCTTTGTATGGCCTCTATTTTCTTCCTTTGTGGATTTAGCCCATGTTCAGTCACTTCATGCCCTAGAAAGTTCACTTTTTTCTTGCACCATTGTGCTTTTTGCAAAGATACTTTGGCGCCTGCTTTCTGCAATTGGCCAAGCACATGTCTTATTTCATCAAAATGGCTTTTAAGGTTTTCATTTTTTATCAAGACATCATCCACATAAACTATTGTCCCTCTTTCCGCTGCATCTGGCATGGCCTTTCTCAAAAATATGCCAAATTCACTCCCACTATTGATGTACCCGAACGGAGCTCTAAGCCAGGCATATTGAGTCCTGTCAAATGTAAAGGAAAATAGGTGTTGTATCTCCTCTGCCAATGGCACACACCAATATCCAGATGTGAGATCTAACGTGGTAAATACATTTGAACCATGTATCTGAGCTAGGCCCTGATCAATGAATGGTAGTGGCCATCTAGATACTGGTACTCTTTTATTTAACTCTCTTAAGTCTGCACACAGCCGCCATTGACCATTTGGCTTTAACACACCTAAAATAGGCGTATTGGATGTGCTATGAATGGGCCTAATTATTCCCCGTGATTCCAAATTTTTAATAATCTCTGCCAATGATTCTAAACATGCCAGCGGTAGTCTATACTGGCGTACAAACACTGGATTTCTGCTACAACCTTCTGGTAGTGTGGCCACATGTAAATCAGTTAAACCACAATCATAAGCATCTTTTGCAAATACATCCTTAAACTCCATAAATATTTCCCTCAGATTGCGTCGATCCTCATCGCTGTTACATGCATCCGCTAAGGAGATCTGCTCTTCTACCATTCTGGAAAATTCTGGAAACTCTTCTGGTAAAGGAATCTCAGCGCTTTCCTCTAACTGTGTGGCTGTGTCTTTTTGTAGAGCTGCCACTTTCAAATATTTTGGCATATCAGCTTCCACTTCAATGGGCTGATTTCCTGTTTCATTTTCATTTAAATTAAATATTATGCAATCCTCTTGATGGCAGCACACTGTCTCATTTGAATCATAAGGATACACAGAATGAATTTTAAATATTCCTTTGGGCTGAGAGTCCAGGTGTTCTGGCAACTCGCCCTTGGCATCTACATATTTTTCAGGAATATTCCCAATCACCATGTTATTTAAATCTGCCGTATAATGTGATTTTTGTATGGCCATTCCTAATGGGGAGTTTTCCTCTAAATGAATATCCTGACAACCTTTATTATTCACCATGATTTTTACAGATCCCTCACCAATGTCTACCAATGGAATGTATTCATAATCCAGGCCTTGCTGTTTTATGGATTCATTCAGGCATACAAATGCATCAGAGCCTTTCATCTGCTGTCCATTTTTGCATTTCAGTGTTATTGCAAACTGTTTTGTAAATGCAGGAACAATAGTATTTTTCCTCATCTGTAATTCGACTGCATAAGGAACTAGTTGTGCACAATGATAAGCCCTTCTTTTGTCTTCAAATTCAGGCGCCGGCCCCCCTAGGCGTGACCATATTTTTTGATTAAGGAAATCTAACACCATACACATTCTGTGCATGATGTCATTGCCCATGTAAAATTCATTTTGTGCTCCACTCACTATCCATACATTATGGTAAATTGCTTTCTGCCCAATGCTAATTTTAAGCATGCATCTGCCTGTAATTCGGTTTTCAAAGTCTGGACTGTCCAACCCAGAAACATATTGGTTTTTAATCCTAAATTTCGGGATTTCTTCCCTCTCCATAATTTTTTGCAACAATTTCTCATTAATGAAACTCCTTTCATGTTCAAGCGCTAAAGTGGCTTTTATTGTTTTAAGATAATCATTTATACCAGCGTGAACCCATGGTTGCTCATCTTCCATGTGTATCTCTGCCAGAGTGGTAATGTGTTTTTCTGAATCTGTTTTAGGAACAATATTCTGTTTGCATGTATTCTCTTTTAAATAGAAACGTAATGTGTGTTCGTCTATGGCAGTCTGCCAATCTTTCCTTGGGTCCAAGTATATTTGTACAGGTAGTTTTTCATTGTCGCTCTGATCTTTGTCTTGACACCTTAATATAACAGTGACACTAGGTATGCAGCTATTCTGGAGATATACCTCCACAGCATCATTTGTTTTGGCAATGGTGTGACATTCTTTTATATTGCTGTTTTGTGATTTTAGTTTCTTAGGCCTCAATGGTTTTTTGGTTAAGGACCACAGCACTCCATTCACCCCATCTATGAGAGGAGACAATCTTTTCAGGCAATCTGTCCCCATCAGAAATGGAATTTCACAAATAGATGTGATCAATACCTCTTGTTTCATTCTGTGCTTTCCTATTTTTATGTCAACCTCAGTTACACCTATGATGGGCACCTCCTCCCCATTAAAGTTATGCACTGGGCCTTGATTTGCCTTCACTGTGATCTGACTCTGTGGAGGCCTCCCTTCATTGATACTCTTTACCAGCTCCTTGGACATAATTGTGGCCTGTGCGCCAGTGTCAATCATAGCAAAGGTGTGGCATTTTTCTTCTACAGTGATGGGTGCATAATATCTGTCCTCAACTTCCTCTAATACACATAAGAAATGTGAATTCTTACTGATTTCAGGGCTCACCTTTCTCAGGTCTTTTTCACTTTTGGCTAAGCACATTGGTAAATGAAAAGACATTTTTCCCTCCTTTTTACCCATTTCTGTGCGAGATATTTTATTCATTTCTCCATGTTCAGAGGTTTTTTGGAGTGTGGCCACCGTTCGCCCATCCATCTGGGTAACATCAGAGACCACATTACAACCTTCCAACTGAACATGTGTCACAACATCATTCAGCAATTTGTCATTTTTTAATTCTGTGCATTTGTGATCATTTAGTGTAATACCAGCCCTTTCAGCCTCTTCAAAAATATGTGGCTCAAAGAATTTTTCAGGTGATTGACTTGTACCCTCCTTGTGAGTATTTCCTTTTTCTGTCTGTGTTTGGTAATTGTTTTGCTTGCCCAGGGAAGGAGCTATGGCATCCCCACTTACTCCCTGTTCACTGGTATTCCCCATGCATGAGTCATTTTTCTTAAATCTGTCCCTTTGTTCTTTTGGAATTCCTAATGTTTCTTTTTCATTTGTGCAAATCTTTACTGTTTTATTTAGCTCTAAGTTAAACCGTACCTCTTTTTTCGAAGTATTTGCACTTTCTGTCACAATTTCATTTACTGGTACTTTCATTTTTAATCCATTAGACATCTCAGAGTCGTTATGCAAAATTATATCAGAGCTATCTGTCATTTTGGCACTGCAGTTATCATGAGTACTTAGTCACTTTTCGGAAGCCCCCCGGTCATTGCTATGGCCATCAGCCCCCTCTTTGGAAGGTTGTTTTTGCGCTGTATAGAGCTTTCCTATTTGCTCAGCTAACATTTTCACTTGGGCCTCAAGGCATTGGAACCTTTCCACCTCTCTAGGATCCTCTTTCTGTGGCCTAGGTCGATATTGGTTGTTTTCCCCCTGATTGGATCTATTCTGATACCTCTCAGGTGATTGATACCGGTTGGGATGGTTTCTGAACTCTTGATTCATTTGTGGAGGGGAGCGGGTTGCACCCATCCTTTGATTATAGTCCCCTGGTGGGGAATCATTGTACTGGCGTGGACTGTAGTTCACGTTTTGCCTCATGTCCTGTCTCTCAGATTGTGGGTACTGGCCCCTATGTTGATTTCCATTATCAGTAAATCGATCCACATATCGGGGCCTATCCTGATTACCATATATCATGGTGCTGGGATCAAATCTGCTCTGTGTCCCCAATGACTGGTAGGGACCATCATTTCTTTGATCTTGATTTTGTCTCTGGTTATTGTTCATACCTGCCATATCAGACCGGTATCTTACCCGGGGTCTATCTCCTAAATATCTAGGGCTGATGTAGCTCTCTCTATTACTAGGATCATGTGATTGGAACATTGGTACAGTAAATGGCGATCTTTGTTGATTACCCCTTTGTTCAGGTGTCACATTATTTTTACCTTGGCTTTGAGCAGACTCAAGGGACATTTTGGCTGACCGGATTTCCATTACTGTGGCTGAGGGTTCTTTAGATTTAGGCCTAGTATCTTTCATTTTATCACTTTCTCTACCCTGACAATAGAGTACCTCATATAGCTTGGTGCTTTGATGTACAATCCATTCAAGGGACTTGTCACGGTCAAATTCACGGACCAATTGGGATATGATGTCTTTCTGTAGCCCATAGAAGTATGCGGTTTTAAACTCATTGGAATTTGAGTCAAAAGATACATCAAAGCGAGAGAATGCTCTTTTTAAGTCTTGTAAAAATTGGCGAGGTGATGTATTAGGTCCAGCAGTAATAGTGTACGCAACTTTCTTTGCCTCCTGCAATGACTGAAAAGGAGAAAAATGACGCCTAATTTCTTTTTCAAACTCCAGCCATGTCATATTCTGCTGTTCATTTAATCCCCTTATGATGCTGGCCGTCGGGGCATCCAAAGTTAAATGAAAATATTGTCTGTACTGTTCCTTAGGTATCTGGAGCGCTTTAAAAATGTCATGCACCGCTTCTAAGTGATCCTCAATGCAGCATTCACCTCCCTTTTTAAATGGTTTGATCAGGGCTTTAATGGATTTCATTATTTTTATGGGGCTACTTGTTGCAATGCATGGAATTGCACTATTTTGTGATTCAATCCTGTTTTCAGGTGTATGAGATTGGTGGCTGCCCCCAATGGGAGTATCAAATCCCCCAAGGGCGCTGCAACCAAGTTCAGTCACCGGCCCAGTCACTGGGGCACTAGCTCTTTGGGCAGAGCTAGAATTCACCCCCACTCCATTGAATGTGGTGCCCTGCCGCCTCTCCTGGGACCTGGGAATGCACATTTGCTGTTCTAAGTCCTTACACTTTTTAAGGAGTCTGTTGGCTTCATCATGCAAATAATTATTTTCATCACTCATTTTATTAATTGCCTCCTGCATATCGCACATTTGCATTTGGCATTCATTGAACTCTTTACTTCTCTTGTCTCTTTCTTGGATCATTTTAATCATTTCTTGT
Source organism: Ambystoma mexicanum (assembly GCF_040938575.1). Classification (NCBI taxonomy): domain Eukaryota; kingdom Metazoa; phylum Chordata; class Amphibia; order Caudata; family Ambystomatidae; genus Ambystoma; species Ambystoma mexicanum. Next base: position 964,162,037 of record NC_090929.1, on the reverse strand, counting down.
TCTACACTCTGGAGATCACCTTCTTTTTCGCAATGTTCTTTTTGTAAAATCTGCATTTCTGAAACAACCTCATCTTTATCCTGCCTAATGTGATCCACTAAGGCTTTTAAGTGTGTCAATTCTTGCTCACTATCTTCAAATTGTTTCTTGTTTTTGGATAACTGAGTATCAAAGTCTCTGCATTTTAATTGCATGTCTTTTTGGCATACATCCAATTCTGCTCTCAACATTTCCTGATTTTTACTTGCCCCATCTAATTCAGTCTTTAACCTGTTAATTAGCTGAGTATCATTCTCTTGCATTCGCAGTGACTTGTTTAAAATAAACCATATTTTGCCGCATAGCCGTATTAAACAGTCTTTCTCTGCACTTTTATCGGCTGCATTCAATAATCTTGTAAGGCAGACCTGAATTATGCTGCCTTCTGCAAAAATATTGTCTAGTTTTTCTTTCTGCACCTCACCCTGAATGCGGTTACTCCATTCTAAGGTACTGTTCGAAGACCAATTCCCATGTGCAAATAACTTTGCCTCTAAATATTGCACTAGATCTGAGAATGTGGTTTCCCTTTGTGACATTCTGAAATTCGTTTTTAGTGGCACACTGCTATTATAAAATGGGTTCCCTTTAATGTGCAAATGGCAGTGTGAGACACGCTTGCCACGCCCAGTAGGTACTCTATGATCACTTTCCCGGCCTGCAACGCACCATAAATATGTTGGGTATTTTGTGGAGATTTGGGGCCTGACGGTATTTTATTACCGCCGAGAAATAACTTAGCAATAATCACTCTTTGTATTCAGATTTGGCCATGTGCAACAATAATACAATGGACATGCATTATTTCAGCACCCAGACCTGCATATTTGGTATACGTGGTTGGTGGTATTTTGGTGAGCATAATTCCCTTGTTTTATTTGTGGCCCCAATGTCCAGAATCCCTTATCTTCGCTTAGATTTTTCGTGTGATCACTAGAGAGACCTCAGACCTGCATTCTAGGGAAACCACAATTTCCAGGGATAGTGTTGGTGCGCCACCATGGGCAAACTCACTGACTTATTTACGACAGAGAGCTATATGTGGTAGTCTTGTGGTAATTTCCACTACCTTATATACGGTAGGGAGCTATGTTCAGAGAGTCTCTCTTCCCGTTGGCTCATGTACCTCCAACAAGTTATACTACAGTCACTCACAATTATTCATACTGATTCTGACATACACACATCTGTCTTAAAATGACCATTGCACTGTTTAAAAATCTCCCCACATCATTGGCATTGTAATGGTAAATAGAAAATAAACCACCCGTCTGTTTTCAAATATTTTCTGTATTATAAAATTTGCATTTAGACATAATCTCATTCTTTACAGCAATAAAAGGGAACAATCAAAGCATTTTCAATGACACACTGCAATTATAGTGGCGGAGAACAGAACTTAAATTGCAACATTAGCACTTGATTAAGACCCGCACGGGACTTTCATTTTTCTACACTGACTGCATACTTTCGTGCACACACACAGCTCCCCCAGTTAGGTAATTACCTTATCTGTTTAGAGGATTCTCTCTGTGAATGTGGCTCTCTTGGCTTAACTCCAACGAAAAGGGACGCTTGCCTTCTCAAGCCGGGGTCATTGCCTGGAATTCTCAGCTTTTTCAGATAGGACAGCCTCTGCCAGTGGAAATGTAATTCTTTCAGCTTTCCCCAGTCTCGACTGCAGCAGGACACCCCCACAGCCAGGTCTTCTCCCCAGTAGTGCAGAAAGATGTCTGCCTGTCTTTTTCCCTGCTACTGCCCACTAAAACTTTCCTCTCAGCCCTCTTTATGACGTGTTCCAATGAAATCCATCATCTCTCATCCTCCTACTTTTAAACAATAGCTTCGCTTATACATTTGCAATTGTTGCAAATCTGACTTCCTTCCTCCTGCAGTTACTGTGCACAACAACACGGATAATCAGGCAGAGAAGAGAGGAAAAATCTGCACACTCATTTAACTGGTTTTCAAAATATGCCTAATTCTGCAGTAGAGAACACATTTTATTAGTGAGTTATAATAAAATAAGGTTTTATTAGTCAGGTTAATGGTTAATATGTTAGCTGTTAATTTTCAAATGTGTCTCTAGCAATATAGGCATTTCAGGTGAAAAATAGTGTGCATTTTTAAATGAACACGTGTGCTTTTAACTGTAAAAATAGCTTTGCATCTTATATGTTAAAATCGTTTTTTGACTGAATAGTCTGTCTTTCCTTGTTAATCTGCTAACCCATATAGCAATGCACCGCACCCTTGTGGTGGTGCTGCAAAAAAAAAATGCTACTTGTGCAGTAGTGCTGTAATGCTACTTGTGCAGTAGTGCTGTAATGCTACTTGTGCAGTAGTGCTGTAATGCTACTTGTGCAGTAGTGCTGTACTCTGTGCTGTAACATGCCAAATATCCTTACAAGGATGTGCAGGAGAGCCTGAAGGCCCTACACATAGAGTGTGTACAGACCAAGTTGTCCTACCATGATCTCATACATCAGCAGGTACTCACCATCGATTGCCTGCTCATAATAATAATAATAATAATAATAATAATAATAATAATTTGGCATTTATATAGCACTACGAACCCTTAGGTATCTGATTATTACCCACGGTGTGTGGTGCTCATTTATCGACCTCGGAAGGATTCGAACCTGCATTCGCAGGCTCTGCACAGATGTCAAAGCGAGCGCTCTACTCGCTGTGCCACTTGACCGGCATGCTTTCATCGACAGCCTTGTGGCTGAAATACAACACTATATACAGCCTGAAAGTAGCAGGTATTCCCCCCTGTTGAAGCTGTTAACAGTTCTCCATTTCTGTGCACCATGCACATTCCAGCAACTGTGGTCCCGGCACATGGCATTTCCCAGCTCTGCGTTTCCATCTTCCTCACCCAAGTCCTGAATGTAATGATGAGATATCTTCATTATCACATATCCTTCCCAACAAACCCTGTCACCCTCACCCAAGCAAAGCACAGTTGAATGTCATTACAGGCTTACCTAATGTGGTTGGTGCTATTGAATGCACATATGTGGCCCTTGTACTGCTTAGGCCAACTGAGCATGTCTACATTCCATCAATGTGCAGATGGTCTGTGTGGAAAACCCGCTGTGTGCCAAATTTTCAGAATCCACTAATGACTACATGATCCTGGCTCAGATCAACATGCCCCGTATCATGAAGGGACTTCAGCAATACAGGACATGGCTGCTGGGTAAGTCCATGAGCATGCCTCACCACTTATTGCATGCATCACACTGCCCCAGTTTGGCTAACCTAACACTTTCCCAGCATACGCACTAGGCACAAATGTCCTTGATTGACCTATCAGTGAACATGTGCATTACAGTAATGTCCTCAGGGACAAACACTGTATGTACCCAATACAAAAGGATGCATCATGGCAGGGGCACATTTCATTGGTGGAAAGTCATGGACAGGCTACAGAAGTTTCATTGTGGTTGATTTCATGCATGTTTACTGTAGAGGTCCTGTCAATGTGACCCACAGGGCCATGTGAACATCTTGACTATGTGAAGAAGCTAACATCAGTGTAGAAGGAGATGAGAGGGCCAACATGATAAGAGAACCAAAAGGTATGTACAGTGGTGGATGAAAGAATGAGCGAGCTACAAATCACTAAGGCAACTGACACCAACACAAACAAAGATGCAGCTGGGCAGCAAACATGTTTACCCTTCACTATTCAGCAATAACACCAACACAAGAAGATGAAGCATAGTGCAACTGTACAACATGCACGGTAGAAGTGATAGTGGGGCTTACAGGGAAGACACAACCCACTCTATGTCACAAACCAGTAAATTAGGGAATAAGGAGCAGTCTGTACAACCAAAAGAGTTGCACAGCAGCCTGAGTATGAACGGATGGGCAGGGAAGAGAAGCCCCTATTGGGGAGTAGATATGGGGAGGCCACAGTTACAAAATGAGTCCAGCATAGGCGCACCACGCAGGTATTAGCGAGTGCATTTGACAGAGATGGAAGAGAGGGAGGAAGGACAGGAACACATGAGAGGCAGCACCAAGGCACTCATATCCCACAAACGGGCGAGACTATGCTGAGGTGAGGGACAGCCATTCGACAATTATGTGAGATGCACAGCAAGATAGCAAACGTAGGTATATTGAGGCTTGTGTCAGGCAGCCAGAAACCAATGAGGAGCAACATCCATGGTGTTTTGTGGGTATGACAGGCTAGAGTGACAAGAACATCTATTCCCCAAGGAAAACAGGACAACAGTGTATCCAATGAATGTAAAATGCACATGCATACAGGGGACTAGGGTAAAGCAACATTTTCGCCCTGAAATATAAAAGTGCAGAGTCCACACTGGAATCCGCTTCCACCCGATCCGTGAAATCAGCATTATGGTTCCAACTCCACTGAAATGTTGCCCGGTTTTGTGTGGTTTCGCGTGGAGAGAAACTTTGCACGGGTCTTTTTCTTTCAACCATGTTAGTTTCCTGCAGCAACATGAGAAACTTTGCTTGTTTTTTTTTTATCCATACTAGTTTTATGTAGTGGCACAAGAAACCTTGTGCTGGTCTTTTTCAATCAGTGGTAGTTTCGTGCATATTCATCAGAAATGTCACACGGTTTTCCACAGTCAGTGTTAGTTTCACGCAGTGACCCGAGAAAATTAGTGCAGGCTTATTTTAGATCCTTACTAGTTTTGCATTGTGGCACTAGAAACTTTGCATTTTATTTTTTTTAACCATGCTATGTTTGCGCAGTGCCACGAGAATCATTTCACAGCTTTTTGTTCGATTTGTGGTAGGTTTACATAGCAGCATGAGAAACGTTCTGCCATTCTTTTCGATTTGTGCTAGTTTGGCGCAGCGGCATGATAAACTTTGCACAGCTGTTTGTTTGATTTGTACTAGGTTCACCTAGGGCATGACACATTTTTTCCCACTGTTTTCGATTTGTGTTAGGTTCTCGCAGCGGCACGAGAGACTTTGTGCTGCTCTTTTCATTTCTTGCTAGGTTTTCACAGTGTCACAAGAAACTTCATGCAGCTCTTTTCAATCCATGCAGTGGCACAAACAAATTTGTGCAGCTCATTTGAATACGCAAGAAGGCACAAGACATTTTGCACTGCTCTTTTCAATACACAGGGGCAGCAGTACGGTGAATTGTGGCAACATGGATCGGAATCTGACAGATTTTGCTTCTGTGGCTGGCAGGACAGACTTTCACAATTTTGCCTAGTCCTGTAAGGGACAACTGCATTAGGTTTCTATGTGCAGGAACATAGCTTTAATGTCCATCAAGGCATGCTTAATAAAAACACTGCATCTCCAAGGGACACAGAACCTTTTCGAAAATAAGTTGTTACCATTGATGTAATGCAAGGTGCAGGCATGCCTGGGGACTGGGCACATGATGGAGACTTGTACGTGGGATGGCCCATCCACAGGCTACATGATCGAGAAATACAGCAATGAGACACATAGGACTGCACACTGGTACTAAGAAAACCTATGATCAAACTGTCACCCACATTGACACGTGTCATAGGTAGTATGTCCCTGACATTGTCCCCATGACACATAACGAAAGTCAGTGTTTCAGAACCAGTAGCACATATCAACCTGCATGAAGAATGAATCACACAGCACGCATTGCAAAGAAAACATGTTGCTTTTGAGAGATATTTCCAGGCAGTAAGTTTTGGTGGTATTTTTGGTGGTATTTATGCAGTATAGTGGTGAGTCTAGAATATAGGGAACTACCTAGTGATAGTTTTTATATTGGGGGTCACTATTGGTAAGCCAAGACTGGACTTAGTACACTCTTGAACATAACTTCATCCCCTTGCTGTATTTTATTTACAATACCATATTACACCCTTTTGGCGGCATCTCAGGACACATTTACCATGTAAACCAAATATGAACATTCTCAGAACCTCTTAGAAGAACACAATTTACAGTGATCATCTTTGCTTTTCATTTTACCATATATGACACAGTGAAATACCACCTGCGGTAAAATGCAATTACCTCTGTATGATAACACATGAAACCAGGGCACATAATTAGGTACCAGAGCATACAAGCATACTTATATCTTTTGCATGCACTTTAAAAGTAATTGAGCCTCATGAATAAAACAAAACAAACATATAATGCACTGAAGAGATATGTGTCTTTGTTCACTTGCACATGCTGACTTCACAATCTGTTAAAATGATACAATGCGTTTACAATTCCTGCAGCAACATTCATCACACATTTTGCTCTCTCTCGCCCCAGGTGATGATCCCTCAAGATTTCTGAGAAATACTGTAACCCTCCCTCCCACCTCTAACTTGGGAGGGAATACAATGCAACAACATTGAGATACTTAGCCATGAGAGCGGTATCTTCCACCCTTTGCAATTATTTTTTTTTGACAACTGATATTGCATTGGGAAATGCACTTCACTTTAGTAGATTGGGGAACAAACATAACTTTGGGATGTGTGACATGTAGAAACACATGCAAAATCGATATCTATATTTGTGGTTCTAAAACTACACACACTTCAATTATAATTGGAAGTTCACCTAGAGGATGTCTATTTTTGCGTGTGCCCGCACACAGCAAGGTTGGAAATCCCAGTCATATTGGCTGTTCGAAGCACCCCCACTGCAGCCCTCTGGACAGTGCTCATACTGGATCTTCCTTTCTCTGCCTTCTCTTCGTGCTTCGGACAGCTGAGCCCATACTCTTCCGAGTGAAAGCCTGCACACCACCAGCAAGTCCTTCATGCTCCAAAGGACAGATGAGGAAGAACAGTCCCTTTGACACAATCCAGATTCCACAATTCTGACTTGTCACGTCTTCATTCAAACACAGAACATCCTTAATTCTGCATGTTTTATTTATTGCATTTCCCAAAATGCCTTGCACATTCAGTTTATCAATCTGCACCAAGATTACATAAAAGTCATGAACTGACTTGCTCTGAATATAAGGAGGGGATATTAGTGGTTAGAGGATATTAGAATACATTACTGTATGATAGCCTCGTGTTTTTCAGTGCAACTCAGTCCACAACTGTGGTGTAGTGGTGCAAAGTGATAACATCATCTTATGCAATGCCTCATTCAAAACCTTAATTTTTCTGGCATGTGTTCTGTTCATTCACAATACTGACATCTACTAGATTCTGCCTCAGTCTCACACATGAGTCTCATACTCTTGTTCACTACTGGGATCAATCGTGTATCCTTGTTGAAATGTGGATCCCTAGCAACAATTCAGAGTCTCCTCTCCCTGCAAGTTGAATGATCAATGTATCAGAGATAGTCACAGGAGGGAATGCAAGCATGCTATGTCCAATCCCACATCACATCCGAGCCCTCAATCCTGCTATAGGTCATCCCATGGGAACCAGGCCCAGCTGTCCCACACACAAGATTTGACTTGTCTACAATGCATTGCATTGGATAACATTAACTAGCAATTCCCAGGCCAGAACTGCACACATATCTTCATAATGTTGTGAGTGTCAGGACAATGTGTGGTTCAGTATCCAACATGATGAGCAAGATATGGAGGCTTCAATACTATGGGTACAGCAGGAATTAATCAATTGTATGTGCTGTGCCAAAGTCCATGCTACCAAAAAGTGGAGAATGGCACATAGAGGAAAAATAAAACACTGGGAAGACCTATAGTCTTGGCCTGTGACTCCCTCTTAGAACCACTCTCTCTACACCGACTTCTATCTGAAACCATTTGTGGAATTAATCAACTCCTACATAAAGGGTACAACTGATGTAATACAGATCGTAAACAAAGTGAAATTATCAAACAACCGCATCCTAGTCACTATGGACGTTGAAGCTTTGTATACTTCCATCCCCCAACAAGAAGGCTTGGAAGTCATGAGGATTTGTCTAGACAGAAGAACAGACTCCACAACCACCCCTACCAACTTAATTCTGGAATGTGTAAGATTAGCAATGTCTGAAAATGTCTTCCTCTTTCAAGAACAACTTAATAAACAGACAAAGGGAGTCAGCATGGGGGCTACTTTTGCCCCAGACATTGCCAACCTATACATGTCTCAATATGAAGCAGACTACATCACCTCCGTTACCAATCCACATAAGGGTAACATCACTCTTTGGCATTGATACATCGTCAATGTCCTACTAATATGGACAGGGACAAAAGAAGTCCTTAACATTTTCCATCAATGGCTCAACAAACGGAATGGGCACACCTTTTTACCATCCAGTGGGACTACCATGCAGTGGATTTCCTAGACCTTCACATCTACAGGTCGGGAGACAGCCTCAAAACTGAGCTTTATCGAAAACCCACCGATAGAAACAGCCTGTTAAATTTTACCAGCTATCATCCTCAAGGACTAAAATACAATTTGCCCTACAGGCAATTCCTTTGGATTAGGAGGAACTGCTACGATAAACACAAATACGAGCAACATGCAAACAACCTATAATCCAGGCTCCTAAGCTGGGGTTACCCCAAGAAGTCAATCAGGAATGCACAGAAAAGAGCAGCCAACAGGGACCGACAGGTGTGCTTCACATCAAAGACGAAAGCATCTCTGGACCGGATTGTTTGTGTCATTACATACAGTCCACTCAGCAACATAACCAAGAACACAATCAACAAAAACTGTCACCTGACCAAGAATAAGGGCACTTTGGACAAAAAAAACAGTCTTCGCCTTCAAAAGGAAAAAAGAAAAAGAACCTCAGAGACACCCTTGTATGTAGGTACACTGAACCCACGACGGAACCGAACTTCCATCTGGTGATAGGCTATTACAAATGTGCACACTGTATCACCTGTGCCTATACAAATATCACCAAAACGTTCAGTCACAACAATTTCCGATGGGAACTGAAGTCCCATACCAACTGCAATAGTAGATTTGTTATCTACACCATTAAGTGTCCGTGCAACCTCTTGTATGTCGGAAAACAATCAGAGCCATCAAGCGAAGAATTTCAGATTTCAGAACACAGATCATGAATCAAAAGCAAAGTTCCAGACAAGCTCTTAGTCGAGCATTACACCAAGATGGGACATTCTAACAAGGACATCAGATGGTCAATACTCCAACAGATCCCCCCACAAAGAAGAGGGGGAGACAATTATAAGGCCTTGACACAACACGTTTCTTCACAATTAACCCTTGTATGTACTTGTGGATAACAATGGCAAAATACACATGTGCTGTCTATTTTTACATAAGAGGCTGTGTCCTTTGAAATATGTTTAAATAGGCCAACATTTCACTACACTTAGTCGTTTTAGCTCACACAGCACTGGATCCGTTTTGTGAAGCCATAACTCGCTACAACTAACATACGACTCATATGGCAAGTGCACATTAGAATGAGGCAGCTATGTTCAATACTAATCCCAATTCCCATGGCGCATATCTAGTTGGGCCCAGACACCATTACACACTACCACTCATGTGTAACCTCAACCCGTTGTAATTATTACATGACCTGCCCGATAGTACACGTGGCATGGAGATGTTGACCATGTTCTCGTGCCATTCTATGGCTGTCCCCACACATATTCAACAATGTTTTGGTTCAAATGCTTACCAACATGCTATTGCTGTCCCAATAATTCACTTAAAATATTGTGCTTTGATAAACACGCTAAAACCCTTAAGTGCACAGCATTAGCTGTTGCGGTGCACGTATCAATCCCGACCACGCAACAAGGAACTATTGGATGTTTCCATGGCAGCACTTCGTTGCCCGAAGTTAGTTACTCCAAAATTGCTGCCAGGAGTAGAAAAGCAGAGGTTACAAAGGTAACGCTGCACAACTCTGCCTAACAAACATGCTGTCATTGCCTTTCTCCGCGTTGGACTGAGAAGCAGTGGCTCTCGGCACCAGGCTTACGCAGAGTGTTGCAGCCCCGAACGGTAAGAGATCAGTTCTGCAGACGTTAATACATACACACTTTTGATCTCCATTTCCATTATATCCGTTTATCTATTCACTACAAGTTGAATCATGAAGTCATGCTCACTGTAATGGCGATTCTGCCGATCTTTAGGCAAGTCACCTGCATTTTGTAGCGACTTTAGAAGCACTCGAGTTAAGTCACCTCATAATATATTTTTTCACGTATAAGTGTGCATGACCCCACAGCCCACCCAAGGTCTCCTCTCACCTTTGCAAGTGTGGCCCCAGCTTTACATCAGCTATTCCACATTTGGACACTCACGATAAAGTCGTTCTCCACAAGAGAGGCTCTTCATTTATTTGTACCCTCTAAACTATCTGCATTGCTACTGGGATCACACCCCGATATATGACAGGATCTACCGGCCCACTATTTAGGAGCCAGAGACATCAACCACAGACTAACGCCATTCCTGTAAGATATTGCTTTACTACCCGCACCGTCTTCTGGGGCGGGTGACACGCCAATCAAGAGACCCAGACTTAGACTAACAGTCTCTTTGGAGATCCCTTTTGTCTTTTCTCAAAGGCACCCGGGGCCTACCAGAATACCCACAGCAACCTGTGGTTTGAATCTCCTGCTGTTGTTAGAGGGGACCAGCTTACAAGCTCTTTACCGTAGCGTAACCTTGCACATGTTAAGCTCAGTAATGGTTCCTATGACATCATTACTGCCACTTCAATATATCATTAAAAGTGTTTTTAATTAATTATTTCCACTCTGACATCACACACTATCTGAACCAAGTACCTCTTGTCATTTTCTTGAAAGAGACCAGCAGGACACCTCTTGCTACAACCAGTTCCACCGTCCTGATGAAGGGCAACCACATGCAAGCTTTATTAAACAGCTTTCCCCTTTTGGTCGAAACACAGTAGTGTCAACGACCCTTTTCTTGTACCAGTGTCCATCACCAACACTGTTATTTGTTCACTGTGAAATTGTGCTGTGCTCACATGTTATCTGTAAATTGAATTCCATAGATTTCAGAAACAAAGAAACATGCCTAATGTTCATCAACTCCAGTCAATTTGACTGGACGACTGTACCTGTGTGTATTTCATACAAAGTTGTATAAGTTAATAGTGGCCTTGTTGTTGTTTTTTTGACGAACAAATGTGCATTAAAAGCTTTGGCCCAAAACTTTCTTGACCCTCACAACATTTAAGAATAATGTATTTTTGCACATAGGGGTATAACCATGAAAGTGTGTGGTCTCACTCACCCTGATTATTGTGTTATTATATAAATGTGGTGCAAAGTGATAACATAATTTTATGCAATGCCACATTCAAAACCTTTATTTTTCTGGCATGTGTTCTATGCATTCACAATACTGACATCTACTAGATTCAGTCTGAGTCTCACACATTAGTCTCATAGTCTTGCTCACTTCTGGGATCAATCTTGTATCCTTGTTGAAATGTGGATCCTTAGCAAAAATTCAGACTCTCCTCTCCCTGCAAGGTGAATGATCAATGTATCCGAGAGACACAGGAGGGAATGCACACATGCTATTTCCATTCCCACATCACATCCCAGGCCTCAATCCTGCTATAGGTCATCCCACGGGAACTAGGCCCAGCTGTCCCACACGCAAGATTTGACTTGTCTACAATGCATTGCAGTGGATAATGTTCACTAGAAATTCCCATGCCAGAACTGCACACATATCTTCATAATGTTGTGTAAGTGTCAGGATAATGTGCGGATCAATATCCAAGATGATGAGGGAGATATGGAGGCTTCAATACTATGGGCACAACAAGAATGACTCAATTGTTTGTGCTGTGCCCAAGTCCATGCTAACACAAAGTGGAGAAGGGGCACATAGAAGTTTGAAAAGCAGTACCACGCCTCCTTCCCCAACTTTGTGTGCATTCATTGCTATGACATTGTACAATATAGCCTGCAAAACTCAAAAAGATTTGAATCCAATTAATCACTATACACAGGGCACTTACTACTATGTAGGCAGTTTCCATAGGAAGCCATTGCACAACATCACCATAAAAAGTGTTTTATCCATGTGCTATATATATAATGACGAAGCAAAAACTGAAACAATACAGTATAGGCAGAGTTGGCTGTTCACACTCTGCTATGTTGGTATATGCTCACCCTGCAAAATATACAAAAGAACATGCATTGTCCATGACTGTAGAAATGTGCTGATTTTGCCTGATCGATATATGACAACAAGCTGATGCAAATGTCTTTGGCCAAAACTTCCCAGCAATAGACAAATATATACCAAAGGCCAGTTCATGTGGTGAATGCCGCAGTATTAAACCATGCACCCTCATATAAGCTAAATGTGGCTATGTGTAATGGTTAAATACATTATGTTAACAGTCTGTATTTTGCTCTGTGTCCCAAAGGAGATACAGGATACTCCATGCACCAATGTGGAATCCAGACATCCCGATACAGCAATGATATAATGAAGCTCTCACCTACACTCAGAACAGCATTGAGTCTGCATTTGACCTGCTGAGGGACCACTCCAGGTTCTTTTCACGGGACAGGTGGGGCCTCTATGAACCCTCCAAAGAAGGTCTGCCACATTGTGGCAGTGTGTGCTATGTAATACAACATTGACCATTGCCAAAATGTGCTCATATCAGAGGAAGATGAGGAAGACCCTGATCCTGATGATGGTGGCCATGGTGCTGATGGCAGGACAAATAGACATCAAATGTCCTGTCCATTGTCTATCAGCTGCTGTGTCCAGGTAGAGTCCATTCCTGGGGTTGTCAAGGAAAATGTGAATGATGAAGATGCGCAAGGGGAATCCAAAGAAACACAAGTTCAAAGGGAGTGAAACATAATGCAGGATATAGTCAACAGAAATCAAATAATGTGGCAATCCTGCCAGGGAAAAGAAGAGGGGAACGGTCAGAGGATGGGATGGTGCAACCATCCCCCCCTGCATGGCAGCATGGGAACAGGGCCATGTCGTGTCTTGGTGAACAGTTGCATGATTTGCACCTGTTGTGAGAGGCATGCTATCCTGGGATGGGTGGGGGACTGCTGTGCAGCGGTGGAAGCTGAGGAAGGATGAGTGAACTTTGAGGTGATGGAAGATTCCCACACCACATACTCCTGCACTTGGGCTCAGGTCTGCTCCCTGTGGGTCAGCAGCCCAGTCAATGAAATTTGTGACTAGGCATGGAACAGGCTGGCCTCCACCATATGGTGGCAGAGGTCAACATTACTATCTGCCTATCTGCCTAGAGCAATACAGCAGAAGAGGAGGTTCGTACAGTATGGTATATGGCCTGGCTCTAACTGGAGACCTGCTTCCGGTTCAGTTTGACAACTTCCTTGGCCTAAGCACATGCCACTGCAGGTTCAACCACAGCAGTAGGTGCATCTGCAGCAGCTTGATCCAGGGTAAGAAGGGCATCCTACCCGACCAGAACACAGGGTGCTGCAGATGCGCCCAGTGCCCCAGATAAGATTTTGCAGCAGGAGTATTATACTTATACTCCCTGTTTTTTACTGTTGGGAGTAAAATTATTTTTTAGGGATTCAAAATGTAAGTCTGATTCCCAATAAAGATTTCCCGCGCTTACACCTCAGGAAGTCTTCATTCTATTAAAGACAAGGAGACAAGCATTATGCTTATTCTTTCTTTAATACTGCCATGTCAGCATTTCAAAACTTCAACTTTAACATCACATTTAATTTTCTTTTTCTAAATGTATAAGTTCAGAAAAGCAAAATGAAATCCCAGGTTAAATTTCTTTGAGTCAAACAAAGTTCCAACCATGAAAATAAGGACTACACTCCCCATGATCCTCCAGGTCTCAGTAGTCCTGACCTAGTCCTTTCCACCTATCAGTGATCCTTCTGGGGTATAAGTACTCCCCACACTAGGTTCCTTCCTCTTTCTTTGCCATTACAGGTCTTAATCCGTAGAGAACATCGTCCTTTGCCAATAAACAACCCTGAATTTGAATCGGGAACGGATCCGGTCTGCGAAAGTCTAGGGGACAACATGTGATTCCAATTCTTTACATATTCGCTCTCTCTTTTCAAGCCACTGTCTGGTCATCTCCTGTGGATAATAGTGAAGCAAATGTGAGGGTGGGAATGGTCAAGGCTTGCGCATATTAAGTTTCAATACTCATCAACTTTGTCATTCTGGGTGGGATATAATGCTCGCCTCCATGTCTTTAATAGAATGAAGACTTCCTGAGCTGTAAGTGTGGGCAATCTTTATTCTTTGACAAGACAGGAGGCTTGCATTATGCTTGTTCAAAGCTTGCAACCACCCTATTAGATATATCAGACACAGGCTTGAAATAGAATGTCTTGAAGGTGGAATCAGAGGACCAGTCTGCTGACTTCATAATATCTTGGAGAGAAACTCCAGCTGCAAAAGCTCTGGAAGCCATTGCTCCCCTAGCAGAATGTGCCAAATAAGGATAAGTCTATCCCCGCCAATTGCATTATTTCTCTTACCCATCTCGCAATGGTTGCTGTTGCTACTGCATGGTGAGGTTTTCTATGTGCTATAAGCAACTGAGTTACCCTGCGCGGCCTAAGATGGTCTGTCGCTGCTTCGTTATCTTTAATGCATTGTGCCACGCACAATTTCTTATTCTCTGTAAAGTATGGGTACGAGATAACTCTGGAATGGGTCTTAGTTCTTTTAGCTATAATAAAGACTACTCCTTCCGGGTAGAACATTTTTCGATCTATTTCTAGGGCTTTAACATCCGATGCTCTCCGGCACGCTGTCAAGCACAATAACAAAGCTAACTTCCCCAACAGCTGAGATCGGGACAAATGTTCATTTTCTGGCCATCTAAGAAATAGCTTAAATACATCTCTAACATCCCACAAAACTGCATACTTGGGTTCTGGCGGCCTTCTTAACTTCATACCTTTGAGGAGACGAAAGACTGCTGACTGCTTCCCTATAGCACCACCTTCCACTCTATCGTGGCCGGCAGAGATTTCTGACCTCAATACTCCTATGGTTCTGTAGGCACTCCCTTCTTGAAACTTTGAAGCTAGGAAATTCAATAATTGTACTAAAGGGGCTGAAAGGGGATCAAAACTGAATTCCGAACACCATACTGTCCAACCGTTCCAAGCTGCACTATAGCTCCTGATGGTGGAAGGCGCCCAGGAGTCTCTGATACAGTCTGAAGCAAGTTACGAAATTCCTGGCAACTCCCATCTTTTCCTCAAACCCTGCAGGATATTAGGTGCAATGCGCCTGCTTGAATCAACGGGTGAACACGCCTGGTCGGGTCGAGTAGGAGATCCGGTTGATACGGAACTATCCTCGGGAAATCCGAAGAAAGTTCCATCGCTACTGGAAACCAGGCTTGAGATTTCCAACGTGGTAGCACCATTATCAACTCTGCCTTGTCCCTTCGTACTTTCGCCAGGGCTCTCGTGATAATCACAAATGGCGGGAAGGCATAATGCACTGCTCCATGACTGCAGGAAGGCATCTGTACCCGCTGCACCCGGGTCGATCCTCCAACTGAAGTACTTCTGTGTCTGGGCGTTCAGCCTGGATGCAAATAGATCTGTATCTGGAGGTCCCCATCATTCCTGTAACCTCCTGAAAATCTGAGGATGTATCTTCCAAACGGTGGAGTCTACACGATATCAAGAGTTCCAGTCTGCTACTCTGTTCTGAATTCCCAGTAGATATTCTGCTGTGACCGCAATCTTGTTCTGCAGGCAATAATGCCAGAAGTCCTTTGCTAATTCTGCCAGCATTTTGGACTTCATCCCTCCTAGTTTGTTTATATCCCATAATACTGAGATATTGGCCATCTTCAGCAGCACGCAGCATCTTATCTTGTCCTTTGTGAACGCACTAACGGCAAAAGAGCCCGCTAGCAGCTCTAGCCAATTTATGTGCAAGGTCAGCTCTTCACTTGACCATTTTCCTCCTGTCTGAATCTGCTCACACTTGGCTCCCCAGCCTATCCTGCTTGCGTCCGACTCTATGATAAGGTGTGGAACGTCTCCAAAGATTGCCCGATGACCGTTCCAGGCTTGCATATTTTGCAACCACCATTGAAGCTCGGTAATGGCTTCCTGGTCCAGATTCACTAGTTGATGGTAACCTATACCTCCTTGAAGGTGCTTGATCTTGAGCCTTTGAAGGGCTCGATAATGAAGTGGCCCTGGAAAGATGGCCTGAATGGAGGCCGCTAGTAGGCCCACTATCCTGGCTAGATTTCGAAGCAAAGTAGTTCTCTTCACTATCACTGCTCTGAGTTCTTTCTTTATCGATCTCACTTTGTAACTCGGGAGCTCTAGTACCGCTTTCACCGTGTCTATGGTGAAGCCAAAAAATTCTACTTTCTGAACTGGTACGAGTTGGGACTTTTCCAGGTTCACTAGGAAGCCCAGAGAGGATAGAAGCTTGAAAATCCATTACACGTCCTGCGTGAGGGTCGCTTTGTCGGATCCCAACAATAGGATGTCATCTGAGTAGATGATAATCTGAATGCCCTTCTCTCTTATGGGTGCGGCTACTGGTTTCATCAATTTCGTGAATGCCCAGGTGGCCGACGCCAGGCCGAATGGGGGACACGTGCAGTGCCATATCTCTCCTTGCCAAAGAAATCGGAGAAACCTCCGAAAGCCAGTTGCTATCGGAATCGTTAGATATGCATCTTTGAGGTCTAAGCACGCCAGCCAGTCTCCTCTATGCAAAAGGTCTCGGGGGAGGTGAATGCCCTCCATCTTGAAATGGTTGTACGTGACCCACAAATTCTTACAAAAACATTTCATGGCAGTATTAAAGAAAAAATAAGCATAATGTGAGTCTCCTGTCTTGTCATAGAATTGGAGTATTTTATTAGGAACTACAAATGTTTTAACTGAAAAAGGGAAAGTTTTTTGTAATAATTATTCATTTGCACCTAGTTATTCACTCACATTAAACAAGATACGTGTTTACTTCTTCCAATTGGGCAGTAATTATCATAGATTCTTACTGTGGTACTATGTGCACTACTGGTCCAAACATATACATGGAGCTGTTTGGGTGAAAGCAGGAGCACAAGGTCCAACCTGTTTGTTTACAATTTTTTGTTTGGAATATTTGGACTCCTTCTTTTTATTTTTGGGAGTATTTGCCTATTTTTAGGGAGTAAAAATGGTTGATACACCTTTTATCTGTAGGGCTGGATGCACCTAAAACAGAATCTGCATCAGCAGCAGCCTGCTCCCGGGCCAGACAGTTATCCTCCCTGGCATGAGAACAGGCTGCTGCAAATGTAGCTACTGCAGCAGCTTCATCACCATTAGTGTGCTCCAGGTCCAGATGGGCATCCTGACTGGCCTAAGCCTAGCCCATGTCAGTTGTAGCTACAACAACAGCTGAGTCAGCATAAGCCTGCTCCGGGGCTAGACAGGCTTCCTCCCTGGCCTTAGCCCAGTATGCCACAAAAACAGCTACATTAGCAGCTGCAGCAGCAGAAGCCTGTTCCCAGGCCAGACGAGCATCTTCCTTGGCATGTGCACAGGCTACTGTAGATGAAGTAAGAGGAGCAGCTACAGCAACCTTATTTCGGATGCAACAGGCATTCTCCCTGGCCTTCTTCCTAACTGTCTTGGATTTTAAAATCACTATTTTTAAAATTATAGATGTAGTTAGATACCCGTTGGCGTATTCTGTCTTGGATTTTAAAATGACTGTTGTAGAACTATGGATGTAGTTAGATACATATTAGCATGTTCTAACTTCCTATTGTGCTATAGTTTAGTGAGTAATTTTGGGTTGAAGGAATATTAAGTAGGCATTTGTTAGATTTACTCGCAACCTATTTTTTGGAGTAACAGAAGTGTTTTTACATTCAAACCAACAACCTCTTTTTTTTGGCATATGCAGTATAGTGACCTGAATTGGTCGTGGCACCTGTGTGGTATATTATGCCTATTGTTGTGAGGGTTTTCATGCCAAGATATACTTTGCTGTATGTAAAACTAGTGAGATTACCGTCATATTTGCTACCATCTGCATTGCACCTTTGAATCATTAGTTTGACATATTGGCTTTGTGAGTTTATTTGTATGCTGGAACGATTGAAATGAAAAAAGTGCATACTATGCCAAGATTTGCATTCTGCAGAAACTGGTGAAATGGAATGGATTCACGATTTGGTATGGATACAAACACAAATCGTTCATTAGGGATGTTCTCTTGTGAAACATTGTTGCAGAGAGTGCATGTATGTTTCCATGTGTATAGAATCTGGAAGATTTCACTTATAGGGATGTTTTTTGGTTTCTTGTACTTGTAGTAAGTATGTAAGGAATTCTTGTGGATCTTCCTGTGTGTTTATGGTGATTTCTTTTCCATTCCTGCACAATAGTCCAATTCTTGCCTTATACCTGAGACACTGTAAGGGCTGTCAGGATTATTTGTGGCATTTCTATGAAGGACAAGCATTTGCAAACAGAACTGATCTGAGCCGTTGAAATAAATGTTGTGAACAATTGGTGGTAATTAGAAGAGAAGATTGATTGCTACCTTTGCATAGCATTTTACTCCAGATTTGTTGATGAATTTAAATGGACCGGAGAGTTGTGCCTCTGCATGCTTTGTTGGACCTGCAGTTATTATTGGACTAGAGAGTTTTGTAGTTCTGTTAATTGATGGAGTAGCAGTTGCTCTTTGTTTTTTCCGTGGTACATCTGGGAGATCTGCTTTAGCTTCTGTTTGTTTTAGTTTTCTTTTTAAATGTTTTTTTTAGGTACAGGCTACATATCTAGATGGGGGTGTACAGTGCATGTAATCTGTTATATTCTAGGATGCAAGGAATGTCAGCATTTACTTGGTTTTCATCAAAGTTAAGTAGGAATAGACCATGCAGTGTATGGAGACGTAAAAGTGCTTCTTAGCTCATACCTTCGTTGAAGACTGTGCTGCCAATGCCTTCAATGTGTAATCTAGGGTTAGAACTTGCAATTTGTGAATAGCGACAGCATAAGCAAGAGTTAGAGGGAATTGTTCTCTGCGTATGTACATGTCTTTGAAAAGAAGGAAACCTGCTATTGTGCAGACTATTTTTGTCAAAGTGGGTGTTGACAAACTGAATGTTGTTGCCATGTGGATATGTTTGGAAGCCAACAACTGTACCAATTGCTCCATTGATTAAACCTTGTTCTATGTTAAGGTTACAATTTAGGATTACGCTGCAGTATAAATACAGAGTTAATACTATTTAGTCGTGTTGGTGCTTGTTGGCACATAAGGAGTGTCATACCGTGCACTTCTAGTTTGTCTGTGGAGCTGATATGGATTATGGATTGCACTTCTTTTTTCAACATTGAATCGACTACAGCTTGCAAGGGTTGGTATTAAGGACATGCATTTCATATTTTGTTGAATTCATTGTTCTATGGCATCAGGGGCAGATTTTATTTGCCCATATAGCTCATGGATTAGTGTAGTTTTTAATATAGATTTTGCATCTTTATTAAGCAAACCAGTTCTAATGTTTTTTACAATGTTAGCATAGGTGAGATCTGCAGACTGATGCCTGTTTTGAGTTAGTTCCCTGTAGCGGAAATGTTGCCAGAGATTTACATTTCCAGTAGTGCCGAGTGTGGTATGACATTGTTTGTCTTCTAATGTTTTGGAAATAGGCTGACCTTTTTACTGGTGTTAACTGTAGGAGGTCTCCCAAAAACAATGAAGTGTTTTCCTCCAAACAATTCTTTGTTCAGGAGGTAGAAATGTATTCTACATTTTGTCTGAATTTGGGGTCTTCAGAAAACATTTGTGAAGAGTGATATTCTGATGCACTAATTTGTGTGGATCTTTCATCATATCTTCCACCTTTTCCTGTCGAAAAGAGTAGAGGAGGGGACCATGCGTCTACACTTTTCTCCTATATGCTCATTGGGCATTCTTTGGTCTGGCACATTTGATATATTTTAATGCATCTTCTTTGGTGTATTTGGAGTGTAGTGGTTGCATTGTATACCGGTCTAAAATTTTGGCTGCAGTAACAGGAAGTACATGTTGAAATTGGAGACATTGTGGTGACTCTTGAATTATTTGGGTGGTTTATTTTAAGTTTTCCTTATCTTTATATCTTTGTAGTATTCATTATTTTCTTAAGATATTGTAGGGCTTGTCTAACTTTGTTTAAGTCGATAAGTTGTTGCCAATTATTTTGTCGTTTGTTGGTACACCATTAATTAGTAAAATCAATGATCGATCTATTGGTTGTTGTGCTCCTAGAATTTCTACATTTTCTTTATGATCTAATGTCAAATATACTTTGCCACAAATGCCTTTTAGTAACTCAGTTGGAGGCAATTTGTCCATTTTCGGATGAAGGCATATTACAGCTTGAAATGGGTGGTGGGTGATTCTTGGGTCCATTGGCTTAAGGTGTACTGTGAGCAGTGTGGATTTACTGGGAATCTTGGATTTAAAAAAAATGAAGTTTGCTTGTATGCAGTTTGGAAAATGAAGTGGGCGAAATTGCTCACATTTTGTGAGATTATGGTTACTTATAATATCAACTTTGATATTGTCAACATTGTTCGAAGGGATGGAGGGCATTTGACTGATGCTGGCAATCAGATGTGTATTGAAAATGTTCAAAATGCATTGAAACAGTTTCTGTTAACACATTAAATATGTATTTTAGTACTTGTACTAAACAAAAATCAAAAACAGAAAAAGAAATTAGAAGCACTTTTTATGAAAGTTAAAAAAAATGAAGTTCAGTAGAATATTTGTAACTTCAGTTTATGCAATCAAATAATCCAAAACAAATGTAAAAGCCATAAAGACAAAAAAAGGTTCTTTCAAGAGCCACCATTTTTGAACAAAAAACAAGTGAATTGATTGTAATTCAGGTACACCGCGCCTGGTATTTCTCCAGGTGTCTGCGGCATATAATAGTGTCCGTGGACTTTACAGGCTGAAAAAGGTACTCTGATTTTTTTCTTTTTTGTTCTATTTTTTAACCTTGGAAGGTGGCTCTAAAAGAACCATTTTATTTTGTTTTTCTGGATTTCATGTTGTTTTGGGATTTTGTTTTGTAGGAGAGGCAAGAAGGTAAGGTGGGCGAGGGAAGGGGCACCAACCACAAATACAGAGGGGCAGATGGACTGGGGAAGATGTTGGACATGCCTTAAATCTAAGGTAGGTGGCAGTGTTTCTCGTGCTCCTTGACCTGCGGCCTCAAAAGCACTCCAAAACTGCTCAACCCTGCAAAATGGTGTGTCGCAGTAAAAACAGAGAATTGTGGCCCTCGAAAGATAAGAGTCAACAGCGTTCTGTGTGGCCTGCGAGGCAGCTGGTGGGATAGTCTGCCCCACAGGTGTAGCCTGTTTGGTGGTGGCAGCGGTTGAGGAATATGGGGTGGAGGAAGTTAACCTACTTCTCACTGAGAAAGGAATAGCCTTTGTCACAGTACCTGGTGGTTGGAGCGAGTGTTGCTTCACATGGAGGTGATCCCAAAAGAGTATAGCCCAGGTTGTCCACAACTGAGTACAACCCTCCCTCCATGCATTCAACCTTGGCAGCCCAAGCTTTTGGCACACACCTAATGGTCTTAAAGAATTGCCACACCCATGACTCTCTCTGGGTGATGGAGGTAGGAACTTCCTCTACCTCATCTTCCTCTTCCACATCATACTCTTCCACATCATAATACCTGTTCCCCTGTCCGAGCTCTCCATGTTGTGATGGTGGTGGCACCTGGGAAGGTGGGAAAACCATGACAGATGCCATTCTTAAACTCCTGGAAGTCTTTTAGAAGTAGCTCTCAAAAAATGCTCTCTCCTGGTCTGCCAGATGGAGGATGACTTGAGTTAATGGGTTGATCCCTTCAGAGGAACCGTCCATAGACCGCAGACTATCGAGTCGAAAATAGGTCTTGAAAAGTTATACAAAATTGACCGATCAACTAAGAATGGGAGCTCTAAGATGGTATACTTTCACCTTGAAACATTGTAGATTGGCTGAAAATGCAGTTTCTACCCATCTGCGGTCACGGAGACTGCCAATGGACACCCCGGCATGCCGCACGGGTGTGGTCAGATGATGACATCCGTGGAGCATCCATGGCAGCGGCAGGGGTCATTGGACATCGACAAGTGGGAAATACTGAGCTCATGCGTGGGGATGTCCGCAAATGGGCTGATTGTACATGGGCTAATCAAAAAGTGCATCCTGCGAGGCCCTACAAATCTGGAGAAGGCACGATGTCTGCAGACGTCCCATTGCATAAACAGTCCTTCTAAACAGTTGTGATGTCTGTGGTCTATTAATTGGAGTTAAAAAAAAAAGAATGTATTACATAATAATGTCCAAGATATTTGTAGAAGAATAAAAATGAAAGGGATGGGGCATCAAAATGGGAAACATAAATGGGAGAGTTTGGAATTTCAATAAAGTCCTCATCTGGGGATTTAAGGAGAGAGGTTTCATCAAACTGTCTTTGATTTATGTTTAATGCATTTGATTGGGGTGATTGCCATGGGCAAGAGGGACAGGTACAAGTTATTAAGTCATTGATAATTCATCCAATTTTGAAGACAAGGTCATTATTTCATTCTGTACAGTTGGGGTTTGGGATTGTATTTCTGATTGTTGGGATTCTCTGTATTTAATCTGTGGGGTATTTTCTACATGTAAACTATGCACTATAAGAAAAGAAGAAATTATTATTTCAATGAGCTCCCCAAAAATTACATTATGTGTTTATATTATTTGAAAGTTCTATTGTTTACCATTAGAGATTTCATCTTCACTCATTTCTTCTTTGGCGTCATTTTCTTCTAGCCACTCACGTGTGCTTGCCATTTCTGTCAAAATAAGAAATGGTGATATTTGCAAATGAGAAATATTGACATAATGAATGGTATTAATGGAGAAATAACTTTTGTGTACTTATTATTTGCAAAGAGGTTGTTTTTTCTATGAGCTTCTGCTGTATCTTGGTGCATTCCATAATATTGTGTAGTAAATGAAGAAATATGTTTTACTTTTTGAAATGTTGAATAGTATAAAAAGGTATATTTGGTTGTAGTTAATATCAGCAATATTGTTTTATGTGTATGTTTTTGTTGGTTGAAGGGTAGAACATGCTTTGTTGTTCCCTGTCCTTCTGGGTTTTGTTGATGCTACCTGCTGTCTGCAGACTTTCGCACTGTCTGTGTTCACTACATCTGGTACATTGGAGGCGAATATAATATAATTAACTTGTAGCAAATTAAGGGGGGTCTGGTTAAAAAAAAACTTTAAAATTCAGTGAAGAAACATTGTTAAAGGGACGGTTTGGTTAAGTTGCACTAATAAAAACCTATGAAATTTAGTGACAAAACTTTGTTAAAAGGACCTCATGGTTACAGATAAAACCAAAAACACCCAGAAATTCACCATTTATGATAAGCTAAGCACCCATAACTCACACCACTACTGTACACTGCTAAGACTAACACCCAGGACATGAAAGATGACATCACAAATATAATTGATGACATTACATATACAATTAATTCTGATGAAAAATCTTTAAAAGGGGTTGTGTTTAAAATGTTGGTAGCAATATATCAAGGATGATTGGGAGCGCTTTCATTAACTACTTAATATATTACCAACATTTACTCATTTATACAAAATATTATACTGTAGTGTTGTTGTTAATACAACAACCTAATAATACATACACATCGGCAATGGGTGCAGCATGCACCACAGAAGAACAATAATTTGTCTCTCTAGGCATACCATTGCATCATGAGGGCATCCACCAAA
Source organism: Ambystoma mexicanum (assembly GCF_040938575.1). NCBI lineage: Eukaryota > Metazoa > Chordata > Amphibia > Caudata > Ambystomatidae > Ambystoma > Ambystoma mexicanum. Next base: position 964,138,251 of record NC_090929.1, on the reverse strand, counting down.
AAGGTTAGGCCATATAAAAGCTTAGCAGTAATAGCAGAAAAATCACATATATTACAATCAGTTTTTTTATAAACAGGTTTGTCAGGTAAGGAAAACACATTAATGTTGAATTCAGTATAATTGGATATCCTCGATATGTATACTTACTGGTATGTGTTTACTTTAATCCAGCAGTTTCCGCACTAGAAAACTTTTTGGATACACTAGATGTGATTCTTCAGGTCGCAATTGAACAAAAGTCTAACTATATGATATGATGTTGATTGGAGGAGATTTTAACTCTACCTGTCTTAGCCAAGGTCAATATGAGGTAAATCTCATCACATCCAAGTGAAAAGATATTTCAGCTAATTGAGGAAAGCAATGGAACCAATATTTTAGATACTGGAATATTGTGCAGTTGATTTTGAACCAGGTCTCCATGAGGGTACCTGGAGAAGAGGTGGAGTGGCTTCTTATCTAGACTATTTTTTATATCTCTGAGGGATTAATGGGGCAAGTAAAAAAGATAGTCATAACTGAAACTCCATTTGGTGATCACGCTCCTATCCTCCTGATTATCAGATTGCATTCCTTACCATTGGAAACAAACTCAGCACATAAATTGGTAAAGATTAAACGTGCTCAAACCTCAGTGGGATGGCATCCCCATATCTGTAGACAATTGACTTACCTGGTACACAGAGATGTCTGGAGGGTTCCTGGGGGAGGTGATACGAGTCATAATGCGACTCTAAGAGAAGCATGGAATGCACTGATTATCAAAAATCATCTATTCTCTGTAATAAAAAGTGCTGGGTTCTCCTCCACTGGACACCAACATCTATATAACGCTGAAATAGCTACTTTAAAACATGAAAAAAAATCTTTGTTTAAGGAAATTGTTGAAATTAAACCTGAACCTGGACTCTTATGCACGTTGTAAACACAAAATTTGTCAAAGATACAGAAACAAGAATAAATGTATAAAATACAGGATTAATCTAACCAATAACCAATGCACAATGAAAGTATTAACAAATAATGACACTCGTTGTTTATGGTCTATCTTTAATGACAACAGACATGAAAATCATGATCTAAGTTCTTCTATATTAGCTGAATCCTTGAAAACATATATTGTTGAAAAATTCAAATTGCCTTCTGTTTTTCTTAATTTAAACTCAGAAATTCTGAGCCAACATCCCACTGATGACTTGCTCTTCCCAATCGAAGACACAGTGGACGCTATCAAAACTCTAAAGTCGTCAAAAGCAGCAGGCCGTGACGGTTTGCCCTCTTGCATACTAAAGGATGACCCGATCTTCTGTGTGGCAATTCTCTATATTACATTTTTAAATATTGTGGAATCAAATTATGTTCCTAAATCGTGGCTCAACGCAACCATTGTTCCCATTTATAAAAAGGGTTACCCAAAAGATCCCTCAAATGTTAGGCCAATTGCCCTAATGGACGCATCGGCCAAAGTTTTTGCAATTCTATTATTAAGAAAGATGCAAAACTATATGGATTCGAACAATATATACTCTAAATTCCAAACTGGATTTAGGAAGAATATCAGAACATGCAACATCCCTCAATGCAATTTTAATATCTCATATATTTGCTAAATCGAAAATATCTGATACGGGACCGATTTATATTGCCTCTTTGGATTTAACAAGTGTGTTTGATTGTGTAATTAGGGAAGTGCTGTGGGCCAAACTTCTCCGCCTTGGGTTCCTTAAAAGGCTTATAAAATTAATTGCCATGCTCCACAACAATGCATCCTTTCAAATAAGAGTCAATAGAGAAGGAACTCTCACTCCTCCCATTGTCACTGAAACAGGCGTAAAACAAGGTTGCAATCTTGCAGCCACCTTATTTAACCTGTATCTGAGTGACATGAATATACTGTGGACTAGTATGAGTATGTTTCCAGTAAGACTAGGGAGTCTCAAAATAAATTGGCTTTGCTTTGCTGATGACATTGTTATAGTCGATAGGACTCCCTCAGGACTTCAGAACAAATTTAACACCTTTCATGAATATGCCATGAAACACAATCTTGCGGCCAATCCTAAAAAGTCTCAAGTAATCATTTTTCATAACAAGAAAAAGATCAAGTCTTGCTTCTGGACCATTGCGGGAGCAAGACTTGAACAAGCAAATAGCATTAGATACCTTCAGTATCCTTGGCGAATGTAAACACATATAAATCTTGGCAAGAGTTTTTATCTATCAAAACTCGGCCGCTTACATCAATGATGAAGGTCATATAAAGAAAATACTTTACGTTTTCAATGTTGCCCCTTATTGAATTGTATCTATTGAAGGTAGAACCCATTATTGTCTTTAGTTTAGACATGTGTTTGTTGAATGTTGACCCTATTTTGAACAGGATTCAAGGGATCCTGTGGAAAAAAAAAACATTGGGCTTGGCAATGTCAACACCTAACTCGATTGTTTGCCATGAATTAGGCTTATCTTCATTAGCAGCGAAATGGAAGTGGCGACAGCTTTGTAGATATGTTAAAATATGATTGCCTCCAACAGACTCACTCTATCAAGATCTAAATGCATTGTTGATGAATGGTGCTCTACACTCTGGAATTGTTAAAAAAAAAATGGATAACATTTTAGAAACTATTGATGTATCCATTGAAGATTTAAAAACTGCGGTAACCAGAAACAAAAGCAAATTATATGATTGGGACTGGACTATGACCCTTGACAAAAATAAAGAATATTCCACATATATGGAATATGCATGGAGACCAAGAAAGCGGGGATTTCAACCTTTATACCTTATTAAATGTCCTTGTATTAAGTTTAGAAACATCTACCTAAGATTCAGGCTCCAGCAGTTTTCCACCTTGGAGCGTATGCAAAAGTGGGAACAGCTCAGGCCTTTGAAAGGCGACATAAACTGTCGATTCTGTATGTGTAAAAAACAGACAGAATCTTTAAAACATTTGTTGGTCTATTGTCCTCTTTTTGAGGAAGATAGTTGCTTGCTCGTGGGTGAATACTCTCTAGCCCAAACCTATATTGCAAGAGTTGTATTCTGGGAACATAGCATGTATGGGGACATCATGCGTTTGATTCTGGCTTTGTCTCGTTTACTATTCTAAATTGATGAGAACTTGGTAAACAAAAACATGAGTTTGAATCTAGCCACAACTAAGGAAACCTAATGGATGCTCCATTATTGGATAGAATTTGACCTCACGATAGCTTATTTTGATTGTACATAAATCCTGGACAGTGTTACAAATGGTCTCTTGTAAAATCCGATTTTGAAATTAGCTTGTAAATAGAAGTGTAAAGACTGTTAGTATTGTCTAGGAAATTTGTTTTTATGTTGTGTTTTTAGTTTACATAACAAAATCTTATTGTGAAGCAAATATTGTTCTCTTTTTTGATGTTGTAAAAGTTTATAATCTATATGTAAACTATAAACAATTTTAAATTTAAAAAAAACATAAAAAATGTATATGCATAGCCCTTCACACCACATGCTCAGTCTCAATGCTGTGTATAGGAAGACCTTTCTGGCGAACATCAAGGGGAAATGCAAAGATAACAGCCTTCATATATTGTTGCAAAGGGCTGCAGGCTATCCCCAGCCCTTCAGTCAAACTGGCCTTCACACTGCAGGACCAATGCCTTCTAAAAGGAGAAAAAATATACCCTCGCTTCTCTCTACATGGTGTATATATAAAGTATCTTAATTGAACATGGCGATTTTAACATTGAAAAATCACAACTTGTTTCCAATGCCATTAGCATGTGTTATAACATTTGGTTTAGTTGAGAAAATGCAATGTTACACATTTAATATCCTGACCAGTTGACCACAGTTCATGTGTTCTCAGTCAAATCAGCTAAAAAGAAATTCTGGATGAGTCTTTTGCTTGGACTACTTTTGGTTGGACAGGAAGCTGGCCTCGTCCCACTTCTGTAATTACGATTTGAGCAAACCTACAGAAGTCGATGCAGCAAGACCTGTGTGCTAAACACGTGTGTCATGCTGTTTCCTGTTTGTTCCACAATACATAATAAGACCTCTAAACATGGCTAGCCTTCACATTATAATGCATTTGCTCACCTTACAGAAATCAGCTAGGAAGGTTTGAAACAAGGTATGCAGTGTAATGTGTTTTGCCTGCGGAGGTTTTAAAAACATACATTGAGGTGGGCCATGATGTCATCATGTGTGATGTCATGGGGCTAGCATATATCAAAAGAGCTCACATCCATCATGACCATCCTCACACACTGAGGAAACACACAAGACATGTACTATGAAGAGTTCAAAAATACACACACATAGATAATAATTCTGAAATGTGACACTTTTAATGTGATACTAAACCTATCACTATAACTAAACCTGGTTGACTACCTTGCAGACTGTGGATCCCACTTTTGCATCCTTAAAGAACTGAAACTATAGTGCTCTATAAATAAAGAAGACAAGACCACTGCCCTACAAACATCAGTTAAACGTACATCATGTGCTTTAGCCGAAGAGGCTGGCAACACACCTTGTCGACATCCTTGTCGGATGAAGGAAGTGACATGTTGATCACTTCATACACTTTCACAATGTGCTAAGAAGTAAGAGCGCTGGCAAAAGGCTTTCACAGTTCCGCATGAATTCTGTCTTGGCTAGTTAAATCAGGACAGCTCTGGGCATGTTTGAAAGAAACAGCTATGTGTGTTTCTTGTGAAACCTTCTGCTGCACCCAGCGTTGGCAGGGCAATGTCCTAATCCAAATGAAAACTAGAAGATATTGTAGACATGTAGATGGGACCTGGTCACAGAACTAAAATCCTTGGAAAACTCCTTAGAAAAGTAAGGTGACAACACAAGGCCCCAATATATTCAAGCCTGGAAATGGAGAAGGTGGCCACGAGAAACAGAACTTTGTAAGCAGCCAACTCCACATACATCTCATTCAATGGTTCATAAAGCCCTCTCCTTAAGGACTGTAGAACTATGGACAAACCATGAGGCAAAACTGCCTACTTCCTTGGAGGATTGTGTAGAATGGATTACTTGAATAACATGGGAACCAGACTGTCCAGGACTTTACAACCTCCCCATGGTTTCTGAAGGCCATGACTGACGACTATTGGTTTTTCAGGATATCTACTGATACACCTCTGTAAAACCCTTTCAGTAAAAAATCCAGAATATTAAGTGGGTCACAATATAAAGGTTGTAATTAATGTAAATTACAATAAGACTAAATGCTGCCCAATAGTTTGAGCAAAGGAATATCTGCACCCATGGACTAAAAGTGCTGCTTCTGAAACTGACTGAGGGTCAGAGGGAAGCATCAGTGGTCTGGTAAATTGTCCTGCCAAACCAATATCAATGCACTCACATGCCATGTCTGTGGACCTGGGAATTGGGAAAAAGAACTTGGAAAAAGTGGTGCCTTTGGAGACAACAATATTTCATTGAGGCTCTCTGCACCCCCTATAAACCAACTTGAAAGTTTTGGGGGAGAGACTCAGATTTTTGCAGGAGCCTCTAACCCAACCTGCCAGCTTATACACTCAACAACCTCTGAATTTGAACCACCTACACTGATATCAGGTTTTCATATGCCCAGCGCCAGCCCAGTTCAAGATCAGCTGCATAAGCTTAGACAGAGACCTGGCAATTAGAAGATCAGTCTCTGCCTGTAGGGGGGAACTTACATTGTGCCTACTTCTCCCCCAACATGGTCCTGAACCCAAATGACTGACATCATTAGTTTCAATAATGGGAAGTGAACGAGTGAACGATTCATTGGAATGCCCTCTGGTAGATTCACTGGTAAAAACTATAATGCAAGAACTTTCCTGATCTCTGGGGAAATCAAGATCATCCTCAAACTGGTTTGTGTGCAGTGACCACCAAGTGCTTGAGATGGTATGCAGGCAACGGTATGCGGAAAATGATCCCTGCGATCTGACCATGCACTATCAACCAATCCCTCACTGATACTTGGCCTGAGTTTCTATGCCCTGGCTTCTGGCAGTAATGCCATCCCCAGATCTTCTGCAATCATAGATCCTGTAATAATCTTGATTTTGCACCGGGTAAAGGGCCCTAGAGCTTTGAACTCCTGCCTCGATTCCTGCCTTCTCAGACACTCTGGAGCCTGGGAGGGGAATCCAAACAATTTCTACCGAACACAACACATCCAATGAGGTTGTTAGAATGGTAGGGAAAGACCTCAAACAGCAAGCACACAGGAAATGGCGAAAAAGGAGCCCACCATTTTAGCAAAATGGTGGCCCTTCTGTGCACAAAATGTAAAGGGGGTGAAAATCCCTCTTTACTACTTGGAAACAGCAGTTCACACAAGTACATGAAAGAGAAATTAACATGGGAGCCCAAAGGGGCAACCTAGCCTAAGCCCAAAAGTTGTAGGAAACTATAACTTCAACCATACAATATGGAGAGACATAAAAAGTTTGCTCATGCAAAGAGTAATTGTCTAGGTGAGAGGGAAAAATTATTCCTGCTCTCCTATGGACACAATAAAATAGTTGCCAAGTCCAAGCAAAAAGTTCTGGCGTTGAAACAAGTCAGGAAGATTTATCATAATTGTACAAATCTTATCTAACATTGTACTTAATCGTAATAAGCTTAACGTTGAAATACAGTTTATCTTGATCACTATGACAGAGAACCATGAAGTGAAGTTTACTGCAATGACGGATCTTGAGTATTTTCTACAGTACAAGGATGATTTTTTTGTAGACTGCCATGTTGCCCCATCAATTGGAAAACTAAGACGAATAAGTTATTGCCAGAGGTAAAAAAAGCTGTGTTTGCAAATTCAAAACAAAACTGTTGATGGCAAAAAAAATGTATATGTAATAGGCCAAGTCATGCAACGTCATTGCAGTTGTGAGCCGGGAGCTGGGTGCAACGGTTCTTGGCTGTTCTGCTGTGACTCTGATTGGCACTTCAATCCTTTCCTCAAGCGTGCAGCTTTCCTTGCAAAAGCCTTGGAGCATTGGTTGCTCGGATCGCGGTGCAAGGAATCACTCTATCACTATAAAGCCACAACGCATGCGCAAAGCACGCGCAAAGTCATGCAAAGTCATTGCAGTTGTGCAAGTATTTGCAGTTCATTGCAGTTGTGCAGTTGTTGCAGAGGGTGCAAAACTGTGAGTGTTGAACTGTATGGACAACAAGTATGTGAATATTGGGAAACAAAACATTGTTACAACCCTTTCTCTCCTGCAGAGGTTGACCAGGAGGGGAAGGAATAAATAAACTCAGTACAAAAAACGCCATGTCACACTCTTACAACTTACGCCCTGGATCTTTAGGTGATGACCTTAAGGCCCCACAACATGAGGACCCCCCTGGGTGGGGAAAAAAATCATACGACTGTGGAGAGATACATTTTTAAACCGTATGCGGCAGGTGGGGGGGAAGTTGTTTTCCTCCTAAGAGTTTATTTGTGAGGGATAACCAAGTGCCCACGGGGTCTGGAACAAGTGATTTAAATAACGCTGAATTGAGGGTACCTGCTGCCTCAACACCTACCCATCAGACTCTGAAAGGCATTTTGTCCTCTCCCCAACCACACTAAAAAATACCATCTCAGAATTTGTTCCATCAGGAAGCTCATCAGGTCTTCACAAAGCCCTGTTGGTTCAGACTGTGAGCCTCTCATCCCAGCCAAAGGAGGGCGAAATTCACAATACGACCTATGGCATTAATATACAGGGGCTAGGTGGTGAGGAGGGGCGTGTCCCAGTCCCCCATGTATCCTTAGACTCGTTTGAACTAAATGCCATATCAGCATTGTTGGAGGTATCGAAAGTGGCAGCAGAAAATTGTGATGTAAGCAAACTGAGGCTTTCTCCAAAAAATAAGACCTTGCATACAAATTTGGCCCAAGTTGACACAGACCCAAGGCTTACAGCCCTAAAATGTGTCCTCAGCTCGTTGGTCAAAGTTTTTAAACCCTTGAAAACAGAGGTGCAGCAACATGCTGGAATACTTCTGGAAATTAACAAAAATATGGAGATAAATGAAACCTTGTTGGTAGCTTTGAAGTCAGTTATCAACAGCTCTGTGGGGAAGAGCCTGACAGAGATTCGAGTGGCCTCAAAAAAGCAAACTGAAAAATTTGATTTCCTGCAGAAGCAACGAGAGGGGGCCAAGGAGAAACTCATGGCGCTGAACTCAAACTTGGCTGAAGATTTGCTGGGAGGCCATCGTACGCATCATGCGAGTTGCCCATGATATCCAGCTAAATTGACCCATGATTCCTTTATTGCCCCTTTGGATGGATTACACAACCTTATCTGCCTCAACCCTAGAAGAATTTGTTAGCGCAGACCAGTTGGCAAAAGAAGCAGACATAATTATGCCCAACCCCGGTTCTTCCCTGATAACGCTGAATTTGAAGATTATGGAAACTAGAGACAAACCCAAGAAGACAAATGGAAAAACTAAAGAGAGGAGGAAGAAGTGACAGTTGGACTTGAATGAGGACATACTAGTCGCCGTAGGGGACCAAAAGAAAACAAAACACTTGAAAATCAAAATAAATAGGAGCACTGACATGAATCACTTTATTTGAAAGCTTAAAGGGGTGGATTCAGAAGAGCATGACAAGGTTTAGAAGAACAGGATAGTAATACCCACGAACCTGGGGAAAAGAAAGAAAAAGGCAAAATTTGCCAAACCTGTTTGTAAAGAGGTCACTAACCCAGTGACTACAAAAGCAACAGTGGGGATTCAAACCGAGATTCCTCGTGATCCACCAAAGACCGCCACAATTTTTCTGAAAGGCAAACAATGAGTTGATACCACAAAAGTCTCAGGGGCCTCCTCTCCAATTGGCCAACATAATTAAAAGACTCTAATTCGGCCAAATGTGGCTAGTAAATATTCATTAACAGTCCACAACAACAACCTTTTCATACCTTTGTCTTCAGAGAATATCTCTACTATTTCCTTGGAGAATGGCTCGATTACTAAGGCCAGACCGATTTAAATTCCACAAAGGCTGGTGAAAGTAGTAGAACCTGTGCATACATATTGCTCGTGCTCAAGGGGCCCTTCGGATCAAGCTCCCACAGCGCTATGGAAAAACTGCAAGATCCTTCCCATAAAAGGGTTCTGAATGGGTTTATCTTGCAGTCAGTTTTGACAAATCAAAGAGGAAGCCTGCTGAATCAGAGCATGATTCTCTCAATAATGAAAGTAATCCCGGATCTACAGTTCTTCACGTCATCAGACATTGAGTATATCAGATTCCCGTATTCTCCATCGATTGAAACGGCAGAGATCGGACTAAAGTTCAGACTGGGTATTGATACTATCTGGAGAGCAGGACCGGAATTGACAAGAAGGGGCTACAAAGTGTCATTGGACTTGCCCTCTAAACCAAAAATGTGAAATGCGTCACTAGCTAGGCCTAACGTTGCACATACGAGGCACAGTGCTCTTCAGAAATCAGAAATGACCTCAAAATGTGTGGTCCAATGTTCCAGAGATTGTCTCGCAATTCTTTCTCAAGTGGGGTTTACCTGAGAAGCCGCTCTAGTGAAAGAGTCTGTTAAACTGCCGGTCTGGAATACGGGGGGCCATTGATCATTCAGTACTGAAATAAGAAAGCCCTATGTTTTTGATTAATTTAATTTGATTGTGTTCCAAGAGACATGGTTGAAAGTTGCTTCTGGACTGGATGGGTTCTCAGTATTTCACCAACTGGCCTCTGGGAGGGCAGGACGGGGGGCTTATGTATCGCTTGTAGAAATGAGATATTTCCCATTCTGTGTAGATGCCTAATATGGATGTGGGTATTTTGGCAGCGAAGGTTGAATCTGGGTTGGAGAGGTGTAGCCTCAAATGGATTACAGTAAAATCTACTGGAATCCTTTGAGTTCTGTTTTGCTAGACTCCCATCATGCTTCAGCAGATCTGTTTCTTCTTTGGTCTGGTAAGTTTCCCTCTCATGAACTTCTGGTCATGGGAGATTTAAACTCACAATGCATAAAAGGGGGAGCCCCGGGGTCCTTGATCTATAAGCTACCCTCTAAAAATGGGGAGATGTGGCTCCTGTTGGGATAGAAGTTGTTAATGGTCAATGGTAACTCCACAGGGGATATTCCCCCGGCCCCCACTTGGAAGAGGGAGGAAAGCTTCTCGACAATAGATTATCTATTCTTATCAAAGACCCTGTTCAATAGGTGTACTCATTTTTCCATTACTAATGGGTCACCGAGTGATCATGCAATCTTGGAAGCAGTCTTGGATCTAAAATTAGAGCTGTCTGATGACCGCTTTGTACAAGAGAGGATCTTGAATAAGTATAGGAATAGAGTGATGAGATTTAAAAGGGCTGAACGGACCTTGTCAAATCACTAGGGAGGGCTACTAGCTTTCTGCAGGAGAGGGAGCTATCAAACATATGTGATCCCAAAAAGTTTGTTGAATTTTGGTGGGATATTAATACTCCTGGTGTGATATCTGCCCCTACGGCCGTCAAATACAAACATCATCTTGATGTCCAGGTGTGGCAGAAAAAAAGAGAAATGAGAAAGCTTTTAAGACAGCTGAAAGCAGTGACCAAGGACATACAGTGCTATATGAGGGAGGACATAATCTGGAAAAACAACTACAGGAACTGGTCTAGGTCTCTTAAATTTCACCAATTACAACTGGAGGGAGAAGTCATGCTGAAGGCTATTTGCCTAACAAACTCGCTCAATTTCTGGTCCATTATTGGGTCCCTGGATAATTCCATCACTACAGCTCAGGATGGGGTTAATTAGGAACAAGTTTGGGTAGACCACTTTTCTGAGCTTTATGATACTGTGTGTCCTGTTAACACCAAGATCGCAAACACCATAGTGTGGTCCCTCAATACATTGCAAGAGGGGATAAAAAACCTTGATAATAAAATCCTCAACTTCCAGATCTCCATGACCCAACAGTCTAAGTAATGAGATCCTAAAGTCCAGTCCGGAACTCTGGGCCTGGGTTCTGGCAGACTTGTTTGCCAGAATATAGACTCAAAACAAATACCTGAGTCATGGAAAAGGGTGTTTATGTCATGATGCCTACCTCCAAGGAGCCAGGTCCGACCCAGCAACCCCAGAGGCAGGCATCATTTCCCCCAGGGGAGTGCCAGCGGGCCCAAGCTGGGGCCCTTTGGACGCAGTCCTGGCGCCTTAGGCGCCAGGCTCATGTTGGACCCCTGTCCTGGCACCTTAGGCGCCAGGCTCATAAAGCTAGACATGTGTTCAAGTGTTTTAATGTGCACTTACCTGATGCAGACCATGCTGCCACATCCAGGCCCTCTTGAGGCCAGAATGGAACTACTTTACCTGTGGGATTACTTTCCACCCGGGTGTGGTCGGGGAAGGATACATACCTGATCGGAGGAAGAATACACTTTTGGAACTTCTTCCAAAGTTATTTAAACCACACCCGATCAGCAACTCACGCTTCGCGTTGTTCTGCTCCTCGCAGCTGGACGCTCACCGTGTCAGCTCCTGCATCTGGACTTCAGCCACGCCAGCCAGCATCCTGGGTCACCTGCAAAGGGAGACAAGAGACCTTACCAGCTAAATCGGCACCACGGAGACATCACCGATGATCCTGAAAGGGAAGACATTATTTTTAAAAGCATTTCATTACGATTGCTGCAGCGCTGCATTTCACTCACCTTTCCTGGGTTCCTCCATCTTCAGCAGCGATCATCCGGATACACAGCCACTTCCCAGAGCCTAGAGAAAAAGACAAGAATAAGAGGCGAGAGAAGGAAGGGAATAAGACTTACCTCATTTCATTTCGGGTCTTGCCGCTTCCAGGCATTTTCCGGACCCCGGCCCCTATGGGGAAAAAAGACAAAGACATTGAATGAGCATTTGCAAAGACAGTTCCCGAGTGCTCATCCAGAACTAACCTGCCATTTACTGGAACTGGAACTGCACGTTTCACTTCGGGTCGGCGCCATATCTCCGGCATTCCGAACCCCGGCCCCTAAGAGGAAAAAAGACATAAGCATTAGCGCTTGCTGCAAAAAGACAATGAACATTATTATTAAGCTTGGACTTTTGAACTTGCAACTGAACTTTTACAGAGCCTTACCTGAATAGTCAAGTTTACCTGAACTCCCATCAATCCTCAATCCAGTGAAGAAACTGGGTTTCAACGCGCCCCTGCATCAGAAGCAGGATGGAGAGCTCATCCTTCCTGACCCTAAGGTGAGACTTCGCGGGGAATCGTGTAAGGGTATCGTGGAGGGTTGGAAGAGAGTTGGAGGCTTGAGCATAACTCAGTCAGTAAGTAATGCTCCCTTTTCACGCACAGGGGAATATTCCTGCAAGCCGGAGAAGCCAGAGTAGAGGGCCCTTCCTGTCCATCTTCAGAGTCCTGAGCTTCACCATTGAAGAAGCATCAGCACTCGAAGCCAGACCTGCGCCTCCGTGGGAATCAGGCGAGCGTTACAGTTTATTATTCCTATATAAAAGAGAGGGGATTGTTTGGCTCCCACAAACTATCATCCGATCTCTCTCTTAGATGCTGATGGGAAAATATTTGCCAAACTAGTATAGTATTGAGGGACCTTGAAATATGGGCAAAAGCAGAGGATATTATTCGGAAACATCAGATAGGCGTTAGGAGTGGCCTTTCAATGGGCCACATTCCGAGATTGGAGGTAGTCATGGCGCTATTTGCACCATGACTGCCTCCAATAACGGGACCGAGTCCGGTGTGGTGCAATGGGGACTTACCGGTCCAGTCCGACCCTGGTGGGACCGGTAAGTCCCCATTGCACCAACCATTCCCCATTGCCATTGAGCCCCAAGAGGGCTCAATGGGAATGGGGAAGGTGCTATTTATGGGCCTGCTAATGGCAGGCCCGTAATTAGTGGCCTGGTCCCCTAACGGGACCCGTAAGGGATGTGTGGTCCGACCACACATCCCTTGCGGTTCCTGTTAGGGGACCTTGGAATCGGGCAGTAGGGGATTACCAGCACCAATCTCCTGCCCAGTATCCCCTACCGCCCGACTCGGAATGACCCCCAATGTCTCTTAATGGTCTTGTTTTGAGCAGTGTGTTCGGTAGGTCTTTCTCCAAAGGCGGTCCCCCAATATTTGGGACATAGATAGACCTGTCCCAAGCATTTGATACCATCAATAGGGATCACCTTTGCGGTAAGCTAAGGGATTGGGGACTACCGGAAAACCTGCTAGCCATATTAATAGTGCTGCATACTAACTCATAACTTCAAGTAAGATTGAAGAGGACTGGGAAACTCTCTAAGTCCATCAGAATAAAAAGGGGAGTATGGCAGGTGTGCTTAGTAGCTCCTTTTTCTGTTTAATGTTTACTTATCTGATTTGGCTAAATGGATACAAGATTCGGCCCTAGCGAGTCCTAGACTTGGCAGTACTAAAATCAATTCGTTGGCCTACGCTGAAAAAATAATTCTTCTAGATCACACTGAGATTGGTCTACAGTGGCTCCTTTCTGCTCTTCAAAAATACGCAGAACTGAACCAGATCAATCCTGAAAAATCGAAAATGGTGGTCTTTAAACACCCATTAAGGGTTGCTAAACCCTTCACTTGGTGTTTGGACAAACAAATAATTCCCGTAGGGAAATAGGGAACTTACCTAGGCTCATTGGTTAGATCTTTTCCAACAAAGGGGCCTGTAATGTTCAGTCTGGAGACTAAAATATGGCAATTGGGCTTGCAAATGTAAAGAATACATGTTCTGTAGATTCTCCATTACCCCAATTATTAGATACTGTACTGGTAAAATAATTCCAACATTATTGTATGGTTTTGATGCTAATACCCTGACACACTTAATTGACTGGGAGAGATTGGATGGAAAATCATGGAGACGAGTCTTGGGTCTCCCCAACTGTGTGCCTATAGCGTGCCTGAGATATGAGCTGGGACTTCAGTCATTAAGAGCATGCCTTGAATGGAAGTGGATCTCAGTGCTTAGGCTGATTCTGGTTCCCCCATCACCTTCTCTATATGAAGATGTTTTAGTCTCTCTTCAGGGACTTTCTAACACATACCTGAACAACCTGAAAGGGGTATGCAATAATATTCTCTTGGGGTCAGATTGCTTGGTAGAGGTTCTGATCCAAAACCCATTGAAGGTAAAGGGAGAGGTGAGGTTGTCCTCTTAAGGACTTCAATTTTAAAGCCTGTCGAAGTGCTTCAACAGGATTTTACTATTAATATGCCTGCATTTTAGGTGTTGCATTTATCACTATTTACGGCTGCTTTTATTACATTCTGCGGCATCTGATACTTACTTGCTCATTGTGTAGGACGCCGCTGGTGCGGCTAGTCCCTTTTCTGTTTCTGAGTGGGCGTTTCCCTACCTCACTCGCATTTGTGTACGGCATAATATGTGCCACTTCAATCAACAGCGCAGCAGACGGTTGCAACGGGTGCACTGTCAGCACGTCAAAGGTGTGATTAAGGCAAGCCCGTCTGTGCCTGTCCGTCCAGGACCTGCATGCCGCTAATGGTAAGTCTAGGGAAATCAATGGCCTTGAGTGCAGCGTACTGCGGTCCTTAGCCCCCTGTAACACAAAATGGCCTATGGGTTTCTGTAAGTCTCCCATAATTGTTAAAGCTACACAGGTAGTAGGCCTGCAATGTGGGTTATTAAACACCCGCTCATTAGTGGCACATTTTATGGAGTGCTACGACTTAGTTTTGCGTCATCAGCCTGATTTTATGTTTTTGACAAAGACTTGGCTCTGTGAGACATCTGGTCCATCCATTGTTCAGGCCATGCCCCCGAATTATGAGCTGGCAAAAGTTGATCGTAAGGCAACCCATCCTGGTGGTGGGGCGGACATCATCTAGAAAGTGAAATATAAATTTGTCTGCATTGTTCCAAAGCACTCCCTCAAGATGGAGTGTCTCTGGGCTCGTATTTCTTGGTCTACCACCTCGACACTCACCGTTCTGGTGGTCTACCGTCCCCCTGGTGTTGATAGCCTGTTTTGCATGGAATTTCCAGCACTAGTGCTGGAGCTCCAGATTAAATATCCCAGCTTGCTGATTGTTGGTGACTTCAATCTACCAGTAAATCGAGCCATCAGTGGGCAGGTAGCCAATTTTCTCACACTGATGTCAGACTTTGGACTCCCTCAGCCAATTTTAGAGCCAACTCACCAGCTGGGAAGCATCATTTCTTTGTCTGTGCCCCTACTATGGTATCCTCTCCCAGTCCAGTAGTGTGGTCTGACCACTTCCTGGTGCCTTTCTCTATTTTCCAAGAGGTCTCATCTCCACTCCCTCTTTTAAATCAGCTGCCAATCTGCAGGCCCCCCTTGGGCTATGTAAACAGAAAAATCACTCTTCTGAGCCCTGGTTCTCTGATGAACTCAGGGCAGGAAAATTACTTTGCAGACAAGTGGAGAGAAAGTGGCACGCTAGCTATTCTATCGAAGCTAAATCTGCTTGTTACCACTCTCTGACAGCTTACCAGAAAGCAATTATTAATGCTAAAAAGCTTGTTTTAGTCTTAAGGTGGAAAGCCCTGTCAATCAACTGAAGGCCTTATTTAAATTGGTCAATCTTTATCTTTATCTACTCCTACTAAGGCGGGCCCCCCAGGTGCCACCCAAGCAGGACCTCTGAGACTTGCTCTTCTCCTTCTTTCATACTAAAATTGTGCCCATTCGTGAAAACATCTCTGATGGATGGATCAGCCAGTTGTTGATGCTGTCCCTGATGTGTTACCACTCCCCAACTCGATCTGGTCCACTTTTTTTTAGATCATCTAGAATGTTTGCTTCCATGACTCCAACGGACAAACTGAGATCCACTATACCCACCTATTTGAAGAAATTTCCAGACTCAACTAGTAGAGCTAAGTTTATGAGATTTCATTTGAATGTATTGCCACCTCTAGAAATTTAACACATTAGATGTGGAGCAGAGATAACCAATGACATCTGCCAGAAATGTGACAGGGCAGAGTCACAGTCTCTGAGACATTTGCATAGTATAGCAAGATGTGTTTGTCACAACTGGTGGCTAGAAACAGACTGTTTCTGGAAAAGGCTAGCTTTGGGCAATGAGGACTTCCTAATGATCGAAGTGGAAAAATTGCTGAAAGAGTGTAATTTGGTCAGAGTGCACTAATAACTGAATGGCACCTGATTAATAACGGAGAGGATATTTTGGACTAAGCAATGTTGAAGAATATCATTTGTGTATCCTATGTTTTATTTCTATTGCATGTTAATGACTATGGAAGTGTCAGTGTCTAAATGTTATTGATGTATTGTTTTTAGCATTTTCTAATGATGTCGGATTATTTGTAATGTTCTGTTTTATTTGATATGTGAACTGTTTCGTTTTGTGAAAAGTCGAAATATTCTTTTGACTATAACACAATAAAGGAAATACAATGTAATAGGCTACACATAATCAAGATAAAACTCAATTTGAACAACTAGTTTATCCAAATTTGTGCATCATTTTGCCCATTACAATTGTAAGTACAATTACAAATGTAGTTACAATTGTAGTTATTGTGTTCTCTGTCACATTTTGATTAGTGCTGTCTTTGGAACTGACAGGAGAATACACTTCTCTTCTGCAATGAGCTAATGATGCCTTTTATAATAAACAGCATATAACTGAAATATCTAGATTTTAAAGATGGCAATATTAAGAAGATGATGCTGTTTGCCTGAGTACCTGTGATGAATTGGATTCCACTCCACAGAAGTACAAAGATGAGTAGGGGTAAAATGTCTGACAAAGTCGCCACTTCCCACACCTCTGGGCCTTGTGGAAAATGAACTTTCTTTCCCACATTTGCCTTTGCAAAGACTGGTTTGACAGCATTTCCGGGCATAACCATGATGATGAAGTTCTTTTTGTGGGAAAAATAAACTACACAGAGTACAATGTACTTATATGTTAACAGCTTTTCTTCCCTGAAAGAACAAATAAATATCGAGGCTGAGTACCACAAAGGAAATACACCAATCACAGGCTAAAAGATTCACAGATCTTTCATTACTGTACAGTTTACAAAGCAAAACAGATAGCTATCTGGCTCCCAACACCTCGCAGTGTGTACCAGCCGACAAAGAGAGGTGAGTGAGTGCTGGACATCAAAACAATCGTGCTTTTATACAATTCTGTGTAATATTGTCCAGCCTCTCTTTATGTTAATAATTTGTGGTCTAGAGTTGTGCCTAGTTCACATACATATTATACAATATTATACAAAGGATTACATAGGTTTGCATTTCCATGAAGGCACAATGCTGATGTATGTTCTCGGATCCCGCGCTAAGCCTTGTTCACATTTCTACACAATGCAATTCAGCCTAAGCATACGCTGGAGGTTTGGTCTTCATTTTCCCGTTTATTCAAGGATGAGGCTTATGTGCACAGACAACACTTAGATGACAGTTCATATGGAGTGCAAGGTCTCTCTACCTAGTCTAAACAGTCAGCTCTCGGAGAGCCTAAACATTAACAGAACTCAAGTGGAAATCAAAATGGTGGATGAATCTTAAAATGGCAGCGAAGTTAACCCAAAAATCGGAACTTTGCAACACAGTTTTCCATGTAAAGCGATTGAGCTTAGGCCAATATAAATACTAAGGAGGCACTATATAATTACCGTTTAACAAACCCTCCTTTTGGCCTAAGCCAATAGCTTACTAAATATATTCGCTTTACTCACAACTCCACGCTTCAATGTCCGTACATCCTGAATCATATTCATCAGATATACTGATTGCTGTTAGATCCTTGACAGTAATATCTTCATTGCCACAAACAAAATAAACGGAATCATCTACATACAGAGGTCTGTCCTCACTAATCGAATTCGGAATATTGATACAACCCTTAAAAGTACCCATTGACTGAGAACCATCCCTTTGTGTGCAAAAGGAAACAGAGTGGGGGCTGTGATTAATAGTGTAAGAAGGAGACGTGGCGTCCCGGTTGCCTACGGGAGCCATTTTGAAAAGACACTAAAGATTGGAAAGGTTTAGAAAGTCTATCAGAAGGCCTAATAGAAGTAACATTAAGCTTGCTCCTAGTTACAAAAAGAGAACATCCCAGTGGCGTCAGAACTCACATTTCAAACTCATTCAAGTTAGTCCCATCGAAATTCCCTGAGATGCTGTCATTCCAACGACCAATGAATAGTGCCCTTAGAGAGGCATAGCATACAGTAGTTTAAAAGCATAGGATCAATATACCAGCCCAACACTGTTCCCCATGTTGTGGCAAATGCAAACATATCCATTAATTAGTTCTATTCAACATTACATGGGTCGCATTCATAATTAACAAAAGTGTATTGTTGTAATAACCCTGTGTTGGGAATCCCTAGAAGATAGAGTGTGCAGATGCACGAAAGGAGAAGACATAATAGAAACACTTATCAGTGGGTATCAAAGTTTCAAGTGGACGCACCCCCTCAATATACCAAAACCCTAACGCAATGATTACTGTTAGAACAATTAACAAACTGAGGAAAAAACAATAAGTCCTCAAAGACCATGATTTCTTTTATGTCCAATGTCTTTGTTAGACACACAATCGATTGGTTGCTTCGTACGAGTAGAAATAGCGACAGGCATTGTTCCTCAAAAGTTCATTTCGGAAGGTTTCTGCGACGGACTCCTTAAATTTGTTCGTTGGTGATCTCCTGACCACGTGATGTATCTTGATTGAAGATAACTTTGCCAGTCCCAGCCACTTACTTATGTTTCAGCGCAAGAGTGGCAAAGGACGAGCTCAGCAGTCATATCCTGTGGGCACAGCCATGCTGTGCTGTAAGTCTAGTGCCATGGATGCAGATCGTACCATAAGACTCCAGGTACTGCGTGATTTGTGAACAGAGTGTCGTTGCTTCCTGATGGAAGTGGTGAAACAGAGGAAAGATTGCTCAAGTTTGCAGAAAGGTCAGAAGAAGATTTCAAAGACAAAGCAGCTGTCTCCCCAGGCCCCATGGGCTCAGGAAGTATCTCTGAAACACCCTTTATGTTGTCCAAGACAGATTGATCACCAAAAAACAGAACAAGTGGTTTCCTTCTTTTCTTCTTCATCAATTGGCAAAGGAAAAGGTATTTTCTTGATGTGTGTCGATCCAGTGTCTTCTCCCTGCTACTCGTACAGCAGTCTGTGTGGCCAACGGGACCTGGAACGGTCCTCTTCAGCGTAGTGCGAGACTGGATGCTCTCTCAAATGACTTTGTGAGCACCCATTTACCTGGTCGAATTCTGTGACCTGGCCCCTCGTAATTAACTGGGAGGGCTTCCTGCACCGGTTGATAAATCAAATACAAGTTTTTAGTTAACTGGTCACAGTTTTCACTAAGAAGCAAATGCTTTACATTTTTTTTTAGCACCTTAGGCTTTGGTAGGCTCCAAATGTTAACTGGCCTCCCCACCATGATTTCATCCAGGGAGAGTCCAGTTTTAGTCTGTGGGGTTGTCCACATGGACAGTAACGTTAAAGGTAAAGCATCTGGCCATTTCAAATAACAGCTGGCACAGACTCTGGCAATTTTGTTCTTCAAAATACCATTATGGCGTTCTAAAAGTCCAGCACTCGGAGCGTGTCTGGCCAAATCGAACCGTTTATCAATCTGTAATCCCGCGCATACTTGCAGAATAACAGCAACGATAAAATGTAGACCACTATCCAACCAGATGACCCTCTGCAAACCAAACCTAGGGAAATATTCCATAAGCATGGTTTTTTGCCATTATCATTGCTGTAACATCTTTCACAGGGAAGGCTTCAACCCACTTGCTAAAGGCACAAATGACTAGCAAGACATATTTGTAGTTATTACAGTGCTCCATCTCAATGAAGTCGAAAGGAATGACTTCAAAAGGCCCAGTGGGGGCCGAAACTACCCCTAGGTGTCGACATACCGTTCCCGCATTATGCTGTAAGCAAACCATACAATTCTGGACAAAACGCTCAGCAGTTTTTGAGATGTTGACATTCACCCAGACAGATTCTAGCATTTTACAGATTTTCCTAGCACATATGTGAGTGGGGCCATGAGCCATTCTGATCATGGCGGGGACATATGTATTGGGTAGCATCCATCTTCCCTTCAAACTGTCTACCCAACACCCTTCCTCATCCAAACTCGCTAAACCCTCAGCCCAGTGTCTACGTTTTTTTGGAGTGGCATCAGCTTGAATATACTTTATCGAATCAATCCCTTCATCTACTGTACATATATTTGTGGTTTCTTTCCTGACATACATTTAAGAGTATAAATCAATAGAGGTCCGTTTAGCTATCCTGTATCTGAACTATCAAGGTGCCATGTTGGATTTTTTTTTGTTGTGAGGTCAAGAAACCTCGTTCTGCCCATAGTCAACCCAAGTTATGAACGACCCCAAAGGTATACCGGCTATCTGTAAATATATTTACTCTAAGCCCTTCTGAAAGTTCACAAGCTCGAGTCAGTGCAATCATCTCTGCGGCCTGCGTGGAGTTATGGGAAATTCTCCTGGTTTCCACAATCGTGCTTAGTGTAGTGATGGCATAAGTAGCAGTGGATGTACCATCCGGAAGTTTGAAGCAGGAGCCATTGCAAAACAACTCCCCTTGTGGATCATTCAAAGGTGCATCATTTAAATCAATCCTGCCTTTAATTTCTTACTCTGTGGTATAAAGGCAGTCATGTGACATTTCGTCACTGCAAGCAATATTATGCGGGAGAGGTAATAATTCAATACGCAACACCTTTTAATTTGAATATGCGGTGCAAATAGGATCTTGTTGATCGTGCGGAAGTAAGGTGTTGCATTTTGCGTTCTATTTGATAGAACATCTACAGAGTGAGGTACCATGACGGTTAAAGCATGGCTAGACCCATATCCTCACTCTACTTTACAGACGCAGCAGCAGCGACAGCTCTCAAACATCTCGGCAAAGCGCATGCAACAGGATCAAGTTTTATTTAAACAAACAATACAAACCAAACTTGCAGTGCATACTTTAACATTTCAATTATACATCACTTTATCATGTTCACTGTACCTTTATCCCACCCCCCGTTCGAGCCTACTTCTATTCACATTCTGTTCCTGCATCTTGTGATAGGGTATCTCCTTCTATGGGTTCCATTGGGTCTTTCCTGGATCCAAATAACTCTGCTATTAACAATTTCCAGGCCATCAAGGTCTCTGTCTCTTCCTCCGCCCCCGTACTGCTCGATTCTTGCCATACCATGGTTTGTGCCTCAGCCCATTTCTGCAAATCTTTCCATCTTACCTCTAACCGTGGTCTGTGGCATGTCTTCTACCCCTTAGCAATTCTCCTCTTTGCAAGCACATATGCCAGGTCTTTTAGTTTGCTCACATGCTTAAGTTGTCGTGGTCTAGGGAACCCCCCCTAACAAGCAGGCCCACACTGTATCAACCACAATCTTAATGCCTCTTTCTGCTAGCTTGTGTGCCACCTCGCTCCAAAAGCGCTCGATAACCAGACATGAGCAAAACATATGCACCATACCAGCATTCTCTTCATTGCATTTGGGGCATGCTTGCCATCCTACATTTTTAAACCTGGCTATCCGCTGGGGTGGCATATACGCCCTATGCGTAATATACAGTTGAATCTGTTTCAATCTTGCATTTCTTCGACACCCTCTTATGATACCCTTGGGCTCGTTCCCACATCCCATCATCCATCAGGGCCCCCACTTCCGCCTCCCAGTATTGTCTCAGTTGTACTACCTCCTTCCCCACTTTGGACATCATCATCTTGTATATTCTGGATATCTCATTTCCCCCCTCAGCTATATCATATATTGTATCTATGGAAACATCTGGTTCTCCCTCCAGTACCACTTCAGGCCATGTCCTCTTAATTCTCCGTACTATTCTATTGTATGTAATATACTGGCCTGTGTGTAACCCAGTTTCCTCCCCCAACACCTCAAAATCTGTTATAGCCCCCTCTTGCCAAATATCATCCATTGTCGCTATCCCAACAGGTTCCCAGTGGTTTCCGATTATCATCCGTAGTTGCTTTTCTTCACCCGCCATTGCCACTAGTGGTACCTGCGGGGAACACAGGGATGGGTTCTCCATCATCTGGCATGCACTGCGCCACATCTTCCATCCCAGTACCATCATCCTAGGACGCCCCTCCATTTCTGCCTTGGGCAGCAACATAATCTCTTTTAAATAAAATGGGGCACCATCTTGTCGAAAAAGCCTGGACTCAGAGGTTGCCTCCTCTGAGAGCCATTTGGCCACATATTGCAGCTGGCTTGCTATATAGTAAACTTCGAAATTAGGCAATTTTATACCCCCTCTCTCATAGAAATTCTGTAGCTTCCAGAGGGCCACTCTATTTCGTGGGCCATGCCAAAGGAAGTCCCTACACATACTATCCAATCTAATGAAGAACTTCTTAGGTATCAAGTACGGTATATTCCCAAAGTAGTGCAGGAGCCTAGGTAGGACCACCATCTTCAACATCGCCCCACGTCCCATCATTGCTAAAGGCAGTTTCACCCAGAACCTCATGTAGTTTTCGATTTTCTTAATGGCTACCTCTGTATTGCCCTTATGCTCCTCTTCTATCGTGTGGTATATATCTATCCCTAAATAGCGAAATATGCTAACCTCCCATGGTATCTGTAACACTGGTAGCTGTATCAATGGGATCCCCTTATAGCCACCCAAAGGGAACATGCTAGATTTCTGAGGGTTCACTGCTATGTCAGACAGCCCTGCGTATCTTCCCATTACTTCCAAAATATATTGGAGGTTTTCCTCCGGGTATCGCAAATACAACAACATGTCATCTGCATATAATGAGACTAGATGTCGTTCCTCTCCCACAGCAATGCCTATCGTATCATATTATTGCCTCAAGTACATCGCTAAGGGTTCCAGGGCCAATATATAGAGCATAGGGTACCATGGACATCCTTATCTGGTACCCCGACGGAGTTCCCATCTTTCAGATATCACTGCTCCTGTGTTAACTCTCGCCGGCGGTTCACTATATAACATTTTCACCCACTGAAGATACCCAGGCCCCATGCCATAGCCAGACAAGGCCGCTAGCAGCCATTGCCATTTGACTGAGTCAAAGGCCTTTATTGCGTCCAGTGATACAATTGCCATTTCACTTTCGTTCCCATTCCCATGCTCAATAACTCGATGGAGTCAACTAAGATTATTGAATATGTTCCTATTCGGGTCATAGCCCGTCTGGTCAGGATGTATTCATTTGCTAATAACCCTCCTCAGTCTATTTGCCAAAACAGCCGTCAGTGTTTTGCTGTCTTGATTCAACATTGATAGGGGTCTGTATGAACCACAGCTATGCCCGGGCTTGTTAGGTTTGGGCAGATGTATTATAACCGCTTCTCTAAGTGACTCTGGCAGTCTGCTCAGATCATATGCCTCATTCAACATTTCCAAAAGCGGGGGGAGCACCTCACCTCTAAATGTTTTATAGAATTCACTTGGGAGTCCATCAGTCCCCATAGTCTTGCAGGTGGGTAACTGCCTCACCACCTCTTCCAACTCTTCTATAGCAATCGGTGTATCCAGCTCCTCTCTTTCCTTTGCACTGATCTGCGGCAATCCTATGTCCTCCAATGTTTCTACTATCTCCGTGTGATTACTCTCCCCGTCATCCTCATATAATAGCCTATAATAGTCTGCAAATTCCCGGTTAACTCCCTCTTGGGTATCAACTACACTTCCATCTTCCCTTGTTATTGTTCTAATCGTGGGTCTGGGGGTTTCACTCTTGTATAGCCATGCCAAGATCCTTCCTGGTTTATCCCCTCCTGCATGCTGTCTCTCTATATATTTTTTTATAGTTTAGGTTACACAGTCTTTCCCAGTGTCCAGCGCATTTCTGCGGCAGCCTGTGTATCAATTCAGTGCTTTCCTTGGTATTATTTTCTCCTTTAAATGCCCTTTCCAATTCTCCCTCCATTTCCCGTAGGTCAGCTAGGATCCCTCCTTGCAGTCCTTTAGACTTTGCTATGGCTACCCCTCTCATCACAACTTTAAAGGCTTCCCACAACGTGCCCGTCGAGTCTACACTGCCAGTATTAATCTCAAAGTAGTTAACAATCTCTTCCCTCATATCTTCTCTAAAAAATGGGTCTTTCAGCACCTCTGCTCTGAGGCGCCATGTCGGAATCTTCGCCCTCGGGGGAAGATAGTGCCATCCGAGGATCAAAGGCGAGTGGTCCGAGAGGACCCTGGCTTTATATTCTGCTTGCGTGACTTCCGTCACTATCCCTAGTGTGACAAAAACATAGTCCAACCTTGTGTGCAATTGCTGCGGGGCAGAATAATGCGAGTATTGCCTCTCCTGGGGGTGCCGTGACCTCCACACATCTACGAGCCCAAAGTCATTCAGCAATGTCTGCAACGCTTTAGCCACTGGGGCAGGTCTATCCAGTTTCCCATCTGATCTATCAACCTTAGGGTTTAGTATGCAGTTAAAATCTCCTCCCCAAATCACTGCACTCCCCACACACGTGCTGAGGTTGTTACACAAGGTTCTAAAATATGCCGCCGTGTTTTGATTCGGGGCATACGTGTTTACAATGCTTATCTCCCTATGTTCCACCAATCCCCTCATTATGACCATCCTCCCGTCCGTCTCAGCTATCGTCTGTAACAGCTGAAACGGGACATGTGGCGACACCCAAATAATCACTCCCCTGGCATAAGCCGAATATGATGAGCCCACCATGGTCCCCTTCCATTTCTTCCCGATCATCTCCATCTTATCCCGCGTCAGGTGCGTCTCTTGCAACAAGGCTATGTCTTTCTTCTGTCTGCGCAGGTATAGCATGACCTTATTCCTCTTTAAATAACTATTGAGCCCCTTGACATTCCAAGTAATTATTTTAAGGTCCCCCATGACTTGTTAGAGTCCCACTCCTCCCCCCCACCTATGCAGTCCAACTCCAATTGTATTCCCCATCTATATAGGCTTGTTTCCCAACTCAAATGTCCCCTAACTAAAAACACACCTAACACATCATCCTCCCTCCCACCCACCTCCCTTCCCTGTCTCAACAACACCCTCCCCAACTGTTGCCCAGCTCCATCCGTAGATCTCAGGCACCCCAGCATCTAGCCCTTTCTGGCAATAGCCCATACTCACGGCTCAGCAGGGTGAAGTCACCCTAGTGGCTGTCTTACTACTAATTCCTGGGGGAAGGTTGCCTCTGTCCTATTGGACCTGAATTCTTTAAGTCTACTGTATTCTCTATATTCCAGTCCAACAGGGTCAGTGAGTCCAAAAGTGCAATAATACAATTAAAATGTTCCACGGTCTGTGACTGGGATTCCCCCCCGTTTATCCCCTCAGCATTCATGATACCTCCCTCTCACTTGTCACGTTCCTCATGATCCTGCTCCTCATCTCGCTCCGGGCACCCCTGCAAATCCAGCCATGTCGCCGCTTCCTATGGGGTGTTGAAAAAGAACGCTCTACCTTTATGCAAGACCTTCAGCTTTGCAGGGTACAAAAGCATGTACTTGATCCCATCAGTGCGCAGTCTCCACTTGACCGCCACATAGCTGTATCGCTGTCTCTGCATCAACATGGTATAATCAGGATATGCCGTGATGTTGGTAGATGCCCTTTCTATCGTTCCACCTTTACAAAAGTACTCCAGGATCTTCTCTCTGTCTTTATAGTTCAGGATCTTTGCAATTATCGCCCGAGGAGGGGCCCCAGGCCGTGATTTCCTCATCAGGGCCTGATGTTCTTGTTCAACAGTAAACCTTTGTGAGAGCTTGTCTGCCCCTATCTCTTCCAGGATCATATTCTCCACATAGTCGGTGGGGTCCTGGCCTGCTTCTCCCTCCGGCAGGCCGACCACACGGATGTTGTTCCGTCTTGCCCTTCCTTCCGCTTCCTCTGCTCGGTTCTCAAGATAGGCCACCTGTTGCTTAAGTATGTGGATCTCCTTCGCGTTATTTGCGCTGGTATCTGTATTGGTTTTAACCACACTCTCTAGACCACTTGTTCTTTCAGCCAGCGCTCTGACATCCTGTCGCAGTAGGGTGAGTTCTGTCCCCCTACCGCCATTGCCGTCCCCCATGAGTTTCTCAGCTCTGTTATAGCTGCTAGGACCAGGTGGTTTTCTCCTTCAGGGGTACTGTCCACAGAAGCTGTCGCTGCACTTTGTGTTGGGGCAGTAGGAGTCTGTTGTGTCTTGGCAAAGACCTCCATTGTGGGTTGCTTACTCTTGGCCCTGAGTCCTTTCACCGACATCATGCAACCCTGCCTGCATTTCCAATTTCAGATCCTCCGTATCGTGCTGGTTCTGTACCCAAGTATTTCTGTGACGCCACCAGATCAGTTCGGGTCCGGGAGCATCGTCCTCAGAGGGCTACAATCTATGAAAGCGTGCACTGTGTCACGTTTCGAGTGGGTTGTGTCCTCCCACGTACCTTCTCAGACTATTGTAGTCTTATGTGACGCTTGGTGTTACGTATTCACCACAGTGCCTGCCGCCTTTTTTCTTGTTGTGCCATCATCCAGCAACTGTCCAGGATATGGTGGCTTATTATTCACTTTAGGTACTATAGTACCAGTAATCTCCAATTCTTGTATTTGCAAAGCAGCGTGCTAGTATGGGTCCAGCTGTGTTGTGTATGTTCCATGAACTCTTAGGGGCAACAATATCAGATTAATTTCCTGGGCACATGTCCCTCAGCAAAAAAGAAGAGCAGGCTTCCAATGCCCTACAAGCCGTAGTGTAACACTTTGTTGCATGGAGCACCTGATCCATCCAATGCAGTAACAGTCAGCGTTTTAGATGGTGCCTTCCGCGCTCCACTGTAATCAGAAAATGTATTTTGCTGGCCTCGCTGGCACTCGCACAGCACTGCTCGCTCACCGTTGATCAGTCAGAGTAACAATGTTCCTTTCCGCCAGCTCTGCACGCGTTGATACGTCTGCTGCCTCACAGTCCAGTCAGCCCACTTGCATCCTGTGCGCTCTGCGAGGTTACTGTATCCTGCCTCACGAGAGGAGAGGCTTGGATACTTGTATCCTTTAAAAGTAGTGTTCCTGGAGCGCAGATCAGCTGCAGTTGACTCGCGTGCAATCCACTCCAGTGCTCGGCGACTGAGTACCGGTATTCTTTCAGTTTCCCGGCAGCTATTAAGCATCTCTGCCCCTCGCGTCAGTCACATCAGGGGTCAGCACCACGCGTCTGTTTTAGGAGTCGGAGCCCCGCGCAAGTCGTGCCAACGCAGTGCTCCAGTCAGGGTTATCAGCGTGTGGATTTTAACTCTGTGCCCCCGATCGCCGCTGAACGCTGTCTCCTCCTTTCATTGTGCAGCATCCCAGGATTCCATCGCGGCTATTCCGAAATCCTTTGTTCGCTGTGGCCGATGGACGGCGGCCATCTTCTTTTTCTTGTTGTGTTTGCCTCGGGATGTTCTCGGGCTGCAAACTTCCTGATTTCTGCAGGAATCACAGTGGCATTTTCTCATGGCGTACCTCAGGGTTTCCTACGCCTGCACTTCAAGTTGTAGATCTTGCTTGCTTCTATTCACGCGGTTATATCCGGATGTTGGAAGGATCATCAGGAGTGACAGTGGAGCCACGTCCTTTCACATGGCTGCTTAGCCACGCCCCCTGCACGGTCTATTCTTCCCCCAGGTTCCTGCATCAACACTTCCAAAGCACATTCATCACATTCATGCACATACAACACAAAGGCCTTATTATAATTCGGTGTGCCCAAAACTGGTGCTGAACACAGTGCAGTCTTGAGCAGATCAAAAACGTTCTGGTTTTCCAAGTTCCATGGTAGTAGCAAAGAAATGCCCTTCTTTGTCAATGCCAACATTGGTTTTGGGATCCACTATCTACAGTAAGAAGCCATTCCTATCAAGGCTCTAACGTCTTTCTGTGTATTTGGGACATACATGCTAGAAATGCCTTTTTTTCATTCAGGTGTCAATCTTCTTCCCTCGTTTGACAGGAGATAGCCTAAATAAGACGACCTCCTGTCAACAATACTGAAACTTTTTTAATGAAGCTTAATGTCCATGTTCTGCTAGATGAATAAGCAATAACACAGTACCCTCTTTGCAAGCACTTTCTGAGTCTGTAGCTAAGAGAAGGTCATCAATGTACTGCAATAATGTACAAGCGGACAGCAACTCAAGTGTATCAAACTGGCCGTTCAAAACCCTACTATAAATGCTCAGACTCTCCGTTTACCCTTGTGGTGAACAGGTAAATGTAAACGAGCTACAAAACCATTATATTAAAAAAAGACAGTCACAAGGGGGCGAGAGTAAACGCGAACAAATATCTACTATCCACGTGTATGGGAATGCTAAAGAAGGCATTCTTAAGATCCACCCCACTAAAATGAGTATTAGAAGCTGGAATCATTGTCAATATTGTCGTCACATCAGGCACAATTGGAAATGGTGGAGCAACAATCTTATTAATAGTGCGCAAATCGTTAATGAAAACGGAATGGAATCGCATTATCCCCTTCCTTATACACCGGTAAAATCGGGCTATTGCACAAACTTCCTGCAATTTCTTCGATTACTCCACAATGTACAAAATCGGAAAATATACACTTCAAAGCTTGCTCACCATCAACTGAAATCTTATATTGTGGAATTTGTGGCAACTTAACTCCTGGTTTCAAAATACTTTTAACAAACTCAATTTGTAAAATACCGACATCATTTTCGTCAACAGCCCAAAAACACACCAGAACTTCACTAAATTCTGGTGGCAAAGGTCTAGTCAGAAACTGTGAGGCAGAAAATTACTGAGGTGAAATCTGCAAACACACTCCATCCGAAGAACAATGAATTACCGCATTTAATTCCTTCAACAGATTAAACCCTAACAAATTGTCTCCACAGTTTGTTGTCAAAAGGAAACGGACAGTAATCCGTGAATGGACCCAGTGAAATCAGTATCGGTGGAGAAATCGGACCAACCACTGGCACACCCTACATGTATCCAGTATTTTTCTCGTTGTGCTAGGAGGGCTTGGTAATTACGGCCCCTTTGTGGTCGTTTGGGCTATGGTGTGTTGGTGCTCGGTGAAGTATCTAGCCACAGGGGATCTCAGGTTCTTGCACCTGATGGTAGATTTATGTTCAGACCATCTCTCTTTTACAGGCAGCCCTTCACCCCTGGCCATGCCCCGCAGGCAGCCCATCACCCCCGGGCATGCCCCACAGGCAGCCCATCACCCCTGGGCATGCCCCGCAGGCAGCACTTCACCCCTGGGCATGCCCCGCAGGCAGACCTTCAGCCCTGGCCATGCTCTGCAGGCAGCCCATCACCCCGTGGCATGCCCCGCAAGCAGCCCATCACCCCTGGGCATGCCCCTCAGGCAGCCTTCACCTCTGGGCATGCTCCGCAGGCAGCCCTTTACCCCAGTCCATGCCCCACAGGCAGCCTACACCACAGGGGGGAATTTTTCCACGCGATTTTGCTGGCGCTAGCGGGGTACGTGTAATCCGAGGCGTGCGTAGTGAGTTTTACATGCAATTTTGCGGCGCCCGCGGGGTACGCATATTCCGAGTGGTGCGCGGGGAGTTTTACATGCGATTTCACTGGCGCGAGCAGGGTACATGTATTCTGAGGGGTGCGTGGGGACTTTTAAATGCGATTTCGCTGGTGAGAGCGGGGTACACATATTCCGAGGAGTGTGCAGGGAGTTTTCCATGCGATTTCGCTGGCGCGAGGGGGGTGCACGTATTCCGAGTGGTGCGCAAGGAGTTTTCGACGCGATTTTGCTGACACGAGTGGGGTATGCGTAATCCTAGGGGTGCACGGGGTGTTTTCCATGCGATTTCGCTGGCGCGTGAGGGCTGTATGGCGTGTTTAGCACATTTTCGTGGTTGGCGGGCTGTATGCTGGTCCACTGGCCTTTGCGCCATGTACGGGATTTGTACGATGTTTTTGGCGCACGGGGCGGGGTTGGGGCGTAACTGGCACTGCTGCAGGGACGCTGCACCACTCTGCGCCATGGCTAATTATGGATGTTAGTATCCATGAATACGCTGTGCGTCAAAATTGGTTTTGGCACACGCGGCTGGTGCAGACTGGCTCACGCTCCCTCTGTGCGACACCCGCGTGCGCCACTTCTGCGCTGAATTCTATGAATTACCCCCTAAAAGGTTATTTACCATGAACTTTCTGATGATATGCAATTTATTAATCTGTATGACAGAAACATGCTGCTGTTTGTAGCTGGAAACTATTACATATTTATTGTAAACTTCAGTGTCAAATGTTGCTGGCATCTATCAAATGAGGGGCACTAGAGATACATTAAAAGGAAGTGTATGCAGGAGCTAGCCACATAAAAAAAACCTGCAACCAGAACACTGAAAACACTCTTAGCCTGATTCATGGAATTATTTGCGTGAAAAACGGATATTTGCGCGCCTTTCTGACTGAAAATCTTCATACTTTTATACAGGGATTTTTGGGCAGAAAGGCGCGCAAATCTGCATTTTTCACGCAAATAATTCCATGAATCAGGCTGAATATGTTTGTATTGCACGTTTTAATGGCGGCCCTCTGAAACAGATTGAGCTTTCCGTTTAAAGGCTTTAAGCGCTAAAAGCATAATTTGCGATATCAACACAGATCCAGTGTCATTTTCATCTAAAAATGAATAACATCCTTTGCGACCATGATAGCCAATAATTATTTTCAGATCCTGGGTGGGATTTTCAAGTATAACGCCCATGTTCTGAGCATGGACGGTCCCCAGAGTGCTTCACTGCCATTATTCCTCCCCCATTGCATCACCGTTTCCGATTGCAGCCAGGATTGCTATTAACGCTTCAGAAAGAACCCTTACAGATTCATGGTATTTTTTGCACGGTGCACTACTGAAAAGTGACTTTGCACTGCTGACAAAAACCCTGATTCATGGAACTGTGCAAAGTTTATTTTTGCTGTGCAAAGTCAGTGCAGTCATTTTTGCAGTGTAACGTGACTTTGCACTGTAAAAATACACTTCGCACAGTTCCATGAATCAGGGTTTGTGTCGGCAGTGCAAAGTCACTTTTCGGCACCTTGCAAATAATTCCATGAATCAGACATACCCTTAAGGTTTACATGTCCTTCAATCGCCACTACCTCCTTGTCTTCAAAATGACTGCTTGGAAAGAGAAAAGAGGGTGTCTCTGAGCACCCCTACATTGATTGCATGGCGGCCATCTTCGCTTAGATAACATTCTACTTGATGAATATATGCTGGAATATGAATGTCATGTCAGGATTATTATTTATTTTTTAAAATAGGACCAGCATTTTTTACTCACGAATGCTACTAGCGATATCACCCTTGAGTGGACCCTCCTCTCTTGCTTTGATCGAGCCACTAACGTGGATTACAGGCCTTTACTGGAAGGTTTGGCCTAGGGTAATATCGCCTAACTGTTTTTGCTTCGACCTTCTAATAAGGGTGAGTTAGAGCCTATGAAAACATTATGGAAATATGTATGCACCAACTTCCCGACCTAAAAAAATGTGCGCGCAACACATTCACCAAAAAGGTGTAAAATTCAGAGGACAGGCACGGACGGAAAAAAGTGAAGTAAATCTGCTTCCGTCTCGCAGGTACTCACAAATGTATAAGGAATCTGGTCCACACGCCAACTGACATCTCGGGGAGGACTGCAGGACACATCTTAGTCATGGCTGCTGACATGCCAAGTGCATGTTTGGTCCACCACCACCACCACCCTGCTGACTGCTGGCATGTTGAGTATTGGTAAAATACATGTGAAATGGTTGCATTGGCATAGTATAGTCTACTGTGACCATAAAAGGAGCGAACCACACAGATGTTGGGAGTGCAATGGCTGCAAAGATATGACATGTGTCTGCGCATTATTTCTTTTGAAGAATCCTTACGAGGTTTGCACTATCAGCCAGAGCGGATGTTCTGGAATTGCATGCACACTATACTGCGAGTGTTATCTATTACAAATACAGAATCTGGTAACTACTGCACTACTATGGGCCTCATTACACGGTAGGCGGTAAACCATGGTGCCGCCGATACCATACCGGTACCACCATGGAGGAAAGGGGAATTACCACCCCATTCCAAGGTTGGCGGGGCGGTAATTCCCCCTTTCTCCATGGCCCTTCCCCATTCCCATTTTTGCCCCATAGGGCATAATGGGAATGGGGAAGGAGCTAATTACGGTACCGCAAATTGTGGTACCGTAATTAGCACCAAGGTCCCTTTGCGAGTCCCAACTTTAACGGCTGGTCTACACCAGCCGTTAAGGTCGGGTCCCACAAAGAGACCTCGTAGTAAGGCGGTAAGGGTTAACGGTCACCGGTACCCTTACCGGTGACCGTTAACCCTTACCGCCTTCCGTGTAATGAGTCCCTATGTCTTCGGCTGTGTCCATCAATACCCCATTATTATACCCCCTCTCCCAAAAGATTAAAAATAACTTTTTGCATCATAAGTGAGGGGGGTGCAGTCGCCGACCATCTCCGCGTCCATCCAAACAACGCCATAGCGTCAGATTTACAAAGCGATTTTCAATGGATTTACAAAGCGTTTTCCAATCGGATTTTCCCATTGAAAATCGCTTTGTAAATCAGACCCAAGGCATAGTCAGAAAGAGGTTCAGAATGTTATTTTCACTCGATTTCTGTATGGAAATTCAAAACGCTCAGAAGTGTCATTCGTATATGTGTATCGTAGTCTGACATCCCATGTCATATTTACTCATTTTACTCCAGATGCATAGTTACAAACGTCTGGGTGTGTACTTACTTGCATGGATCTACCTTTGTAGTTCCATTTGTGTTACTTTACATCTGTTGAGTTAATAGAGTCTACTGCATGCTTTCCCTGCTGCAGGTCATGCAGTTATTCTTGTGTCAGCTCAGTGCCAGGTCCATGACGCCCGTCTGTTATTTATTTAACAGTAATGTAAACCATCAACTTTGCACTTATTTTAATAGAGGCGTGCTCTCAGAGCAGTGGTCTTCAAACTGGGGTGCTGGTTAGGGCGGCCTGTAGGATGTAGAAAAAAAAAATAAGGTGACTGGTTAAGCGCCTGGGCTTTGGCTAACCCCCCTCCTCCTACTCAAAGTGGGGAGGGGGAAATAACACTGCCTTAGAGCTAAGAGATCTTCAATTTCTAAAAAGCTACAATATTTTTACTATGAAAAAACTAAATAAGTTGCAACTGGGAGCACACCGAAACTTGGGGCGATGCTGCCATCTAGAGGTAATGTTAGAGTTTAACGCCCAGTAAATACAAAGTAAAAACATTTTTGATTAATCCACAGCTGTCACTGACTAGCCTATCACCTTATTTCAGAATTGTGAATGCATGAGAAGTATTACTAGAAAATCCTTGGAAATCATGTTTCAATGCTTATCTTTAGGAAATTCAAAGTGTACAATATTCTAAACAGACAGATCTAATATTACCAGCTTTAAGGCGTATCATGTGCCAATTTAGCAATCTGGCTCCTGTTCTCTGTGCTTTCATTCTCTCTTACACACTCATTCTCTTTCTCACGGTATTTCTCACTCTTTCAGGGAAAACATTGCATTGTAAGGATCATGCTTGCCAGATTCTCCCAAGCATTGATGACAACGTTGCAACTGGAAAAACACAGATATCCTAAAGGGTGGGCGGAGGTGGGTAGGTGAAGCTGAGTTTATTTATGATTAAAGATAGAATGAGAGCAGAAGCGAATGGGGCCTCCCGCAAGTAGGGGTTGGCCTGGTATTTATAGTCATTACATTACATTACATTTCATTTGTTAAGCGCATTATTGACCCTTAGGCATAAAGGCGCTGACAACGGAAAAACATATAGCACAAAAGAGGACAGGCTTGGAGATGAAATATCATAAGACTCCTCAGCGGTTATTTCACTATCCCCTAATTGGAGACATCTTTATGTTCCCAAGGTCAGACAAACAAGAATGTCTTCATGGATTGAAATGGCGCCTGTCTTGTAGAGATGTTGCAATCACACAGAGGTTGCGTTGTCCATGTAGGAGGAAATGACAGGGACATGTCTAGGCTCTGAGGGGGGTGCTGTAGTTCTGAGAGTCCTTGTAAGGGATCAAAGGACCGATCGGCTGGATATTCTACATGAGTGTTTCTACAGATTGTAAAAAAAAAAAATAGGTTCAACAACACTACCAACCAATAACGAAGGCAGCTGACACACAGAATTAAACATTGCCTTATTGCTCACAGACAAAAAAGATCATTGGTTTTAAATAAGCGAAACCTTTTGTAAGAAAGAAGGACACTTTAAGTGACAAAATGATGTGCATCCTCATAAAAGGCAATTACAGAATTGTACTATTATTTTAAATTGCCTCTAATGTGTTACTGTGTCATGTCTAATGATCACTTTCAGGACATATTGTAGTGATAATACAAACATTGCACTTGCCTTACTGAGCCAAACACATGATCAAAAGTCAGTATAACTATTTATATTTGATAGAATAAGCAATTCAATTATTTTCTGATAGAAGGTTATCATTACAAGATGGACTGTCTTCTACACTCCTATTGTACTCTTTTAAAATATCCCTACGAGAAAGAGGAAGGGTCCAAATAGCACCAATGAGGGTTCATTGTGGTGTAGTGTAAAATGAAAGTGTATTTTGGAACATATTAAGGGCCCCAGATGTTTATATTTGCCAATATGCTGGTGGTCAAAGTTTGGTATGCTTCAATCACTAAGTACATAATGTATACTTTACTTGCAGCTCATTTCGTTTTTACAACACTCACTCTGGCAATAAGGTGCTTGCAAACATGAACCATATATATTAGTTTAAATGGTTCTCAAGCTTTGTTTTGAGGATGAAATGGCTGCAACATCCGCCCCTCTACAACTGAGCC
The DNA here is from genome assembly GCF_040938575.1 of Ambystoma mexicanum. Taxonomy (NCBI): domain Eukaryota; kingdom Metazoa; phylum Chordata; class Amphibia; order Caudata; family Ambystomatidae; genus Ambystoma; species Ambystoma mexicanum. The sequence goes on along the minus strand of NC_090929.1, from coordinate 964,103,315 downwards.
ATCATTTTAATAGTGGCATAGCTGAGATGGGAAGCAGGTGCACAAACATTTTTAGAGAGTTCTATATACATTCAGTTAAAAAAATGTTGAAACACTGTTAAAATGAAACCATCTTATTCAAAGAAACCTTTGAAATTCTGTTAAAAAAACATTAGTTAAAGTGACGTTAAGGTGTAGATTCAATGTAACAAAACCTCTGAAATTCGAGAGGTTTTGGAAGCTCTGCCACCTTAACTATGAGGCCCCCATTGTGCATCCCCTAAGCACACAGAAAACATCACAAAAGAAATCACTGAAGACACTGAATTTCAAGGGTTTTCTTGCACTGTACATATTCACCTTAACTGCCACCTAATTAAAGTTTCTTCAAGGGGTTGTGTTATGGTATATCTCCACAACCTGTAATTCTGTCTTCTTTTCTGATAACATAACTGATGTCATATCATTTGCTTTCAATATCTGTAGTATTTCCTCTCTTTTTGTGTCCAATAGGTACGAAGGGATTAGTAATGGTGTACTGTGCTGAGGAAGAGTGAGGTGGAGTCAGTGGGGGACTATGACAAGGAAGACTGAAGTTGTATAGTTGGGGAGTGTGAGGCAGAAATTTGAGGTGGAGTAGATGGGAACTGGTGAGGAAGAGTGAGGTGTAGTTGTTGGAGACTTAGACAGGGAAGAGTGAGTTGGTGGTAGTGGTGTACTGTGATGAGGAAGAGTGAGATGGTGGTTTTTGGGTAATTTGATGAGGAAGAGTGACGTGGTGGTAGTGGGGTACTGTGATGAGGAGGAGTGACATGGTAGTGGGGGACTTGGATGAGGAAGAGTGAGGTGGTGGTAGTGGTGTACTGCGATGAAGAAAAGTGAGGTGGGGTTTGTGGGGAACTATGAAAGGAAGAGTGATGTGTGGGTATATAAGATTACTATTGAGAAATTAGACGTGGAAGAAGAGGGATGTAGGTCTTCAAGTAAGAGTGTCAAAGTAACAAAGAATAATGTAGATATCTTACCTGCTGACATCAGGCGTGAATCGGGATCTTTACTGTTAAGTCACTTGAAAAGCTTGCCCAATGAAATCAAAGTCACAGCTTTCATTGCATCCCGGTGCACACTTTTCTTTCAACTAATTTAGCATTTATGAGCTCTTTAAAATAATGCAACATCACAAAAACACTAATAACTCCCTAACAGCCAGCCTCACACACATTTTCAGTTAGCTTAGGTAGCAATCCCTGTATTGTTTTTAACTTAAAAGATAGATTGCTTAATTAATTGATTAAAATACTCCTCTTCCCCTAACTAGCAATCCCAGTGATTGCCACATCTCAATATATTATAGTTTTGAAGTATTTACTCTTTTTTGCCATTGGCGAGATATAGGGCCTCATTACGACCCAGGCGGAAAACCATGGTGCTAATAGCACCATGGTCCATGGCGGTAACTTACCGACTCCGCCATGGAGAAAGGGGGAATTACCACCCCATTACAAGGTTTGCGGGGCGGTAATTCCCCCTTCCTCCATGGCCCTTCCCCTTTCCCATTTTTGCCCCGTAGGGCTCAATGGGAATGGGGAAGGCGCTTAGTACGGTAACGCAAATTGCGTTACCGTACTTAGCACCAAGGTCCCTTTGCGGGTCCCTACTTTAACGGCTGGTGTAGACCAGCCGTTAAGGTCGGGTCCTACAAAGGGACCTCATAATCAGGCACTAATGGGTTAACGGCGCTGCATCCTTTTACGACGCCGTTAACCCATTAGCGCCAGGGTCGTAATGAGGCCCATTGTGTGTTTAATTGAAGTATTTATATATATTTTGTTTTTAAACTTGATTGGATATTTTGATATTTTGGAACATTATACTTTGCTCCGTGTGTTTCTAAGGTTTCACATTGACACCCCTCTTGAGAGTATAGCCTTTCCATGGCCCACTTTACCACAAAAGACGAAGGAGATATATATCTTCACTGTGCCTGTTTTACCTTTATGACTGGGTTCACTCTTGTTTTGTAGACGTGTGAGGGCTGAGTAGGCGTTTAAGCCTCTACTCAACCTGGTACTCCTGTGAGCAGAAGTCAATTCATCACAGGCAGAATTTCAGACATGAAAAGCCTTGTCTCCAGCTATGCATCATGGGAGATATAACTAACTGCTATGGTACTGGGACACCTGGTTCTCCACCAACATTTTCAAGAATCTACTGGATGGATTTTTGCCAAACCAAGAAAGGATTTCCTTCCAGCACTATATGCCCAACCTGTTCCTTATTTGGCAAAAATCTGCCCTGAGGTTTTGGCTGTGAGTGTGAGCAAAGAGTGGACTTTTCTTTTAATGGGAAAACCAAAAAGTGAAAACACGTGCTTATTTGACCCAATATGTATTTTGTACTGTAACCCAGATTTGCATGTACCCATTCCATATTTGGATCCCAGGTCAATACTTTCCACTTAAAAATGTCATGCTGATCCATTCTATTGTTTAAAATTCATTAGACTTAGAATTTTCACTTTCCCTATGGGTGAAAGGTTTCACCTTAACTATAGCCCTGATATATATGTTTATATTCAGCAAACAATTCAGGTAAAGCCACCTTAACTTCACTAACCCTGTTGCGCAGCCTATCACCAAAATGATGACATCAAAGATTACATCACTGATAACAACACTGATGCCATCACTAATCACGTCATGTATGACTCCACTGATTATATCACTGATGGTATCTGACATGAATCATATATGATTTGAATAATACAAGCTTTGCTCACAATCATTACATTTTCCAGTTTTAGGGCTACTTTGTTTTACATCAAATACATATTTTCAAAGAACATTTTGTTCTCGAGTAATTTTAAGGTATATTTTATTCTGCTGTAATTTCTTTAAAAGTGGTGTATTGCCTATAGTTTGAAGTACATACAAACATGAGTACAACAAAAAACAGTATACTATATAAAGATGAATTTCCCTTTGCAGGATATCTGTTTTAGTGGAACAAAAATCATAATTAATTTCGAAAAGAAATACCTGAAAGTAATATAAATCCAATCCTAAATGCAAATCCTCATTTTTTAAGGTTAATTTCTTTTTTGTGTATGTATATTACATGGACGCGGTAGCGTCCATGTAGTTATGATTAAGTTGGTGTTTCCATAGTAAGAGCATTTTTTGGGTGGCTTATAACTTCGCTCCCTTTGGACGAATCCTCACCAACCTTTGCAAAAACAGTACATGGCCCACTCTGAATGTTTTTGCAAAGTTTGGAGAGGTTTGGTCGAGAGGGGGCAAAGTTATAGGGGGGGTCCCAAAACTTTTGTTTTTTCCCATAGACATAATGGGAAAAAACTTTGCGCACGCCTACAGCCCAAACTGCTGGACAGATTTACACCAAATTTGCAGCAGGAGCGGGGGCTTTGTCCCGAAAGCATGATTTTGCAAATTTGGTGTAAATATGTCCAGTAGTTTTTTTTAAAATGACCAAAATGTAAGGCAAAAAATGTGTGATATCTCCGTTCGCTCCGCGGACAGACTTCCCGGTTCGCTTGCGGACAGTACCCTGATTGGCCGAGCGGCTTGCGTGATGTCCACGGACATGCGACGTGTTCGCTGATTGGACGGGGTGGTGCGTGAAGCGCATCAGATTTTCTGTGGCACCTGCCATCTTGCATTCGCCGACGACCGCGGACAGCGTGGTGAAACTTGGATTAAAAATTGTATTTAGTGGAGTGTGTTGGTGTGTAAGAGTGTTTGGGGAGGGTGGGGGGGGGTATGAGATAGGTTCAATGTTCTGTTTTTTTTTATATGCTAGACACTTTTGTTGTGTTCGATTTGTCTGCGGACAACACGGCTGTTCTGAAATGTTCTATATAAACTAAATGGTGGGGTGTTCTGAGGACGGAGTATGTGTCCGTTTTGTTCGCAAACAAGCTAAAATTGAGCTAAGAACACTCGCAGTGTCCGTTAAATGTTCGTACATAAACAAAATGGGGGTGTCCTGAGGACGCTGTCCGTATTGTACTCTGGCAAGTTGAATGTGTTCTAAGAACACTCGCGGTGTCCTGAAATGTTCTGATTACTTACTGTAATCTTCATTACTCCTAGTCCTACTCTTCCTTGTCACAGTACTGACGACCCTCCTCACCCTCCCTGCGGGGAAGGTCCCATGCTCCGGCTTGGTAACATGAAACTGAGTGATGTGGATGTGGGGGAGGAGTTATAGGAATTTAAAAAAATAGAAGAAGGTCCTGTGTCGGAGGCAGGGGCCTCATGAAGTAAGTACTGGGACGAGAAAGAGTGGACGTGGAGGTAATGTTTGCAATGAAACAAAATGGGGGTGTTCTGAGAACGCTGTTCGTATTGTTCATTGTCAGGTTGAAAGTGTTCTAAGAACCCTCCTTATGTCCGTTGACATTACAATTTCCTACGGGCCTTAGCCGACTTTTTGTCCACTAAACAAACGATAAATCAGGCTGCTGTGTGCCGACATTATGTGATAATCCTATCACTTGCCCCATCGACCTGGCTGACCTGCTTTGGCGACACTTAATCATATCTCCCGCCCCTAAGCCTGACATTACCAAAGCATTCATATTCCTCATCTCTCTCCGTGACGTTACAGGGTGCGTAGTCAAACGCGCCCAGTCGTCTCCAGTCCTACGCGAATTTACACAGAACCCGGAAAACAACACAGATCATCTCACAACACAGCGCGCCACAATTCGGAATATGAAACTGTGATTTAAAAGCAAGCAGCACGATTGTACATTTCGTAAAGTACTTTTATTTGACATCAAATGTTTAGAGAATATTCAGCGATTTGCATTTGTCTTTGCTGTCGATCCACAAAAGTTCGTCTTGAGTCACGTGCTGTTCATTTGCGGTACACAGGGTGTTGGTTTATGATAAAAGAAGCACTATGGTCGCACTGATAATCAGAAGGCTGTTCCAACAACGAGGCATTAGACCACCATAATCGTTGGTATGTTGCTTCTAGCAGCTAGTACCGCGTAAGGCCCAGTCGTCTCCAGTCCTACGCGACTTTACACAGAACCCGGAAAACAACACAGATCATCTCACAACACAGCGCGCCACCATTCGGAATATGAAACTGTGATTTAAAAGCAAACAGCAAGATTGTACATTTCATAAAGTACTTTTATTTGACATCAAATGTTTAGAGAATATTCAGCGATTTGCATTTGTCTTTGCTGTCGATGCGCAAAATTTCATCTTGAGTCACGCGCTGTTCCTTTGCGGAACACAGGGTGTTGGTTTATGATAAAAGAAGCACTATGGTCGCACTGAAAATCAGAAGGCTGTTCCAACAACGAGGCATTAGACCACCATAATATGTTGCTTCTAGCCGCTAGTACCGCGTAAGGGCATATTGGTCTTTGGCGATTGTCCCATAAAATGGTCAGGGTCATGAAGTTGTTTAGAAGTAGCTGCACTTGGCAGTTAAAAAATCCATCGGCCGGGGTCTGAAAATCGTGGCATTGACAGTAGGGCAGGATGTACCTGTTTTAAAAACATAAATCAGTCTCACGAGCCGATCTTCATTAAAAATATTCATTTTATTTATTAGGGCGTGAAACTATTTGCTAACGAGGATAGTGCAACGGAGTATGTTAACTTATTCCCACTAACCCACCCTCTCTCCTCTGCCTTTTTCAGAGCAGTCTGAGCGCCGGGGGACCACTTCGGCGGTGATAGTGCGCGGTACAAAACAATATGCCACATTGAACGAACAAGTACAACTTAACCGGGCTTTAACGCCACGCTATTGTTATTATATTCTGGTATAAAATAATCTAAAGTGTTACTTACATTATATTGGCATTTTCCATTGTCTACGTGTAATGCAGTCCCTAAATACGACTCCGTCTGTGCCAACGATCTTTCTCATAGTGAAATAATACATAAAAGCAGTTTCGTTTCAGAAATTTCATCCTTATCGTCTCTTACGCTTTTGCACCCCTCATTCAAAAGAAGTCTTTTGGCACGATCCCTGTCTGTCAAGGTCAAAAAACAATAGAACCTTATGGTGCGAGTCGTGGGCCACTCCGGCCCGCGAGCAAAAAATGGAAGCAGCTGACCTTCACTGTGAACGAGCATAAATTCTTACTTTGCAACATTCTGTGTAAAGCCATCCCTGAGAAATTGCTTTTTACACTCCATCTTTGTATATTGTCTGCATGCTAATGAAAAAAGTTTGTTAAAGGGAGTTTATGGTTAACTTGCGCTACTAAAATCTATGAAATTCAGTAAAAAAAGTTGTTAACGGGACGTTATGGTTAAGTTGCGCTACTAAAAACCTATGAAATTCAGTAAAAAAACTTTGTTAACGGGACGTTATGGTTAAGTTGCGCAACTAAAAACCTATGAAATTCAGTGAAAAAACTTTGTTAAAGGGACGTTATGGTTCCAGGTAAAACCGAAAAACCCATGAAATTCGCCAGTTATGGTAAGCTAAGCAATCATAACTCGCGCCACCACCGTGCACTGCTAAGCCTAACACCCGGGACATCAAAGATGACATCAAAAATGTCATTGATGACATCACTGATGACATCACATGTGCATTTGCATTTCATGAAAAGTCTGTACATGGGATTCTTAGTGTAATGTTAATAAAAAAAAGTGTGAAAGATTATTGGAATAAATATCAAGTGCTAATCAGTGCATTAAGCTATGCATTGATATAAATAGCATTCTATTATTAACTTCAATCCAGTATACTAAGGTACTCATGTAGAAACATAGGCATTGTGTGCAGCATACATGATGGAGGTGCAATATTCATAAGCTTGCCATGTTGAATAGTGAAATGATAACTGTTTTCGTATTAGTATTACAGTACTACATAATTGCATTGTTATAGACAAATCACAAAGAGACAACACCACATACAAATATGAATATATACAAGGGAATTGAACTAAGAAAAAGAAACAGCAATAGTAGCAGAAAGTGTTCATAACCTAACTGATTACCTATACGCAGAGAAATGATTGCTCTGTTTCAAAGCTGTTACTTACCCTATCTATATATATCATATGTGTCTGGACCCTAAGGAAAATAGTGTGAGTACAACATATAAAAATATGAGCATATACAGGGAAAGTACAGTAATAAAAAAACATCAAAAGTATCAGAAAGTGTTGATAAATCTACTGATAATTTTAATGCACAAAAAGGATTGCTGTCTTTCAAGGTTGTGTCTTCCCCTATGTATATGTTTTACATGATATGACCATAAGGGAATTATTCTAAGAACATACTTGAAGGATAAGTCTACGAATATAGTAATTTACAATTTTTAGTTCCTGACTGTTACTTGAAGAAAATCATGTGCCCTAGATATGTCAGGAAAGGAAAAAGGGGGTGTCAGACGTGTGATGTCATCAGTGATGTCATCAATGACATTTGTGATGTCATCTTTGATGTCCTGTGTGTTAGTCTTAGCAGTGCACGGTGGTGGTGCGAGTTATGGTTGCTTAGCTTACCATAACTGGCGAATTTCAGGTGTTTTCCGGTTTTACTTCGAACCATACCGTCCCGTTAACAAAGTTTTTTTTACTGAATTTCATAGGTTTTTAGTAGCCCAACTTGACCATAACCTCCCTTTATCAAAGTTTATTTACTGAATATACATTTTCATAGTGTGAATTTGATAGATGTTTATTAGGATTCCCTTACTTTATTTACATAAAACATAGAACATACTGAACCCCCTGCTAATGATTTTGATGTCCGAGGACCATGCGTATGTCTGCCAACGGACGCGGGTGACATCAACACTACCCAAACACTCAGGGGGTATCTTAAACTGTTCTATCATGCCATATAAACACTGCACAAGGTCAAAAAGCAGCACATAAACACGTTATATGTAATAATAAATAAGAAGTGAAACCTATATATCTAACACATCAACCATCCATTTAAATACCATATGTAGTAAAATGGAATATACCAAAACAAAAAAGATATGCCTCCAACATAATTACCTCACAGAAACCGCAGAGCTAGAAGCAACAGTAGACCTACACAACAGTACAAATCCAATTTACCAGAAACTAGTAAGTAAACTTCATTTTTCTTATATATTCCTAAACTTTTTGTATTAGGTACACTAAAATTAATATATTTTTGTTTTTCACACAGAAATGTGCAGTACTTTGGAATGGCTTGAGGATCTTTTTCCACGTGAGGAAATGTCTGAAGACAGTGATACTAATGGTAGACACTTCTCTATATAAGCAAATTAATAATCATTACTTTATGTGTACTTAACATATATATATATTTATTTTTAACAGATCATACAAACATTGAAAATATTACACCAAAAGACACATTGGAAAAGACTCTGCAATGCATGGAACAGAAAATGGACATGCTCAAGGAAAATATCAATGTTTTGAAACAGTTTGTGGAGGACCACATAAAGAAAAAATTAAATACCATTGTCCCACATGTACCTGTTCCCCCTCTCAATGTCCCAGTCAACTATCCCCAAACCCTCAACACCAAGAAAAAACATATTGATGAGACTTCCATCCCTTCATCCCCTCCTATCCATCCTCTCCAAACTCGTAATTCCCCAGTGTTTGTGTCAGTTTCTGCTTCCCCCTCTGTTTCATAAATTGTGTATATGTATATAATAAAAATAAAAAAAATATGTTTCTTTTAATGAAATCCTTTGTGTTTTTTTTTTTAAAGCAGTTAAAATGTCAGCGGACAGCACGCCTGTCCGGAATGTGCTCAATTAACAAAATGGGCATGTCCTAAGGACACTATACCTGTCCTTACCGTTCGCAACCAAGATGGAACTGTTCTTAGAACAAACCCGGTGTCCGGATGTCCGTAATTGAACAAAATGGAGGAATCCTAAGGACACTATGGGCCTCATTACACGGATGGTGGTAAGGGTTTACTGGTACCGGTATTTTACCGGTACCGGTAAATCCTTACCGCCTTACTACGAGGTCTCTTTGCGGGTTGGGGAATTTAACGCCTGCTTTTTTCAGGCAGTAAAAACCAACCCGCAAAGGGACCACGGAGCTAATTACGGTACCGCAATTTGCGGTACCGTAATTAGCGCCTTCCCCATTCCCGTAGAGCCATATGGGGCAAAAATGGGAATGGGGAAGGGCAATGGTGGAAGGGGGAAATACCGCCTTGGAATAGGACGGTAATTCCCCTTTCCACCAAGGCGGTGCCGGTATTTCACCGCCATCCGTGTAATGAGGCCCTATAACTGTCCATACCGTCCGCAGCCAAGTTGAAACTGTCCTAAGAACATGCAAGGTGTCTGGGATGTCTGTAGTCAAACAAAATGGAGGTGACCTAAGGACACTATACCTGCCCGTACAGTCTGCAGAACATCTACGCACATGCGCACCACACCCGTAAATCCTGTCCGTTTCACTTGTGTCGCACTTTTAATTTGTTTGAGGACCCGAACACTGTCCGTAGAACACCCACGTGCATGCGCACAACCGTTCCCATGCATTTGATGTCCTGCGGACAGCCGTTCCCTTCGCGGATGTGTTCCCGACATCATCATGTGACCACATCCACGCTGAGCGTGTGTCCTAATTTTCGGACACTGCCCGTTTCGCCAACATTTTAAAAGAACTTTCTTAGACAATTCAAATTATTTTACAGTAAAAATTCACCATTGCACATGTCCCAGACAATGACCCTGGCTTTCCACATACTTTTTGGAACTTTTTGAACCTTCTTAGGTGTTCGATCTGTTCGTGAAGCACACCCCTCCACCCCTATAAAAGGCCACACCCCAGAGCTGATCTTCATTGTACTTCTGATTATTGCAGATTGACTTTTGCTTCCTTTGCTGCTCTTGCTGAGATTATCTCATCAACCCTGATGGCATCCATGGCTGCTGTTGCTACATCTGCCTCAGCACCACTCCCAAACCCTCCACCATCACACCCTCCCCAAGGGCCTGCAGAGGGGAACAGGTGTGAGGATGTAGAGAACAAGGATGAAGAGGTTGAAGAGAATGAGGTCGAGGAACTCCCTACTACCAGCACTCACCGGGAGTCTTAGGTGTGGCGGTTGTTTACCATTCATGGTAACGTACAAAAAGCATGTGCAAACAAGGTCACCTGCAAACAGTACAAAATGGTGCTGAGTCGTGGGAGACGTGGTTCGTACAGCTTTGGTACAACATCCATGAAGCAACACCTAACGTCGTTCCACAGTGGGGACATTTGCAAGGTTGTACCTTGTGATAAACATAGTAGGTTGAGTTCCTCTACAGCATCCTCTGTTTCCACTCCTCTCACCACAAGAGACACTCCTGTGGGAGAGCGCATCCCTCCAGCTGCTTCACAGGCCATTCACGATGCTGTTGACCCTTACCTTTCGAGGGTCAAAATATTTTGTATATACTGTGACGCAGTACTCTGCAGGAGGGAGAGTCTTCGAAGTGCTTTCGAGACTACGGTCACAGAGCACTAGAAGACCTGCTCCCTACCTAAGTAAGGCCCACCCTACATCTTCCTCTCTCCACCTGCCCTTTCTTATCCCTGTGGTGGTGTTCCTTCATTACCCTCCTTTCCCCTCCTCTCCTAGTGTGTCATGTGTAAAAAACCCAAAAAAATATAAAAGAACAAAAATAAAAAATAATGGCTCTTTTCAGAGCCGCCTTTCACAGTTTAAAAATAGAAGTGGCAAATAAACAGTGCAGGGCCCTGTGCATTTTTTTGAAGTCTGCAGAGAGTCCTAGGACATATAAAGTGTTAGGGTGCTACCCTTGCAAAACCAATGCACTTTTCTCTGGGAGGATGTGGTGGCTCTGAAAAGAGCCTTTTGGTGGTCTTCCTGTGTGTTTGAAAAACTTGAAATCGTCAACACCTACTGCAAAATGGATGACTGTAATTCCAAAAAAGGTCACAATGCATTTTGTACATTTCTCTGAAAAATCTGATTGCCAGCATAAGTAAGATGGACTCCATCTCTGCGAAAAACGTATGTGCTACGAAACATAATATTTTCATTGTGAAAAGAGGACATGCCAACATCTCTTAGAAAGGCACAAACAGCCTTATTAACATTGCGCATCGCTTTCTCCATTTGTGGACCAAATGAAGAAGAACGCAGCCACATTTGTCCTTGCGCAATACGAGAAACAATTACTTGGGAATTTGGAAACATGTCCATGACCTTCCCAAGTCCTTCTTTCATTGCAAATTGCAAAGAACTTCCAGACACATGTCCTAAACTGTTCCCTCCACAATCAACAAAATACAGTCATAAAAAACACTATGCAGAGTCCACCACAAGTGTGTTCTTAAAGGAATAGTGCACTCAAAAATGTTATGGGCTTAAAAGATGGGCAATAATACAAAATATATAACAAACATCTGATTAATGAAAGTTCCTATGTAAAATGTTACACAAATAATGTTTAAACCCCTTTGAAATCAAGCAGAAGGAGGCGTCCATTTTGTGAATTGGATGAGCCTCCTGTGCTTGATTTAATCTCTGCCCTTGTGGCACTAATGAAACAAAAGCCACCAAACTGGCTAAAACTGAATATTAGTAAAACAGAGGTCCTGGTGTTCGTGCAGCAAAAGGCAGATTACCTCTGGAACTCGCAGTAGGGGACCGAGACTCTAGGTCTCTGCCCTATGCCCTGTGCTTCAGTAAAAATGCCTTGGGGTTAAACTCCTGCCCACTGGCTCGTGTGAGGTGCAGACTTATGTCGTATGCAATGCAGGGTTTGGAAAACTAAACATTTTTTAGGAAGATTCTTCCCCTGCTGCCCCCAGCCAACTGAACAACACTGTTACAGCAACTATAATGGGGTCACTGGATTACTGCAACAGGATATATTTGGACAACACAAATACCAGATCCAGGATATGCACATGCTCCAGAACTCAGCAGCAATACTGGCTCTTATGGCGCTGAGGCTGACTCACACATTAGCCCTTTTGCATTGCCTGCACTGGTTGCCAGTGGTGACATGGATTGAGTTTAAGACACTTTGGGCCTCATTACACGGAAGGCGGTGAGCCATGGCGCTATTAGCGCCATGGCTCATGCCGGTAAAATACCGGCACCGCCTTGGCGGAAAGGGGATTTACCGCCCCATTCCAAGGTTGGTGGGGCGGTAAATCCCCCTTCCGCCATTGCCCTTCCCCATTCCCATTTCTGCCCCATAGGGCTCTATGGGAACGGGGAAGGCGCTAATTACAGCACCGCAATTTTGCGGTGCCGTAATTAGCTCCGAGGTCCCTTAGCGGGTTGGTTTTTAACGCCTGCAAAAAGCAGGCGTTAAAGCACCAACCCGCTAAGGGACCTCGTAGTAAGGCGGTAATGGTTAACGGTCACCGTTACCATTAACGGTGGCCGTTAACCATTACCGCATTCCGTGTAATGAGGCCCTTTGTGTCGTCCATTGGGCTGTGCATAATGCTGGCCCAGAATATCTAAAAAATAAGGTAGAGCGCTACTGCTCAGCCAGACAAATATGCTCTGTGTCACACATAATTCTTAAGATACCAAAATATCAGCGGAAGCGACTGGGTGGTCGTTCTTGCTCAGGCCTGTCTCCTAGTCTATGGAACGCACTCCCGCTATCTTTAAGAGCCATTGATGTGTATCTCCCTTTCCGGAGAGCATTGAAAATCCACTTGTTTTAAATCAGTCCTATGTAGGCTATGAGTATGAAGCATCCTTGCGTCGCTGCCGACCTTAGTGCCTAGATGCCTTTGGGCCTTAGTATGCACTTTATACATTTTCAAATAATAATGAATAACTAAAAGGCTTTTGTGCGAAAGTGGTATATTTGTCATTAGATCTTAATTAAAATGCAGAAACTCTAGGAGTACAATGGCCAATAGATCATTCCTTGATTTTTACTATGTAATGGTGTACCAACATAAGACAAATAATCTGGCAACAACTAGACGTCTTAAACAAAGTTAGAGAAGCCCTACAATAAGAAAACAATGAATACTACAAAGGTATAAAAATAGAGGAAAACTTAAAAGAAACTACCCACATGATTCAGTATTCACCACAAACTGGCCAATATGAAAGTGTAAATCCTGCCACTGCAGCCAACATTTTAGACCAGTATGCAATTCACCCACTACACTCCAAAGACACCATAGAAACATATCAAATGTGTCAAACCAAAGATTACTGGTTCTGAGGTCACACTGATGTACGTTATATGCTCAGAAACCTAGGCCCACCCAGATGTCTGTTTGTTACTGCAAGTTGTGCAGAATATGCATTTGGATGACTTGCATGACTTCTTACTCACTTCAAACCAAAATAAAGAGGGAATTTATAAAAAAAAACACAAGAGAACTGTGTTCTCTTGACCCTGTCAATGTATCATGGTGCTTTCACCATCGCTTCATTGCCATGCTGCACTTCATCTGCAATAAAACGACACCGCCACTCGGAGAGGTGGAACTATTCCTTTGGAGAAAAGAATATCAATTCAGAGGAGCACCAAATCCACATGCTTTTGTGGATAAATGATGCTCCCAAATTTGACCATGACAGTGATGCCACTGTAATTTATAAAAAAAAATACATTACTTGTGACATCCCTTCAGAAATAACATATAGTGACCTAAGTACACAAATCTTATACTTCCAAAACAAAAGTGTTGCAAATACTGCTGACGTCGATATAAAAACAAAGGTAAATACTATACCAAATGTTGTTTTGGGATCCTAGACCAGTTTGCACAAAAGGACAAGTAAATCGCTTGGTGTTATCTGTTAGACAAAGTGTAAAAGGCAAATCCCCTAAGAACACATACAACATTAAAAGGGACGAAGCATCTAAGTACATCAGTGATTACAATGCAATCATTGACCTCTTGTATAATGCAAATATAGACATGCAATACATTGCAGACAATTCCACTGCAGTTGCAAGATATGTCACAGTCTATCTGACCAAAGAAGAGAAAACAGAGCTAAAATACTTGAGACAACTTGTGAAGGTAGCCTAGTAAAACTGACCAAACCCAGCCAAATTAATCATATGTTACTATTTAAATCTCTCTTGGACTTACCACTTTCTGCTCTCCTCTAACCTGATGCTCTCTGTCCCCCAGGCTAAGCCCACCCCAGCACTGCCACCTATCTTCTTGGTCATTTGGCCCATGAAGCATGTGTCAGTGGATGCCTGACACAGCCCTCTCTAAAATGCATTTTTCTATCTCCAACACTCTGGATGTCCTTGGCCCTGTTACGAGGATCTGTCTGAAGACTGCCTCAAAGTGCAACTTTTGGCATGACTCTGACCTCACCACTCTGAAATTCAAGTGTAGGGTGGCTAAAAGGAACTTGGGGGCATCAGGTCCATCCTCTGACAGACTGGCCTGCTGCCTGCTCCAAAGGCAATACAGACTATCTGTCCTGTCCAAGAAGAGAGACCAAATCCAAGCCTGTGCCTCTAACAACACTGCAAAACTCTTAAAAATCTGCAAGGGGCTGGCCAATCATCCTGCAGTCTCTGCCTCTCCTGTTCCCTCTGGCTTCTCACGTCATAAAACTCAGGACATCCTGTCCTCTAGCTCTTCTTTCTCTCCCTCTACCTCGCTCAGCCCCCCTCAGTCCGCTTCTCCCTCTCCTCCTCCCTTCTCCTCTTTCTCTCCGACTACACCTGACAAGGTTTCTAGACAAGTCAGATCTATGAAAGTGTCGTCCAAACAGGTGCTCCCCTGCTCTTCCAGAACCATCAAGGGCCACATTGACACCCTCGCCCCAGCCTTGATAAATTTCTGCAATGACTCTTTTGTCACTGCAACTTCTCTCTCCTGAAGTGCTCCCTTGAGCACCCACTCATTACAAAGATGTCTGCCAATCCTACCTGTCCGGCAAACTATCACCAGATCTCTATCACTCCTTTCCTGGACAAACTCCTGGAAAAGCTCTCCATCTCCCAGCTTAGTCTCAAAACGGAATCTGTTGGTTGTCTCCATGACCATCAGTCTGGCTTCAGAACAGCCAGAGGCATGCAAACTGCTTCAATCCTTCCTTCTGTCCTCCTTGGCCTTTCCTCTGCTTTTGACACAGTCATTCACACCATCCTGATCAATTGACTCTGTGAGAACCTTGGCATCTCAGATCAGGCTCTTGAGTGGCTGTCCTTCTTCCTCCTGGACTGATCCTCCCAGGTCCAACTGGGGTCCCTTCTCTCCACCACCTATTTACCCACATGTGGTGTTCCCCAGGGCTCTATCCTCTCACCCCTTCAATGTCTTCTTGGCCCCCTTGGCCCACCTTATCTCTACCTTCTCCTCTAACTTTCAGTGTTATGCAGATGGCACTCGGCTCTCTTTCTGGGCTCTCCTCAGCCTTCTCTCCCCCCTCGCTAATCCCTCACTATCCATCCGTAATTTGGGATTGGTGCACCTCCAACTATATCTTCCTTAATTCCAGTAAGATGGATTTACTTCTCATTGGGACCCCTGCTCCCACTTTATCGTTCTCACTCGGGCTGCCCCCCATGGGCCCTCTTTCAATGCTTTCCTTTGTGTCATCTTCAACTTCACTCTTTCCTTCTCTAGTCACATAACAGACCTTGCCAAGAAGGCACACTACTAGCTGCACCTCCTCAGTGGTATTCTTCCCTTTCTCACTTTCCCCCAGAATGTCACTGTCTCCAGAGCCCTGGTTCTCTCTAGGATGGACTACTGCAACAGCCTCTTTTCTCAATCTGCCTTCCTCTACTGTCTGCCCTCTGCAACTAATCCAGAAAAGGACTGCAAGTTTTATCTTTGGCCACAAGCCTAAGTATCGTATCTCTCCAGCCCTGAAATCTCTCCAGTGGCTCACGGTGGCTGCAAGGATCAAGTTCAAGACCCACTGCATCATCCACAAGGCTTTCTGAGGCCGGGGTACACACTAAATCCAACTCTCTCCTCCGAAACACCTTCCTTCTCGAGCCCTTCACTCAACCACCTCTAACTCTCTGATGGTCAGAAGCTTCTCCATGCAGAGAATGGGGGGCAGATCTCTCTCCTCTTCAGGGGCCTCCCTCTGGAATGGCCTCCTTGAAACTTGAGCCAGACCACCTGAAGTTCCGGAAGCAGCTCAAGACCTTCCTTTTCGCCTCTACTTTCTCTCTCTCTCCCCTGTTGACCTGCCTGTCTGGTGTACTGACTGGTGGCCTGGCTAGTCTCCAAGTCGCACTGGTTATAAGGCTCATCCATGACCAGTCGCTGCTGCACTGCGTCCGGGTCTCCCGGGTCTACCGTGCACTTAGGCCTGCAGCTGTAACCCTACAGCCCCTACCTCCTTGCACTAACCCAGAGCCGAGCTGCCCTGGCTGCACTTACTCAGAGAAATGCTGCTCAGTTTGCACTTCCCCTTTAACTCTCCCTGGCACTTCCCTTTCTCCCTCCACCCTTGTACTTTGCATTATCGCAGTTGCACAATCTGAATGACTCAAGGCCTAGTAAGATCATTGTTTACCTCCCTCTGTCTTCCCTCCCTTGTCTTGTCCCACCTAGAAACACTTGTGTACAGGCATGTTATAAATTACTCATCAAATCAAGTCATACAGAGAACTTTATTACATGGCCCTGCTAAAACCTTTCAAACCATGGAGAAAAGAAGAATCATAAGGTGGGCTGATTCATGGAATTTGTGCACCGAAAAACAGGGATTTGTGCACCATTCTGCCCGCAAATCCCCATTTGGTAAACAGGGATTTGCGGGCAGAATGACGCACAAATACCCGTTTTATTGTATTCAGAGACCTCCTACAGTTAACACCAGTAAAAGGTCAGCCTATTTTCAAAAAAATTGGAACCCCAACAATGCCTTAACATACTTGGCAGCATAGCAAATGTACATCTCTGGCAACATTTCCAGTACAGAGACTTAGTTCAAAACATGCGCCAGTCTGCAGACCTCTGGTCTGCTTACTAAAGAGGGAAAATCTATCTTAAATAGTAGACTAATCGATGAGCTCTATGGGCAAAACACATCTGCTCCTGATGCAATGGAACAATTTACTCAACAAAATATACATTGCATGTCCTAAATGTCAACCTTAGCAAGCTACCATGCATTCAATGAAACAATGTTAAAAAAATAAATGCAACCCGTATTGCATATCGGTTCCACAGGCATAAAAGAAGTGCATGGCATAACACTCCCTATGTGTCAGCAAGCAACAGCACGACTAAATATCTTAGAAAAATCTATCTCCAACACAGCCGGATTGGAGAAAATGTTAACGTTGTGTTTGAACTGCAGAATAATTCTAAAACCTAATTTGACGTAGAACAAGGTTTAGTCAATGGAGCAATTGGTACAATTGTTGGCTTCCAAACATATCCACATGACAACAACATTCAGTTTGTCAACATCCACTTTGACAAACTTGCAGAAGTTAAAAAAAAAGTTCCATAATAGGACGATTCTATCTTCAAAGACATGAACAAATGCAGAGAACACTTCTCTCTGCCTCTTGCATTTGCTGTCTCTATTCATAAATCGCAAGGTCTAACCCTGATCACGCATTGATTGACATTGGCAACACAGTATTTAAGGAAGGTGTGAGTTGCTTTCACGTGTACATTTATTCCTAGTCAACACTGACATTCCTTGCATCCTAGAATACAACAGAATACAATAAAATAAAAAATAAAAATAAAAAACAATAGAACAGGGTACGTGGAATGTACACCCCCTATCTAGATATATACCCTGTACCTAAAAAAACTGAACCTTTTAAAAGAAATTTAATACAAACAGAACCTATAAGAGATCTCACAACAATACCACCAAAGATATAAAAAACAACTGCTACTCAATCATAAAACAAAAAGACAAATATTTATTCTCAAAACACAAGTGCAGGCCCATCAAATAACACAGAAACTCAATTCTCTGGTCCATTTACATTTTCCAATACAACTGAAGTAAATTGCTATGCAAATGACGCAATTAATCTTATCTTCAAATTAGCACCAATTGTTCAAAATATTTACTTAAACAGCTCAGACAAGTTGTGTTTACAAATGCTCGTCCTTCATAGAAATTCCACAAATTACCCTGACAACACATACAGTGTCTCAGGTATAAGGCAAGAATTGTAATTTTGTATAGGAATGTGAGATGCACCATAAAAACAAAGGAAGATCCACAATAATGTTTAATGCACTTATTACAAGTACTAAAGACCAAGAACATACCTATAAATGAAATCTTCCTGATTTCATAGACATGGAAACATACATGCAGTCTCTGCAACCATGTTTCATAAGAGAACGATGTAATGTATCCATACTAAATTGTGAATCCACAACAGCGTCTACAAAATGTAAATCATGGCATATTATGCACTTTTTGCAATTCAGACAATCGTTCCACCATACACATAAACTCACATAGCCGATATCTGATACTAATTCCTTTAAGGTACCATGCAGATGGTACCAAAAACTGTAAGCTTACTAGCTTCACACACGGCCACATATCTCTTGGCAAGAAAACCACACGAACAGTAGTCATAATCCACCACACTGGTGCCACAACCACTGCAGGACACTATACTGCACATGTTAAAAAAATAAGTGGTTGGTTTGTATGTAACAACACTTCCGTTACTCTAAATCATAGGTTACCAGCAAATCTAACAAATGCCTACTTTATTCCTTAAACCAAAATTTAGTCACTGAACTGCAGCACCATCAACAGTTAGAATACTCCAAGTGATATCTAACTACATCCATAATACTGCAAAACTACTTTTTAAAGTCAAAATATTTAGCATGCACCAACAGGTATCTAACTACTTTAAAAATACCCTTCATTGCACTAAACTTCAAATACACCATCACAATTCTTCTTACTACACGACTTCTTCTAAAATCAAATATACTTAGAATATTCCAACAGGTATCTAATCACATTCCCTTAAGTACAACACACTTCAAACAAACATATATGACAGTTACACAAGCACACTACGCATGTACTGTTAACATTTGATAAATCTAATGGTTAATGTAGATAAGACAGCCGACACGTGTTTCGGCCACAGGTCTTCTTCCAGGCTGGTAGCCACATGCCAATGTACACAATAATGCAATGTACATCCCACATTCATGAAATCAAAATGTAATGTGTTTAAGTGCACCAGAAATGAAAAGTGGTGGAAGAGTGTCTGAGTATGCAAAGCATGGTGGCCCAATATAGATATTGACAATGTTACAATGAGACAAATTGGACATTCATAAATAAAAGCAAGCCAGATCACAAGGGATACCAGTATAGCTTGTGCCAATTCATGGAAAGAAAAAAGAAAAGAACAACATAGGCACATAATGAGAAAACAGATAAATCATGAACACATAATGGAATAGTCATATAGTCAGCCATATATTAAATGGCCACTATTATAAAGTTGAACTACATCATTAAAAAATACAAGTAAGTGATACACTCTATTGTTATTCCCAAAAGAGTGACATCAGAGCCAAGTGCACCATAGAGCATGCTTATTCATTCAGTGACTTACCCTTATCTTGGCTAGTGCCCCTAGGTATATTGGGAAATGTGCGCTGTGATAAGACCAGTGAATGCAACAGTGATCTGTTATTTATAACTTGGGCAGACAGAGTCAGTAATTAACCAGGGCCGCATACCTTTACTGTGTTTCAGACCCCCACTTTTGGGAGTGAATGGTACGCTGTATTTAGAAAAACGTAAGCAATTGCTTGATTAAGTGCCACTGATTCAAGCTTTTTTTCTAGTGAATACCCCACAGGCACCCGACATTACTAGTCATACCTGGTTTGAAGGAATTAATTATGCCGCTACTGATAGGTGAGGGAGGAGAAATGAAGAAAGAAGAGACAGCATTGCAGTTAACACTTATTTATAAAAGTAACCCATTAGTAAACCAATTTCTTGTCATATTGGCCGCTCACCTGTCGTCGCTAGCAGATCACCAAGCAGCAACTCTCGTAGACGTCTGCCCTCAGACTAAATTTCTTGTAGAAACCTCTAGAATAATAGGATCATTAGGAAAGAGCAGGAATTAATTATATATGAACCCTGTATATATGTAAATCCAATTATTGCTGAAATTAGACACATTGAACAGACCACATTGGTATGCATAGGGATCTTTGGGGCAAACCGCTGCCTTGGCTCTGATGTTCCCCACATGTAATTTTGGGAAACAAAAAAGAAATGGCATTTGCTATTTCTGAGACCATGATATATATACGTTCAAAAGATAATACAATTGGAGATGAGGGGCAGGATGCATAGATATGCATGGAATGCTTAGTATAGGCCTAAATACGTAATTATACCATTATTTTTTACCTAAGAAAAGGTCACAGTACTGACAAGCGCTGGGTTCGAGTCTTATGCCTCACATTTCCTTTAAAATTCAAACAGACATACTGGGCCTCATTATAAGTTTGCCGGTCCGGTACTGATGGCGCCGGTAAGCTATCGGCGCCGTTACTACCGGACCGGCAAACTACGCGTTCTGCTCACTGGTGCCTTTTCTCCCACCAATTCTGACCTGGTGGGCATACCGGCACCCGCGAGCAGAGTCTGTCTGATGCACCGGCACCATTTACAAATGGTGCCGGTGCATCCGGCTTCCCCATTCCCACTGAGCCCTATGGGGCTCAAACGGGAATGGGGAAGAATATTTTCTGGTGCCCGTGAATGGGCTATTACCGGGTCCGGCAAGGCCGTAATGACCCAGTAATTGGCCATTCGCGGGCGCCGGAAAAAAAATGATACCGCCAGTATCATAATGAGGCCCACTGTCATACCTTTTTTCCCAATGACCCAATGATTATTTAATGTCAATCCAACAACTGTGTAGCACACACTAATGTTGCACCAAACCTACCAGCGCCTTCAGACCATACCAATGGTATATAAGACGCTATATAAATGCAAAATAACATAACATAACATAACATAACAAACATAGTACATAGAATGTACTTTTTATGAGAGTCTAAAAAGTACATGAATATGTAAAATTGTATGCAATTAAACATTTTAAATTATCCTGCTTAACATATTATACTGTGTTATTTTTGCAGAAAAAGAACCAGAGATTTCTCCTTAATCACCATCTGCAACTAAGTAAACCTTCCAAATGTAATCCTGTGTGATATGTTTACAAACACACAAATACAAATTCGATAACCACTACCCTCAATTGTACTGCACTTCAATTGTATTATGTCACCATATTACAAAAACTGTATACTCCCCCTACAGTACCTATAATTAATATACACATATTACTATAGTGAATGTAGCCAGTGGCCAGGTTCCTGGGGGCATTGCCACTACCCTGAATTGTACTCCACTTCAATTGTATTATGCTGCCATTTTCCAAGTACTGTTTACTCTGCCAAGGTACCTATAATTACTATACACATATTACTTTAGTAGTTGTGGCCAGTGGCCAGATTCTTGGGGGCATGGCCATATAATTCATGTTGAAATAATCAAACTCGCTCAGAACCCCCTTCCAATGCAAACTATGCCTGTGGACACTGAAATTGATCACAGACTCAGCGCCATCTGCAAACCCTTTTTTCCACCTATGAAAATAGCCCCGTATAATCTTTTGGCCACTCCCGCAGCCTTCCCAGCTCCTCTTTCCAACACCAAACAAACCCAAATGTGTTTTCCAGACTTTTTCCCCACCGAGATGTCCACGGTCCGCTTCGAATACCCGCGGATACACCATGGTGTGTGTTTCAGAAAATATGACAGATCTCACGCTTTTCACCATCCAGTCAGCGGGTGCATCCGATGTCTGCGGACATCACACTGCCCCCTGAACCAATCGTAGGCCCGTCCATGGACCAAACATGGAAGTGAGTTCACGGACTGGACCCAGATATCACACTTTTTGACCATTTTAAAACAAACTACTGAATGTTTTTAGAATCAATTTACAAAAGCATGCTTTTGGGACCAAACCACCGCTCCTTGCGTAAATTTGGTAAAAATCCATCAAGTGGTTTGCACTGTAGGCATGAGCAAAATTTGTTTTCCATTGCATCTATGAGAATAACCAGACATTTTGGGCCCCTCTGTATAACTGCCCTCCTGCAAAAAATGTGCAGAATCAATCTGACCAGGCCATATACTTTTTATGCAAAGTTTTGTGCAGATGCGTCCATGATGGGTGAAGTTATAAGCTGCCCAAATAGTTTTCTCCAATGGGTTGAGCAATTTAACCCCTACTGCAGGGCCACTACCGCAGGCTCTGTAACACACATATTACACAGCCACTGTAGTGGCTGTGTAGTTATGGTTAAGTTGCTTTTTCCATAGGAAGAGCACTTTTTGGGTGGCTTATAACTTCGCTCCCCCTGGACAAATCCACACCAAACTTTGCAAAAAAAGTATATCTATCACTTTGAATTTTTTTTGCTAAGTTTGGTGAGGTTTGGTCCAGGGGGGGGAAGCTATAAGGGGGGTCCCAAAATGTCTTTTGTTCCCATAGACTGAATGGGGAAAGAAACTACAGCCCAAACCGCTGGACGGATTTTCACCAAATTTGTGGCAGGAGCAGCGGCTTGGTCCCAAAAGCGTGCTTTTGTAAATTTAGTGATAATCCATCCAGTAGTTTTTTTTTAAACGATCGAATAGTAGCTCTCAAAAAATTAGTGAAATCTATGTCCGCTCCGCCGAGACACTTTCCTGTACGCTCCGCGGGCAGGACACCGATTGGCTAATCGGCTTGCGTCATGTCCGCGAACACGCAACGTGTCCGCGATTGGCTGGAGTGAGGCGTGATGTGCGTCAGATTGTTCAGATGCGCCCGCCATCTTGGATCCGCCAACAGCGCGGCGGCGAACAGAGGCGAAATGCAGTTTTGGGGAGTGTTTTGGTGTGCAAGTGTGCTTTGGGAGGTTTGGGGAGTAAGAGATGGGTGAAATACTGTATTTGTTTAGGTGGTAGGTGCTACTGATGTATTTGCCATGCCCGTGGTGTCTGAAATGTTCATAATTAGTGAAAATGAGGGGTGTCCTAAGGATAGTATTCCCCTCCGTGCTGTGCGCAGGCAAGTTGAAACTGTTCTAAGGACACGTGCAGTGTCAGCGGACATTAAAATTGACCATATGCCGCAGTTAAAATGTTTGATTCTATGGGTGTGATACTAAGTTATAAGCCACCATGGGTGGCCAAAGGCCATGCACCCAAGACCAAAGTTATAAGCACTGAAGTTATAAGCCAGCATGGGTGTGATATGATATGGTGGTTGTGGGTGTGATATGCTGCAGTGGTTGTGGCCAGGGCCTAGAGTCTTGGGTGCATGGGCAAAGGCCATGCACCCAAGAATGATGTTATATGTACTGAAGTTATAAGTCACCATGGGTGGTTTACAACTTCGCTCTCCCTGGATGAATTCTCACCAAACTTTGCAGAAAGTGTGATATGGGTGGGCCCATATAGACAGTTAAAATGTTTGATTCTATGGGTGTGATCTATGGGTGTGATATGCTGGGGTGGTTGTAGCCAGGGCCTAGTGTCTGGGTGCATGGCCGCAGGCCGTAGGCCATAGGCCATACACCTAAGACTCTAGGCCCTGGCCACAACCACCGCAGCATATCACACCCACAGATAACACCCATAGAATCCAATATCTATCAAATGTTTGAAATCTACAGTTTCTGTACTGTTTGATTTGTATAGTTTGTATGTGAAGTTTTGGCTACATCATGTCATTAAGATTGTAGAGTGTGGTAACAAGCACTGTAGTATAACATATCCATGGAAGTGAACATTTTGTATTGTGGTGTATGGTTAGATGTTTGCTTCAATGGTTCTGTTATGCAGCAGTATTTATGTGTTCTATTAGAATATACTTGATGTTTGATTTGTTGAGATTGGATATATTGTTTTCATGAGTTTGGTAACTGGAGTACATATTCTTTTTCAATTTCTGTGATAAAAGAAAAGAGCATATTAGTGTATGTATTTCATAAAGACTTATTACATTGCATAATAGACATTTCAGCTTTTGTTTGACCCTCATATTTAGTTCACAAACCAGTGTACTGTACAATTTGCTCAGTTTCTGTGTTTGTTTTACAAATCATTGGGCCTGTGGGAAAAAAAGTCCATGTCGGATTTAAAAAAAACCTTTGCTACAGTCTATTTGTTTGTTTGTTTTCAGTGTTCACTTGTTGTTTCTGGTTAATGTTCTATCTGTTGGCTTGTTGTAGATATTTGGAGCAGTTAGATACCTGTTGGCGTATTCTAACTGTCTATTTTCTGTTGTTATTTAGTGGTATTCATTTATCTGTTTGGTTGTTATAGAATCTTGGGGCAGTTAGCTACCTCTTGGCTTATTCTAACAGTTTATAGTTTTTTAATAGATTTTTTGTTAATGTTTAAGTATGGATTAGTTATTACATTTTGGTTTTAAAACGATAACATGAGCATTTGTAAGATTTGCTGGTAATCTCTGCTTTATAGTAATGGTACTATCATTTCATTCGAACCATCCACATTTCTTTTTTATAAATGCAGTGTAGTGACCTGCATTGGTTGTGGCTCCTGCATGGTAGATTATACCTATTGTTATGAAGGTTTTCTTACCAAGTGATAATTGACCGTGTGTGAATCCAGTCAGCTTGCAGTTGTTTTTGGTACCAACTGCATTGTAACGTCGAAGCATTAGTATTACGTAGTTACCATGTGTTTGTATTAGTAAGGTGGAGCGATTAGCTGAATTGCAGGTACTACATAATCTACCATGGTTTGCATTTTTTACAAGTTGCTGAAATGGAACAGATTCCCAATTAGGTATAGATACATACACACAACATTAATTAGGGATGTGTTCCTGTGTCACATTGTTGCAGAGAGTGCATGGATGTTTCCACATGTATGAAATCTGGAATATTGCATTTATAGGTATGTTTTTGTTTTCCAGTACTTGTAGTAAGTACATTAGAAATTCTTGTGGATCTTCTTGTGAGTTTATAGTGAATTTCACCATTTCACCATTCCAGCACAGTAGTCCAATTCTTGTCTTATTCCATGAACACTATATGTGTTGTCAGGATTGTTTGTTGCGTTTCTATGTAGGACTACCGTTTGCAAACACAATTGGTCTGTACTGTGTAAGTAAATGTTGTCAACAATTGGTGGCAATTGAAATAGAATATTCATTGCTACATTTGCGTAGCAATTTACGCCAGTTATATTAGAAAATTTGAATGGACCAGATAGTTCTGTGTCCAAGTCTTTTTTCGGAGTGTGTGTTGCTTCTTTGAAGAAGTACCTGAGTTACTGTGAGTAATAGGTTCTTCTTTAGTTGTGGTAATTGATGAAGTATTAGCTTCTTTTACTCTCTCAGTCATATACTGTTGCATTTATGTTTGAATTTGTTTTCTTTTACAAAGTTTTCCTTTTTGTGGAACAGGATATGTTTTTAGATGGGGGGTGTATAGAGAACATAGTCTATTGTATTCTAAAATGCAAGGAATATCAGCATTTACTTTACTTGCATCAAAATTGATTAGAAATAGACCGTCAAGTGTACGTAAGCGTGATAGTGCTACGTAGCTCATGCCTTCTTTAAAGACTGTGTTACCAATATCTATCAATGCTTTGTCTAGGGTAAGAACTTGTGGTTTATGAATGGTGACTGCATATGCTAGAGTTAGAGAAAATTGTTCTCTGCGTAGATACATGTCTTTGAAGAGAAAGAATCGAGCTGTTGAGCGCACTATCCTTTTTACTTCTGAAAGTTTGTCAAAGAGAATATTGACAAACTGAATGTTGTTGTCACGTGGGTATGTTTGAAAGCCAATAACTGTACCCAGTGCTCCATTAACTAGTCCTTGCTCCACGTCAAGGTTACGTTTAAGCATTACTCTACAGTTTAAGGATAATTTTAATATTTTCTCCAAACCAGCTGTGTTGGTGATAGAATTTTCTAAGGTATTCAGTCTTGTTGTGGGTTGTTGACACATGGGGAGTGTCATACAATGTACAGCCAGTTTGTCTGTGGAGCAAATTTCAATTATTGGTTACATTTCTTTTTTCAGCATTGTTTCATTGAATTTGGAACAGCTTGCAAGAGTTGGCATTGAGGACATACAATTGACATTTTTGTGTGCTAATTGTTCCATAACATCAGTAGCACATGAGTTATCGCCTTGAAGTGCATGGATGTGCCGGGTTTTTAATTTTGCTTGTGCTTCTTGAGATAGTACACCAACTCTAATACTTTTTAAAATGTTGGTGTAAGTGAGATCTGTAGATTGGTGCATGTTTTCTGTTAATTCTCTGTATTGGAAATGTTGCCAAAGATTGACATTTCCTGTGCTGCCAACAATTTTACAACAGAGTTTGTGTCCTAAGGTTTTAAAAATAGGTTCACCTTTCACTGGTGTCAATTGAAGATCTCCGAAAACAATAATGTGTTTTCCTCCAAAGAGCTCTTCGTAGTTTGTTTTAAGTACTTCTTGCAATCTGAGGTGAATCAAAGCCAACCTTAGGTTGGAGACCATGCTCACTTCATCTATTAGTAGCATTTTCATGTGTTTCAACACTCTGCGTAGTTCCATTGCAGCTTTTGTAGAAAGTTTGTAATAGTCTAATTTGTTTTGGTGTGCTACTGGAAGGAGTAGTAATCGGTGTAAAGTGGCACCGCCTATGTTGTAGGCAGCTAAACCTGTGGGGGCAGTGACAACAGCTGACAGTTTGTTGTTTGTCATTTGTAGAAGGAACCTGCTGATGATTTTGATTAAGCATGTTTTGCCTGAACCAGCTTCACCACTGACGTATGGTAGTATAGGTTTGTAATTTTGGCAGGTACATTCTTTATTTTCATGTTGTACACCATGTGCAATTTCTTTTGTTACTTTTTCAAAAATGGTGCGCTGGTCTTTGTTCAGTTTTGATTGTAGTACAGTTAAGTCTTCTGTATCTTCTTCATAGTGACGCATGGTGTTTTCTACTTCTGTCATAGCTAATTCTGCCTCATTTGCTTTTAGTGGCTGTCCCAGTGGTTCTTGGCTTCTTGTTACAGAGGTTGACTACTGTCACAAGTGCCCTTGTCTAGTTGGGCCTGGAGTTCTTCTTTGTGTTGCTGTTCATTGTGCAACATTGTTTTGTACTGCGTAAAGTTTACATCAGTGACAGTGCTTTGATTTGCTTTGAAAGCGTCTTCATAGCAGTCATAGTTATCTAGCATCTCTTCTTCTTTTCTCCATGGTTTAAAAAGTTGTAACAGGGACATGTAATATAGTTCTTTCTGTTGAGGAGTTTTTAATGACAATTTGATATGATTAATTAAGCTTTGTTTGGTAAATTTCGCTAAGCTGCCTTCACAATCTGTCACTCTATATCTACTTTTTTTTTCATCGGGTTTTATATTATTTTTTTATGCAAAGTTTTGGGCTATGTGGTATAGACACATGGTTTCCAAAGTGGTGCTGCTGTTCAGGTAGTATGTGTCTAGTAAATAGTTTTTCATAATGTCTTGGCTGTTGGAATAATTTTTGGCTATTGTTTCTATGTCCTCGTATGATTTGAGAACTCTTTTTCTAGATTTAGCAGGACCAAGACTTAGCCATACTATATTTTCAGATTTTCCATACAAAGCAGTACCGGTTAAACGATCTGCAGCTTCATAGGAGCCACATTCTCTATGATAGAGCATTTTTATGCCTAAGCTGTACAATTTCTGAGATATTGTTTTGTTTGATGATAGGTTATTCCATAGGTCTTGAAGCTTTGTTTTTTCTGCTTTTGTTAAGTAGGCCGCAACATATCGTGCAACTGCAGTGGAATTGTCTGCAATGTACTGCAAATCTATGTTTGCATTCCATAAGAGGGCAATAATTGCATTGTAAAAATTGATATATTTTGATTCTTCTGTTCTTTTTATGTAATATGTGTTCTTAGGTGATTTACCTTTAACACTATGTCTAACCGAAGACATGAAGTTGTTCACTTCACTTGTTTCTGTAACTGTTCTAGGGAAACCAAAGCAGCATTTGGTGTAGTATTTCCCTTTGTTTTTGTATTTGCAACGACAATATTTGCCACATTTGTGTCTTTGAAATTGTACAATTTGTGCATGAAGGTCGCTATGTCTCGTTTGTGAAGGGATTTCACAAGTGACATATTTATGGATGAACTACAAAACAGTGGCATCACTGTCCTGACCAAATTTAGGAGCATCTTTAATCCATAAAAGCATGTGGATATGTGGTGCTCCTCTGTCTTGGTATTCTTTTCTCCAAAAGAAGTGTTGCACTTCTCCGAGGGGAGGAACAGTTTTATTACAAATAAAGTGTAGCATAGCAATGAAATGATAGTGGAAATATCTTGAAACATTAACAGGATCTAGAGAGCAAAGTTCTCCAGGTGTTAGTATATCTATGTTTGTTTTGTTTTTGTTCGATATGCGTAGGAAATCATGTAAATCTTCCCATGCATATTCTGCACAACTTAATGTAACAAACCAAGTGGGTGGGCCAAGGTTTCTTATCATACAACGTACATCTCTGTGACGTCGGAACCAGTACTCTTTCGAACCACGCATGTTTGCTAACAGATTTGTAATGCTTGATTGTAAAACTTCATCTTTTTCTTGCACTTTTTGTAGTAATTGCGTAGCTGAGATATTTTGAACGTAGGTTCCTGATTTCAATATGTGTGCAACTCCATAACATAGAGTTGCTAGTTCACTTTCAAAGAGTAGGTGGAATATGTATTCCACATTTTGTCTAAATCTGGGATCTTCAGAATACATTCGTAATGAGCGGTATTCTAATGCTGTTATCTGAGTGGGTCTATCATCATACCGTCCTCCTTTGCCAGCAGGAAATAGTAGAGGAAAAGCATGTGCTTCTATACTTTTTTACCATATGCTCAATGGTGATCCTTTGGTTTGTCGCATTTGGTACGTTTCTAGTGCATCATCTATGGTGTCATTAGAGTGTAATGGATGAATTGTATAGTGGTCTAAAATATTGGATACTGTAACAGGATCTAGAAGTTCAAATTGACCAGTTTCTGGTGACTCTTGAATTATTTCAGTTGTTTCCCTTAAGTTTTCTTCAATATTTATTTCTTTGTAGTATTCATTATTGTCTTTTAGATGTTGCAAGGCTTGTCTAACTTTATTTAAGTCCACAAGTTGTTGCCAAATTTGTTTTTCTTTTGTTGGTACACCATTTACTAAGACAATTAAAGATTGCTCTATTGGACGTTGCACTCCTGGAGTGTGCACATTTTCTTTCAGATCTAATGGTAAATAAACTACTTTGCCACAAATGCCTTTCACCAATTCAGAGGGAGGTAATATTGCTGTATTTGGTTGAAGGTGTATTATTGCTTGAAATGGGTGCACTGTTTGAATAAGGATGCTCTCATATAAATTGAGTTGTTGCAGGGGTTTTGGTAGTGGGAATAATTCCAAGTTATTTGTGATAGCACGTGAAGGAGTTTGGTTGTTGTCAAGTTTTGTAGTGCAGTAAGTGCAAAGTATTAAGGGGTCAGTTATTTCGTATTTGTTTTCTGCTACAAGGTAAAGAGCTAATTCAAACCATTTGGAATCTTCATTGTCTTCTATTTTGTATGTTACGTCTATAGTTTTTGTGTTACTTTTGTAAAAAGTTCTGCTGCAACACACACACTCATTGTTTGGTACTTCAGTGGATGTACTTTTAAATTTTAGTATTTCTTTTTTGTATCTGTGTAGTAGAAGGTTGCCATGTGCAGAATTGTTGCTAGTTGGTTGTAAAGCTATTGCATCTTGTAAGTGGTTTTCACTTCCAAAATATTTTCTCTGGATACAGTCGATTTCTTCTTGTAGGTCTTTGGGTGTACCATGTAGAAGCGTGTTATTTAAATTGGCTAGTTCTAAAACAGGACGTTTAGCATAGTACAGTTTATAGACTAGATTTCTTATAGTTGAATGATGTGTTGATATCATTTTGATATCATGGAAGGTGCTTTTGCAAATAGGTCCTGAAATGCAGGCTAATGAATGTCCTTGTAGTCCTGTGTATTTGCACAATGGACAGGTATCCATATACTATTTTTTTGTGGAATGAGCAGGTTTCTTCGGATATGTTGTTTGTAGTTTAGATGCTGCTGATTTTCAGGAGAGTGGTCTTCAGTGCATTGTAAAAGAAAGAAGTTAGTAATTGTGTGTGTTTATAGCACTGATGTTAATGTAGACATTGATTTTCATGTTTTTGTGGTAGTATTCTTGTTTGATATCTGAGCATAGTGTATGCATGCATTTCATGTGACTATGTGCAGCCTTTATATTTTATTTACAATATGTTAGTTCAACATGCTTTGCAAATGAGTAGAATTTTAAGTGCATGAAGATCACTTGGTTTTTTAAAGCTGTGTTGTAGATAGCAGTAGCCATGGATGCCATTGGGGTTGATGAGGTAATCTCAGCAAGAGCAGCAAAGGCAGCAAAAGTCAATCTGCAATAGCCAGAAGTACAATGAAGATAAACTCTGGGGTGTGGCCTTTTATAGGGGTGGAGGGTGCGCCTCGCAACCATATCGAACACTCAATAAGGTTCAAAAAGTTACAAAAAGTATGTGGAAACCCAGGGCTATTGTCTGGGACATGTGAAATGGTGAATTTTTACTGTAAAATAATTTGGATTGTCTGAATAAATTATTTTAAAATGTTGGGGAACCGAACAGAGTCCGCAAATTAGGACACACGCTCAGCATGGGTGCGGTCACATGATGACGTTGGGAACACATCCGCGAAGGGAACGGGTGTCCGCAGGACACCAAATGCACAGGAATGGTCGTGCACATGCGTGCGGGTGTTCTACGGACAGTGTTCGGGTCCTGAAACGAATTAAAAGTGCGAAACAAGTGAGACGGACAGTTACGGACAGGCACGATGTTCGCAGGATTTACGGGTGTGGTGCGCATGTGCCTAGATATTCTGCAGACTGTACGGCCAGGTATAGTGTCCTTAGGACAACTCCATTTTGTTTGCCTACGGACAGCCCAGACATCGCGCGTGTTCTACTAACAGTTCCATCTTGGTTGCAAACGGTACGGACAGGTATAGTGTCCTTAGGACACCCCCATTTAGTTCATTTACGGACATCCCGGACACCGGGTGTTTTCTAAGAACAGTTCCATCTTGGTTGCGAATGGAACGGACAGGTATTGTGTCCTTAGGACACCCCCATTTTGTTCATTTACGGACATCCCAGACACTTGCAGGGTAATTCATAGAATTTCGCAGAAAAGTGTCGCAAGCGGCTGGCGCAGAGTGTCCGCGTGCGATTGTCTGCGCCAGGCACGTGCGCTAAAACCGATTTCCGCGCACAGCGTATTCATGGATTTTAGGCTCCCAAACCAGCCGTGGCGCAGAGTATCGCAGCGACCCTGCAGCAGCGCCAGTAACGCCCCCAAGAACGCCCTCGCGCAAGGAAAAGCCATCAAAATCGCTAAATCATCGCAAAGGGCTGCGCTAACCCTGGACCAGTTTACAGGGCTTCCAAACAAGGAACGCAAAGCGGGTAACGTGCATATCAGGGGTACGCGTGAAGTTATACACGCGATTAGCCAGGGTACGTGTATTACAGGGGTATGCGGGAAGTTTAACACGCGATTGGCCAGGGTACGTGTATTACAGGGGTGCGGGAATTATCACACGCGATTTGGCTGGGTACGTGTATTACAGGGGTACACAGGAAGTTGTACACGCGATTCGGCTGGGTACGTGTATTACAGGGGTGCGGGAATTATCACACGCGATTTGGCTGGGTACATGTATTACAGGGGTACACAGGAAGTTTTACACGCGATTCGGCTGGGTACGTGTATTACAGGGGTGCGCGGGAATTCTCACATGCGATTTGGCCAGGTACGTGTATTACAGGGGTGTGCGGGAATTATCACACGCGATTTGGCTTGTTCGTGTATTACAGGGGTACGCGGGAAGTTTAACACGCGATTGGCCAGGGTACGTGTATTACAGGGGTACACGTGAAGTTTTACACGCGATTAGCCAGGGCACGTGTATCACAGGGGTACGCGGGAATTATCACACGCGATTTGGCTTGGTACGTGTATTACAGGGGTGCGTGGGAAGTTACACACGCGATTAGGCTGGGTGGGTCCTCACAGGTGTTCCCTGTACACCCTCCACGGCCCCTGCAGGCAGCCCACAAAACAGGGGACTACCCTGCACACCTGCTCATGTCCCCCTGCACCCCCACCCCCCAGCAGTGCAGGGGCACCCTCCACCAGGCCCCCACTCATGTCTACCACCACCCCCACCCCCCAGCCACCAGGGGCACCCTCCACCAGGCCCCCACTCATGTCTACCACCACCCCCACCCCCCGCCACAAGGGGCACCCTCCACGAGGCCCCCACTCATGTCTCCCACCACCCCCACCCCCCAGGAATGCAGGGGCACCCTCCACCAGGCCCCCACCCATGTCTACCACCACCCCCACCCCCCCAGCAGTGCAGGGGCACCCTCCACCAGGCCCCCACTCATGTCTCCCACCACCCCCACCCCCCAGCAGTGCAGGGGCAGCCTCCACCAGGCCCCCACTCATGTCTCCACCACCCCCACCCCCCAGCAGTGCAGGGGCACCCTCCACCAGGCCCCCACTCATGTCTCCCACCACCCACACCCCCCAGCAGTGCAGGGGCACCCTCCACCAGGCCCCCACTCATGTCTCCCACCACCCACACCCCCAGCAGTGCAGGGGCAGCCTCCACCAGGCCCCCACTCATGTCTCCACCACCCCCACCCCCCAGCAGTGCAGGGGCACCCTCCACCAGGCCCCCACTCATGTCTCCCACCACCCACACCCCCCAGCATCCAGGGGCAGCCTCCACCAGGCCCCCACTCATGTCTCCCACCACCCCCACCCCCAGCAGAGCAGGGGCAGCCTCCACCAGGCCCCCACTCATGTCTACCACCACCCCCACCCCCCAGCAGTGCAGGGGCACCCTCCACCAGGCCCCCACTCATGTCTCCCACCACCCCCACCCCCCAGCCACCAGGGGCACCCTCCACCAGGCCCCCACTCATGTCTACCACCACCCTCACCCCCCTGCCACCAGGGGCACCCTCCACCAGGCCCCCACTCATGTCTCCCACCACCACCACCCCCCAGCCACCAGAGGCACCCTCCACCAGGCCCCCACTCATGTCTACCACCACCCCCACCCCCTAGCCACCAGGGGCAGCCTCCACCAGGCCCCCACTCATGTCTACCACCACCCCCACCCGCCAGCCACCAGGGGCACCCTCCACCAAGCCCCCACTCATGTCTCCCACCACCCCCACCCGCTAGCCACCAGGGGCAGCCTCCACCAGGCCCCCACCCATGTCTACCACCACCCCACCCCCCCAGCAGTGCAGGGGCTCCCTCCACCAGGCCCCCACTCATGTCTCCCACCACCCGCACCCCCCAGCAGTGCAGGGGCAGCCTCCACCAGGCCCCCACTCATGTCTACAACCACCCCCGTCCCCCAGCCACCAGGGGCACCCTCCACCAGGCCCCCACTCATGTCTCCCACCACCCCCACCCCCCAGCCACCAGGGGCACCCTCCACCAGGCCCCCACTCATGTCTCCCACCACCCCCACCCCCCAGCCACCAGGGGCACCCTCCACCAGGCCCCCACTCATGTCTACCACCACCCTCACCCCCCCCGCCACCAGGGGCACCCTCCACCAGGCCCCCACTCATGTCTCCCACCACCCCCACCCCCCAGCCACCAGGGGCACCCTCCACCAGGCCCCCACTCATGTCTACCACCACCCCCACCCCCTAGCCACCAGGGGCAGCCTCCACCAGGCCCCCACTCATGTCTACCACCACCCCCACCCGCCAGCCTCCAGGGGCACCCTCCACCAGGCCCCCACTCATGTCTACCACCACCCCCACCCCCTAGCCACCAGGGGCAGCCTCCACCAGGCCCCCACCCATGTCTACCACCACCCCCACCCCCCCAGCAGTGCAGGGGCACCCTCCACCAGGCCCCCACTCATGTCTCCCACCACCCCCACCCCCCAGCAGTGCAGGGGCAGCCTCCACCAGGCCCCCACTCATGTCTTCACAACCCCCACA
The DNA here is from genome assembly GCF_040938575.1 of Ambystoma mexicanum. Taxonomy (NCBI): domain Eukaryota; kingdom Metazoa; phylum Chordata; class Amphibia; order Caudata; family Ambystomatidae; genus Ambystoma; species Ambystoma mexicanum. The sequence goes on along the minus strand of NC_090929.1, from coordinate 964,069,190 downwards.
CCCCAGCAGTGCAGGGGCACCCTCCACCAGGCCCCCACTCATGTCTCCCACCACCCACACCCCCCAGCAGTGCAGGGGCACCCTCCACCAGGCCCCCACTCATGTCTCCCACCACCCCCACCCCCAGCAGTGCAGGGGCAGCCTCCACCAGGCCCCCACTCATGTCTCCACCACCCCCACCCCCCAGCAGTGCAGGGGCACCCTCCACCAGGCCCCCACTCATGTCTCCCACCACCCCCACCCCCCAGCATCCAGGGGCAGCCTCCACCAGGCCCCCATTCATGTCTCCCACCACCCCCACCCCCAGCAGTGCAGGGGCAGCCTCCACCAGGCCCCCACTCATGTCTACCACCACCCCCACCCCTCAGCAGTGCAGGGGCACCCTCCACCAGGCCCCCACTCATGTCTCCCACCACCCCCACCCCCCAGCCACCAGGGGCACCCTCCACCAGGCCCCCACTCATGTCTCCCACCACCCCCACCCCCCAGCCACCAGGGGCACCCTCCACCAGGCCCCCACTCATGTCTACCACCACCCCCACCCCCTAGCCACCAGGGGCAGCCTCCACCAGGCCCCCACCCATGTCTACCACCACCCCCAACCCCCAGCAGTGCAGGGGCACCCTCCACCAGGCCCCCACTCATGCCTCCCACCACCCCCACCCCCCAGCAGTGCAGGGGCAGCCTCCACCAGGCCCCCACTCATGTCTCCACCACCCCCACCCCCCAGCCACCAGGGGCACCCTCCACCAGGCCCCCACTCATGTCTACCACCACCCCCACCCCCTAGCCACCAGGGGCAGCCTCCACCAGGCCCCCACCCATGTCTACCACCACCCCCAACCCCCAGCAGTGCAGGGGCACCCTCCACCAGGCCCCCACTCATGTCTCCCACCACCCCCACCCCCCAGCAGTGCAGGGGCAGCCTCCACCAGGCCCCCACTCATGTCTCCACCACCCCCACCCCCCAGCAGTGCAGGGGCACCCTCCACCAGGCCCCCACTCATGTCTCCCACCACCCACACCCCCCAGCAGTGCAGGGGCACCCTCCACCAGGCCCCCACTCATGTCTCCCTCCGCCCCCACCCCCAGCAGTGCAGGGGCAGCCTCCACCAGGCCCCCACTCATGTCTCCACCACCCCCACCCCCCAGCAGTGCAGGGGCACCCTCCACCAGGCCCCCACTCATGTCTCCCACCACCCACACCCCCCAGCATCCAGGGGCAGCCTCCACCAGGCCCCCACTCATGTCTCCCACAACCCCCACCCCCAGCAGTGCAGGGGCAGCCTCCACCAGGCCCCCACTCATGTCTACCACCACTCCCACCCCCCAGCAGTGCAGGGGCACCCTCCACCAGGCCCCCACTCATGTCTCCCACCACCCCCACCCCCCAGCCACCAGGGGCACCCTCCACCAGGCCCCCACTCATGTCTACCACCACCCTCACCCCCCCGCCACCAGGGGCACCCTCCACCAGGCCCCCACTCATGTCTCCCACCACCCCCACCCCCCAGCCACCAGGGGCAGCCTCCACCAGGCCCCCACTCATGTCTACCACCACCCCCACCCCCTAGCCACCAGGGGCAGCCTCCACCAGGCCCCCACTCATGTCTACCACCACCCCCACCCGCCAGCCACCAGGGGCACCCTCCACCAGGCCCCCACTCATGTCTCCCACCACCCCCACCCCCTAGCCACCAGGGGCAGCCTTCACCAGGCCCCCACCCATGTCTACCACCACCCCCACCCCCCCAGCAGTGCAGGGGCACCCTCCACCAGGCCCCCACTCATGTCTCCCACCACCCCCACCCCCCAGCAGTGCAGGGGCAGCCTCCACCAGGCCCCCACTCATGTCTACCACCACCCCCACCCCCCAGCCACCAGGGGCACCCTCCACCAGGCCCCCACTCATGTCTCCCACCACCCCCACCCCCCAGCCACCAGGGGCACCCTCCACCAGGCCCCCACTCATGTCTCCCACCACCCCCACCCCCCAGCCACCAGGGGCGCCCTCCACCAGGCCCCCACTCATGTCTCCCACCACCCCCACCCCCCAGCACTGTGGGGCACCTGCCAGCAGGCCCCCACCCATGTCCAACTCATGTCTCCCACCACCCCCACCCCCCAGCAGTGCAGGGTCACCCTCCACCAGGCCCCCACTCATGTCTCCCACCACCCCCACCCCCCAGCCACCAGGGGCACCCTCCACCAGGCCCCCACTCATGTCTCCCACCACCCCCACACCCCAGCCACCAGGGTCACCCTCCACCAGGCCCCCACTCATGTCTACCACCACCCTCACCCCCCCGCCACCAGGGGCACCCTCCACCAGGCCCCCACTCATGTCTCCCACCACCCCCACCCCCCAGCCACCAGGGGCACCCTCCACCAGGCCCCCACTCATGTCTACCACCACCCCCACCCCCCAGGGGCACCCTCCACCAGGCCCCCACTCATGTCTCCCACCACCCCCACCCCCCAGCAGTGCAGGGGCACCCTCCACCAGGCCCCCACTCATGTCTCCCACCACCCCCACCCCCCAGCCACCAGGGGCACCCTCCACCAGGCCCCCACTCATGTCTCCCAGCGTGCTACGTGTATTTCAGGGGTGCGCGGGAAGTCCCACTCGCGAATAGCCTGGGCGCGTGTATTTCAGGGGTGCGCGGGAAGTTCCACACGCGAATAGCCTGGGCGCATGCATTTCAGGGGTGCGCGGGAAGTTTTACACGCGACTTCAGCAGGGTACGTGTATTTCAGGTATGCGCGGGAATTCTCACACGCGATTTGGCTTGGTACGTGTATTACAGGGGTGCGTGGGAAGTTACACACGTGATTAGGCTGGGTGGGTCCTCACAGGTGTTCACTGTACACCCTCCACGGCCCCTGCAGGCAGCCCACAAAACAGGGGACTACCCTGCACACCTGCTCATGTCACCCACCACCCCCACCCCCCACCATCCAGGGGCACCCTCCACCAGGTCCCCACTCATGCCCGACTCATGTCTCCCACCACCCCCACCCCCCAGCACTGTGGGGCACCTGCCAGCAGGCCCCAACCCATGTCACCCACCACCCCCACCCCCCAGCAGTGCAGGTGCAGCCTCCACCAGGCCCCCACCCATGTCTCCCACCACCCCCACCCCCCAGCAGTGCAGGGGCAGCCCCCACCAGGCCCCCACTCATGTCCCCTATCACCCCCACCCCACCAGTCACCAGGGGCAGCCCCCACCAGGCCCCCACTCATGTCCCCTATCACCCCCACCCCCCCAGTCACCAGGGGCAGCCCCCACCAGGCCCCCACTCATGTCCCCTATCACCCCCACCCCCCAGCAGTGCAGGGGCAGCAGGCAGTCAGGCAGCAGCAGGTGGGAGCGTGCTCGGGCTCTGGGGGGCAGTAGTTCGGCCTTCCGGGCAGGAGCGTGGTATTCCGTGTGCGTACGCGTGGCCAGCTTGGTACGGAGTGATTTTGCACGTGAAAATCCTGCACGTCAGCGTGAAAGCTGAGGAAAGGCCCTCAGCGCGTAAGCGCGTCTGTGACGTGACCCGCACAGGTGTTTCCCACACAGCACGTGATGACAGAGCACACGTGGAAAGACTGCACGTCAGAGTGTAATCGCGTGTGATTGGTGGAAATGGCCCTACACGCAGAAGTGACAAAGCGTGTGATTGGTGGAAATGGCCCTACACGCAGAAGTGACAAAGCGTGTAATTGGTGGAAATGGCCCTACACGCAGAAGTGACAAAGCATGTAATAGGTGGAAATGGCCCTAGCGCGTACACGCCGCGTAAGTGACGCTGGACGTGTGGGCCTGCATAAAAGGTACGTGTAGAACACCATTTCCTTGTACGTGCTTTTCGTGGAGAGCGAGTGGGTGAATTCTGTACTTCTTGTCGTTTCACACGCGATTTACTTCACGGCGTTTCAAGTTTGTATTCCCTGTTACCTCTGACAGCTTTTTCTCTTTTTTCTCTTTTACTGGTTTACCTGGGCCTGTTCCCTCAAACAGTGTTCCCTTCTACTGTTGTCCTGTCTCCTCAGACAGCGGACAAATCTTCTTTTGGCGGGGGTGTTGCCAACCAAACGTGCTCCTTTTACACGCTCGTTTACCAGGCAGACGGTGAGTCACGCACGTATCTAACATCTGTGCTTGCCCCGTGTGTAGCCTACCCCTTCAGAGGTCATTCTAGGCTGCGTGTGACACGCATACGTTCATTCTTGTGTTTCTGGGTGCCACAGCGTAGTGCAGGTTTTTCTTTCTGCACACGTGGTCTAGGAGGGGTTGCGTGCACGTCATCTCCCTTTTTTGGGCCTCCTGTGCGTTGCGTGACCCGTCATCTTTCCCCAGGGGTTACATTCAGCCTTGCTAGAGCACTAGGGTACAATTACCATCTGGTACCCAACCCCTTTGACCCCCAATTGCCCAGGACAATAGTCTACATCCACTCCCATACGCACATTAACATCAGTGCCATGGCTGGGAGGCGAGGATTCCGTAAGGGTGGCAAAGGTGGAAGAGCCACAAGTGGTGGCCGTGGTGGATCCGGTTGGGGACGTGGTCGTAACTTGCAGGGTGAGCCTGTCCCCCCATGTGTGGAGGACCAGTCACGGGCACCCATAATCCCCCCCCCCTCCCATTGAGGCTGATGTGGCTGACACCATCCATGCTCAGCCCTTGTTGGACCAGCCCATTGTGGCACCAGACCTGGCTGACTCCATGGCTGACTTCCAGGTCAGCAGGGCTACGACACGTGCGCTGGTGCACGTTGATGCCATCATGCCACACGGATCTGGGGCAGCAAGGTCATCTGCTGCACCAAGGAGGCAGGGCGGAGAGGCTGCAGGGGCAGCTGCGGCTCCATCCACCCCAGCCCTCACACACCCAGCCAGGACAGTGTCGGTCCTAGTCCATGCTGCTGACATTCCCCCTGACACCATCACACTAGAGCCAATGCCTGCACCAACTCCCATGCTGAGTGTGCAATCCCACACTCCTGATACAGAGTCCACCAGGGCTCCTGCCCCTAGTGTCCAGAGCGGCGCAGGACACTCAGGATCACCACCACCTTCCAAGCGGAAGAGGAAGAGTGCTTGTCCGGCACAGGCTGATGCCCCAGACACGGCTACACAGTCCGGCACGTCCAGGAAGCCCAGCTTCACGGATGACGAACTGAATGCACTTGTCGAGTATGTGTCCGGACATGACAACGAGATGGTCATTGTTGCAGGATCCAAGACCACACCTGCACAACGCCAGGCACACTGGCAGACCGTTGCGGACATCGTAAGTGCCCTTGGAATCGTGAGGCGCACAGCCAATGATTGCTATAAGCGCTGGAATGACCTAAAGCGCAGGGCAAAGAGTAAGCTGGCCTCAAGTCATGCCGCAACTATAGTGACTGGAGGTGGGTCTCCAGTAGTAGACATGGAACTCACTCCACATGAGTCAGTCGCTGGGACCTACGTCACGGAGGAACAGATCCAAGGCGTGGGAGATCTGGCCGATTACGAGGCATTGTCCGGTGAGTGCACATGCATGTGTGTGTCATCCATGTGCATGGTGTGTGTGTGAGGGCTTCTGTTCGGGTGCCAGGTGAGAGTGTGTGCGCCTGAGTCGTATGGGTCAGCCATGTGCTTCATGCAATCCTTCCTGCGCAGCTGCATTTGGCCATAGCAGTATCCCTTCTGCCAACAGTAGACATCTAGCCCAACTGCACGCCAGTTGCCCTTGAAGTGTCACCTTGCCACAACATATTTGCTTCTTTTTCACTGTTCATTCAGTCAGTTTGTTTGCATTCCACCACTTTCACTAGGCATGTCGCTGTCCACTAGTCACATGTCTGACATGGGTATGGTAAAGTGGAGTGACTTTGTTACCTGGATATCATTAGTACACACATGTCCCTGTGCAATTGGACCATTTCAGACTGGCAGCTCCAGGTGAAAAATCTGACCTGTTAGAATTAGAAAAGCAATTACATGCGGGAACTGGACTGAATGAATAGGTGCTGCCCTCCTCTCCATCTTCACTCAATAGCAATGGTACATGCCATCTGTGTGATGGCATGTGTGTTTCACCTGCCAATCACAGGCCAATGTGTGATGCCACTGCCAGGCAGCATGCAGAAAATGTGTTCATCTTCCATCTTGGTGTCATCAGTGTGTGCCATTTGCCTGCACTTCATACGCAGTGAGGGTGCATGCATGGGAGGGTTTTAGTCATGTGGGACATGTGTCAATCAAGTACTGGTTCTCTTGCTTCTCAGCCCTCAATGTGTGCCATGGTGCTAATGCCTGTTTCCATTTCTTTGTTTTCATGTCTTTGCAGGGGAAGACGCACCTGATACTGCTGGGGTTGTGGAGATGGTGCAGACCCAGGAGGGGTCCGAGGGCCGACCAACCACCAGTGAGGGACGTGGTGTGGTGGTGGGGGAGAACCCACAAGTGCTGCAGGTCGTGCCATCAAGGGGTGTCTCTGGCTGCACCTCCCCCGAGCTGTACTCAGGTGTTGATTCGGATGAGACCTACGTGCCGTCGCAGGTGAGTGTTCAAGGGAGGGATTCTGTTCTGTCTCACCCACCTGCACCAGGGTCAGAACCCTCCATGGGGATGTCAGTGTTGGCAGCTACGCCTTCGGTGGTTACGGATGCAGGGTCACACTCCGCGACATCTGATCCTGTTCCTGGGCCAGCAGATCAGAGGGGGAATGCAGTCCTGCAGCCTCAGGCAGTGCCGGCACAGCAAGGCGCAGTTCGCCTTGCCCCAGACAGGTGTGGTGCCCGCCGACGTGGTGGCCGTACGCCACTCGGCAATACCGCATGGGAGCAATCCATTTACGGTATGGCAACCCAACAGGCTGCATCATCCGAGATGATGGCTCAGGCCATGGATAGGGTGGCCACTTCCATTGTCCCCCCAGAAAGGCTGATGGAGCGACTAGAGCAGGCAACCGACTCCATCTGCCAGTCACACAGGGAGGACATGTTGGGGTCCAACAGGGACAGGCGGGCGGCACTGGCGACTCTGCAGGAGGCCATCTCCATTGAGTCCCAGGGCCACAGGGAAGCCCTGAGGCAGGAGCTCCTTCACCTCAGGACGACTCTTGTTGAGCTTGAGGCTTCAACACACCAAAGGACAGAACAGCAGCTGGAGCGTCTCACCCGTACGCTCTCAGCTGAGATGCAGGCAACGAGGGCGGAGGTCCGGGCATCCCGTGAGTTGTTGCATGGGGACCTCCGCACACTCATCCTCCAGAACCAGACCTACCACACCCGCATGCTTGCAGCCATGGAGGAGCAGACTAGGGCCTTGCGTGGGCTGCCTCCCATAGTGCAACCACCTCCGGATGCAGCTGCACAGGGTGATAATAGCGACAGCAGTGATACTCCCACAATAGGGTAGCCGTGTGGGCCATGAGCCCATGGAGGTGTTTTATCTTCCCAGGATCCACGCAGGTGGGTTCTGGTGTGCATCCTGTCCTCGGACCTCCTGGGTGGCCTCCCCAACCCCCCCGGGCCCATCAATGGCCATTTTTGATTGTTTCTTATTTTTTTTTTATTTTGATTTCTTTTATTCCCAATTTTTTTGGGACAATCGGTTGGCTTCCGTGGTTCCTGTGGGCATACGCTGCATTGTGGCTGGGCACATGCAGGCTTGTAATGTATTTGGTTCAGATGCTTGGGTTTGAGTCACACACACCCCTCCTGCTTCCCGTTTCCATGGGCTTGCAAAGGGTGTGCCCAAGTGACAGTGAATTACACAGTGACGTTGGACTCCCATGAGCTGTGTGGCCAGTCTGTAGTCAATACTGTGTATACATTCCTAGTGCATATTGCTGTTGTGTTGTACACTGCATGTTGCATTGATGTGTAACTCTTCTTCTGTGTCTACCTCCCAATTTGCAGGTCCCTTCCTCATGTCCACACAAGGACCTCTAGTCTGGAGATGGGGTCCATGTTGGCAGCAGTGCACCTACAACTCTACATGGCGACAACACTGCACAGTTGGTAGTGGTGGGAGTGCAGGCATTTCCAGGTGGTGAGACTACTAATATGTAACATTTGTGATGTCATGTTAATGGTACTACGTGCTCAAGTATGTTGTTGGTCCGGCATTGCTGTGAGCATTTCAGGTGTTGCAGGTTTCTAATAGTGCCACTGTACATAGTGAGACTGATGTCATGTTGTGGGGATTACTTTGTTTACCTGCAATTAGCATGACATGGCACGGTGTGTCGTGTGGCGGTGCTGGGGTTGGGTTGGCTGACATGGCACTGTCCTCTTGTTGCATTTTGCAAGTGGGTATTCATTTTAGCTGCTTCAATGTGTAACTTCACAAAACTGCATTGGTGGTGTCTGTGTGGATAGGGATGCACACATTGTGACACTTCCAGGTGAACAATCTCAGGCTGACATGGTATTCCCGGTTCATTCTCCAGACATTCAGGATCAGTTTCAGGTTGAGTCATCATTGATTGTCAGATGGAATGTGCCAGGGCAGTGTGCACTCCACAGGGGTGTGATTTCTATGTGAAGTAATTAGCCACTAGCTGTGTACGGGCTGCCTCCCCCCGTGCCCTTTCCCCTCCCATGCGCAGCGGCTGTGCATGTGGTTGGGGATGTGGGGCCACCACCATGTCCACGGCCAGGCCCCGGCGTGTTGCAACGTTGTGCAGGACACATGCTGCCACTATGATCCTGCACACTACTGGGGGAGCGTATAACAGCTGCCCGCCAGAACGGTCAAGGGAGCGAAAGCGTGACTTTAGCACTCCGAATGTGCGCTCCACTATGCCCCTGGTTGTAATGTGGGCTGTGTTATATCTTACCTGGGGTGGCGTGGTGGGGTTCCGAATTGGCGTCATCATGTGTGGGCTGAGAGGGTAGGCACTGTCCCCTGTGGAGGTGGTGATTGGTATCATTGGTGGGGTTGTGACCTTGCTCAGTATCCAACATGCATGTGCAGTGGCATACATACTCACCAAGCAGCCATGTATCGCCATGCCGCCCAGCTTCTAGGTCCCGGCTTAGGGTGGACATTCGGTAAATGAAGCTGTCGTGGGTGGAGCCGGGATAGTTGGCATATACTGAGGTGATGATTCCCTTGGCATTACATGCTACCTGCACGTTGATGGAATGCCAGTGCTTGCGGTTCCTATAGATGTGCTCAGATGCCCTGGGGGGACGTAGAGCCACATGGGTGCAGTCGATGGCACCTAGCACATTGGGGAATCGTGCCACAGTGTAAAAATCCAGGGCGGCAGCATGCCTTTCTGCAGGTGTTCTGGGCAGGTATATGTGCCTGCGGACTGATGGGCGTGCAGTGATGATGTTCAAGACCTGGTGTAGGCAGCGTGACTGGGTGGCCTGTGACACCCCACCCACTATGGCACTTGTCCGCTGAAATGATCCAGTGGCTAAGAAGTGCAGTACATTGAGGACCTTCTCCAGGGGGCTGAGTGCTTGGGAGCACAGGGTGGGTGATGTGAGGTCATCCTCCCACTCACTCACCAGGTCCAGTATAATGTGTGGTGAAAACCTGTACCTCCCATACACCTGGTCATCAGGCATCCCGAAAAGGCTGGTTCTGGGTGTGAATATTCTGGCCCTGACTATCCTCCTCCTCCTCCTTTAGTAGCCCACTGCCACTGCTGCTAGGAACGGTATGTTCATCCTGGCGTCTGAGCTTGTTATTGTTAAAGTCCGCAAATGTATGCTTTGCGCGTGTTCTAGGCGAGCGTGTGACCCGCGCACCCCTGGAATCCAGTTCCCAGTCCAATAGCGTGTGGAAATTCACACGCACCACGGGATACAGCGTGTGACCCGCGCACCCCTGGAATCCAGTTCCCAGTCCAATAGCGTGTGGAAATTCACACGCACCACGGGATACAGCGTGTGACCCGCGCACCCCTGGAATCCAGTTCCCAGTCCAATAGCGTGTGGAAATTCACACGCACCACGGGATACAGCGTGTGACCCGCGCACCCCTGGAATCCAGTTCCCAGTCCAATAGCGTGTGGAAATTCACACGCACCACGGGATACAGGTTCGCTGACGTACTTGCGTGTGTAAGTGCCCGCGCACCCATTAAATACACGTACATAGGCCAATCGCGTGTACGCGCACTTTTGTCCAATTACACGCGGTGACACTCTGACGTGCAGTATCTCCACGTGTGCCCCGTCATCAAGTGCTGAGTGGGGAACACCCGTGCGGGTCACGTCACAGACGCGCTTACGCGCTGAGGGACTCTGGTCCAATAGAATCGCGTATGCGTGCTGACGCGCTTACGCGCTAAGGGCCTTTCCTCGGATTTCACGCTGACGTGCAGGATTTTCACGTGCCAAATCACTCCGTATCAAGCTGGCCACGCGAAAACACACGGAAGACCACGCTCCTGCCCAGAAGGCCGAGTTACTGCCCCCCAGTGCCCCGAGCAGCCTCCCACGTGCCATCTGCTGCTGCCTGCCTGCTGCCACCGTGCCCTGCCATTTGGTGCCTGCACATCAGCCATCTGCAGGGGTCCAGTTGCTGTGTCCACCCCTGCTGGAACTGAAGACTCCCGACTGGGATTACATCGCTCCACAGCCCAGCCCCAGGACCCAGTTGCACACCCACACCTGCCTCTGGGGTTGCCATGTCGGGCACTTCCACATCTGGCACCAGTGGCAACCCCAGGCCAGAGGGGCAGAGGGGCACCAGCTTCACTGACACCGAAGTTGATGTCCTGGTGGAGCATGTCCTGGGGCAGTATGATGCCCTCTTTGGATCGTCCCGCGCCAGCAAGGAAGGACGGCAGAGGATCTGGGCCGACTGTGTGGTTGCCATCAACGCGGAGGGGGTGGCAACCCGCGACGTCCTGAAGATCAAGAAGCGCTGGGAGGACTTGAGGTCCAGGACCCTTGTGAAGGCCCGGCGCCTCGTGGAGGGGGGCCGGGGCCGCATGAGTTCCATCCAGACGAGGGTCCTGGACCGCGTACGCCCAGCGCTCCACGCCCAGATCCTTGAGAGGGAGGCCCGTCTGGAGTTGAGCGGTAAGTGTCCATGCCTTACTGTGTGAGACAGGGCATGTTGCGGTGTGCTGGTTCTATGATACTTGCCTGTATGTGTGCCATAGGCCATGTATGCATGTATGTGTGCAGGGACATCATGGTAATGCATGTGCGACCAGTGATGTGTGATGCACATGGTTGTTGCATGTGTTGAAATGCCGCATGGGGAGCCCTATGCAGATTTTGAACATGAGAGCATGCCACTCTCTGTACCTGGACATGGGTGGGGGTGAGGGATGGGTGCTGATGCCAGGTACATATATGGTAGCCATGTCTGTGTGCCTGACCTGCGTGTCTGTGACTTGTTTAAGCCATGGATGCATGACACATGTGTGTGACAATGCACAGATTCAGTAAAGCAGCCAAATTACCCTTGTATCCGCTGTGTTTGGTGTGTTTGGGGCCAGATGGATGTGACTGAGGTGAAGTGTGTGCATGTGATAGGCATGAGCCATGATGCATGTGAGTTACATATCATTGAATGTTTCAAGAGTCCATTGGACATGCATGGAAATGTCCATGGCATGCACCATGCCTGTTACTGTGTGTGTTTTGCCTGGACTGACCCATGTGTTGTGGAGGGACATGATGGAAGTGTACTTTGACAGTGGTGCTCATCTGCTATTGCTTCCTGTCTAGGGGACCATTGTACAGTGCCCTGATGCTTGTGTTCTTTGTCTCCCTCTACGCAGCGGCTAGTGAAGAAGAGGGCGGAGACGGCGCTGTGGAGCAAGGCGGCGGGGATGCCCCCACGGCTGCAGCGGAAGGGGTGGGTGAGCCCCCACAGGGGCCTGCTACGGTGGGAGACGGTGAGGAGCCATCCAGGTTGGTGGTTTGCACAGAGGAGGAGGAGGCCGCCACTGGGGCACACATGGGGCCTGGTGGGGGCATCCCTGCTGGTGCAAGTGGTGCAGTCCAGGGCCAGGGGCAGGAGGCAGCACAGGTCACCGTGGAGGGGCCTGTGCATTTCGCTGTCCCTGACCCTGTGAGTGCACCACCATGCACCAGCAGGGATGCCCCGTCCCAGGCCTGTCCGCAGGTAGAGGGGATGTCCATGTCACCTGACTCCCCTCCACCTGCGGACGTGGGAACCCCTTGCCGTGCGGAGAAGGTCCTGATTGGGGTCGCGATGCGCACGGCTGTGATTCGTGATGCCGTGCGTGCTTCCCGGGAGGAGCACCCACGTCATCACGAAGTGCACCGTGCCGACGTGGCCCAATTGGGATCGGCCATGTTCGGGGGTTTCCTGCATGTGTTGGCCAATGTGGCGGCCCTCTCCTCCTCTGTGCAGGCTATCCACCAGTCGTTCTCCTTGCCGTCTTCCAGCCCAGATGCCACCAGGGCCCCCTGTGGACCTGCCCCGACCAATGCAGCCAGCTCGGTGGGGATCCCATCCCTGCCACAGTCGGGAGTCAGAGATCCAGCAGGGGTGGACACCACAGCAACTGGACCCCAGCAGATGGAGGATGTGACGGCATCATCGGGCAGGGCACGTGCACGACGGCGTCGGTGGTTTCCATCAGCCTGGATGCCGTCGTGCTGGCACAGGCAGTTGCGTCGGAGGCAGCAGCAGGCTCAACGTGGAGGCATCATGGCTCGGGGCCATCAACATCAGGGGTGCAGGCATCGGCCGGAGGGCAGGAGAACCCTGGAATGGGAGTGGCTTCCGTGTGGGAGCGGTTGTGCCAGCGGATAGGTGCGGAGCGGCAGCGGGCAGAGGAGGAACGGCTCACGATGGTCAAGGCGGAGGACTCCATGCGGAGGGCGCTGAGGCGGGCTGAGTGCCTCGAGGGTCTTCGCAGGGAGTTTGAGCTTGACACTGCGTTATCCCTGCGGGACCTCGGGGCCAGGGAACATGCCCGCCTCCAAGCCATTGACCAGGAGTTAGATGATGCCCTGGCCCATGACAACAACCAGTGAGCCGTCCGAATAGCCCGCTGCCTTTGTATATAGTTGTATGGTTAGGGTTAGGTTTCCTTTGTTTTTTTGATTTTTTTTTGGTTGCGATTGGACAATGCACCACTTTTTTGTATATAGTTCAGTTTTTAGTTAGTAGTCATAGTTAGGTTTAATTTGGTTGGGCTCATGGACCCAGGATGATCTTCTTCATGGTTCTTCATTGGCTTATTTTAATTTTTCAGATAATTTTCTTGGACATTCATCTTGTTTTGTTTGATTTGCTTTGTGTTTTTTCTTATTTCATTTCCATTGTACTTGCTGTTCAATACATATTTTTTTTTATTCTTCAATGTGTCGTATCATCTCATTGCTTTCAGGCATGTCATGTTGGGTGTTTTGTCATTCACTTGCAGCCATTGTGTGTGACAGACATGTGTTCAATTGCATTATTTAAATTGGGGGTGTAACATGTAATTGCCTTTGATATGTGGGTGGGTGTGATAGTTGGTTGGGCCTTTTGGCAGGGGAGGATGGGCATTATGGACATGATTGGGGAATGTTGGGACCCAGGTGCAGGGGGGCATGGATTGGACATGGGTGGGGGCCTGCTGGCAGGTGCCCCACAGTGCTGGGGGGGTGGGGGTGGTGGGAGACATGAGTGGGGGCCTGGTGGAGGGTGCCCCTGGTGGCTGGGGGGTGGGGGTGGTGGGAGACATGAGTGGGGGCCTGGTGGAGGGTGACCCTGCACTGCTGGGGGGTGGGGGTGGTGGGAGACATGAGTGGGGGCCTGGTGGAGGGTGCCCCTGCACTGCTGGGGGGTGGGGGTGGTGGTAGACATGAGTGGGGGCCTGGTGGAGGCTGCCCCTGCACTGCTGGGGGTGGGGGTGGTGGGAGACATGAGTGGGGGCCTGGTGGAGGCTGCCCCTGCACTGCTGGGGGGTGGGGGTGGTGGGAGACATGAGTGGGGGCCTGGTGGAGGGTGACCCTGCACTGCTGGGGGGTGGGGGTGGTGGGAGACATGAGTGGGGGCCTGGTGGAGGGTACCCCTGGTGGCTGGGGGGTGGGGGTGGTGGGAGACATGAGTGGGGGCCTGGTGGAGGGTGACCCTGCACTGCTGGGGGGTGGGGTGGTGGGAGACATGAGTGGGGGCCTGGTGGAGGGTGACCCTGGTGGCTGGGGTGTGGGGGTGGTGGGAGACATGAGTGGGGGCCTGGTGGAGGGTGCCCCTGGTGGCTGGGGGGTGGGGGTGGTGGGTGACATGAGTGGGGGCCTGGTGGAGGCTGCCCCTGCACCGCTGGGGTTTGGGGGTGGTGGGAGACATGAGTGGGGGCCTGGTGGAGGGTGCCCCTGGTGGCTGGGGGGTGGGGGTGCTGGGAGACATGAGTGGGGGCCTGGTGGAGGGTGCCCCTGGTGGCTGGGGGGTGGGGGTGGTGGGAGACATGAGTGGGGGCCTGGTGGAGGGTGACCCTGCACCGCTGGGGGGTGGGGGTGGTGGGAGACATGAGTGGGGGCCTGGTGGAGGCTGCCCCTGCACCGCTGGGGTTTGGGGGTGGTGGGAGACATGAGTGGGGGCCTGGTGGAGGGTGACCCTGCACTGCTGGGGGGTGGGGTGGTGGGAGACATGAGTGGGGGCCTGGTGGAGGGTGACCCTGGTGGCTGGGGGGTGGGGGTGGTGGGAGACATGAGTGGGGGCCTGGTGGAGGGTGACCCTGCACTGCTGGGGTGTGGGGGTGGTGGGAGACATGAGTGGGGGCCTGGTGGAGGGTGACCCTGGTGGCTGGGGTGTGGGGGTGGTGGGAGACATGAGTGGGGGCCTGGTGGAGGGTGCCCCTGGTGGCTGGGGGTGGGGGTGGTGGGAGACATGAGTGGGGGCCTGGTGGAGGGTGAGCCTGCACTGCTGGGGGGTGGGGGTGGTGGGAGACATGAGTTGGACATGGGTGGGGGCCTGCTGGCAGGTGCCCCACAGTGCTGGGGGGTGGGGGTGGTGGGGGACATGAGTTGGACATGGGTGGGGGCGTGCTGGCAGGTGCCCCACAGTGCTGGGGGGTGGGGGTGCAAGGGGACATGAGTTGGTGTTCATTAGTTCAAGGAGACATGTGCCTTTGCTGGGGGGCATGCCCATGGTGGGTGGGCTGCCTGCGGGACATGACCAGGGATGCAGGGTAGTCCCCTGTGGTGTGGGCTGCCTGCAGGGGCCGTGGAGGGTGTACAGGGTACACCTGGGAGGACCCACACTGTCAAATCACATGTGGAACTTCCCGCGCACCCCTGAAATTCACGCGCCCAGGCTATTCGCGTGTGGAACTTCCCGCGCACCCCTGAAATACACGCGCCCAGGCTATTCGCGTGTGGAACTTCCCGCGCACCCCTGAAATACATGCGCCCAGGCTATTCGCGTGTGGAACTTCCCGCGCACCCCTGAAATACACGCGCCCAGGCTATTCGCGTGTGGAACTTCCCGCGCACCCCTGAAATACACGCGCCCAGGCTATTCGCGTGTGGAACTTCCCGCGCACCCCTGAAATACACGCGCCCAGGCTATTCGCGTGTGGAACTTCCCGCGCACCCCTGAAATACACGCGCCCAGGCTATTCGCGTGTGAAACTTCCCGCGCACCCCTGAAATACACGCGCCCAGGCTATTCGCGTGTGGAACTTCCCGCGCACCCCTGAAATACACGCGCCCAGGCTATTCGTGTGTGGAACTTCCCGCGCACCCCTGAAATACACGCGCCCCCAGGCGATTCGCGTGTGGAACTTCCCGCGCACCCCTGAAATACATGCGCCCAGGCTATTCGCGTGTGGAACTTCCCGCGCACCCCTGAAATACACGCGCCCAGGCTATTCGCGTGTGGAACTTCCCGCGCACCCCTGAAATACACGCGCCCCCAGGCTATTCGCGTGTGGAACTTCCCGCGCACCCCTGAAATACACGCGCCCAGGCTATTCGCGTGTGGAACTTCACGCGAACCCCTGTAATACACGTAGCCCGCTACCCCAGACCCGATCGCGTGAGGAACTTCACGCGAACCCCTGTAATACACGTAGCCCGCTACCCCAGGCCCGATCGCGTGAGGAACTTCACGCGAACCCCTGAAATACATGTAGCACGCTCCCCCAGGCCCGATCCCGTGAGGAACTTCACGCGAACCCCTGTAATACACGTTGCCCGCTCCCCCAGGTCCGATCGCGTGTGAAACTTCACGCGAACCCCTGAAATACACGTAGCACGCTCCCCCAGGCCCGATCGCGTGAATAACTTCACGCGAACCCCTGTGATGCACGTACCCTGCTGTAATCGCGTGTTAGACTTCCCGCGCACCCCGGTATACACGCACACGTATTTTTTGTCAGCGGGTGTCCGTGTTTGTGGGTACCCCTTTGCACGTCATTTTTCCTGGAGGGCCACAGTATGGGACATTCATCATGGCAGTATATAGGTGCTATTTGTTGGCGCACCTTTTGGCGCACATTTCTTACAGCCGCAGAGACGCTACCGCCTGCTTTCTTGTGGCGGTCGTGTTTGTGCCTGTGCGCTGGTTTGAGCGTGCGCTTTTTTGCCCTATTCTATTCCATGAATACGTGTTGTAGGCGAGCGTGTGGGCGTTCCGCGCACTTGTGCCCTGTACTTCCCCCGTGACGCCCACGTTTTGGCAAGTTGTTCCCCATTCCGAGTGTTACGCCCGTGTTCCGCCTACTTTTGTTGCGTGCGCCGCGCTATGTGCGAATTTCGCTGTGGCCTGTGCGATTTTCGCTGTGACCTGGCGCACGCTGTTAGATGGCCTGTGCGCCAACGTGCGCCGCGCACTTTTTTATCGCACATCCGCTGGTTTTCTCGCGCACGGCCTTCCATGAATCGACGTGCGCTGCTTTTCGTGGGATTTTCGCAATTGCACTGCGATTTTCGCTAATCCACTGCGATTCGCACGTTTTTGCCCACTTGCGCCGCGCTAATTATTCCATGAATCGGCCTCTTGGTGTCTTCTAAGAAAAATCTTGGTTGCGAATGGTGCGGACAGGTGTAGTGTCCTTAGGACATCCCATTTTGTTAATTACGGACAGCCCGGACAAGTCCGCTGTCCGCCGACATTTTAACTGCTTTAAAAAAAAAAAAATAAGACACAAAGAATTTCATTAAAAGAAACATAACATTTTTTTTATTACATACATATACACAATTTATGAAAGAAAGGGGGAAGCAGAAAATGATACAAACACACGGGAATTAGGGTTTTGGAGAGGATGGATGGGAGGGGATGAAGGGATGTAAGTCTCATCAAAACATTTATCTTGGAGTTGAGGGTTTGGGGACAGTTCACTGCGACCTGGAGAGGGGGCACAGGTACAGGTGGGACAATGGTATCTATTTTATTTCTTTTATGTGGTCCTGTACTATCTGTTTCAAACCATTGAAATTTTCCTTGAGCATGTCTATTTTCTGTTCCATGTGTTCCAGAGTCTTTTCCAATGTGTCTTTTGGTGTAATATTTTCAATGGTCTGTTAAAAATAAATATATATATGTTAAGTACACATAAAGTAATGATTATTAATTTGCTTACATAGAGAAGTGTCTATCATTATTATCACTGTCTTCAGACATTTCCTTACGTGGAACATTTTCTTCAAGCCACTCCAAAGTACTGCACATTTCTGTGTGAAAAATAAAAATACATTAATTGTACTGTACCTCATACAAAAAGTTTAGAAATATATAAGAAAAATGAAGTTTGCTTACTAGTTTCTGGTAAATTGGATTCATAGTGTTGTGTAGGTCTACTGTTCTTCTAGCTCTGCAGTTTCTGTGAGGTAATTATGTTGGAGGCATATCTTTTTTGTTATGGTATAATCCATTTTATTACATATGGTATTTAAATGAATGGTTGATGTGTTAAATATGTAAGTTCCACTGCTTATTTATTATTATATATAATGTGTTTAAGTGCTGCTTTTTGAACCTGTGCAGTGTTTATATGGTATGATAGAACAATTTCAGATACCCCCTAAGTGTTTGGGTAGTGTTGAAGTCATCTGTGACCGTCCGCGGACATCAAAATCATTAGAGGGGTGTTCCGAATGTTCTATGTTACACGTATATAAAGTAAGGGACTCCTAGTAAACATCTATCAAATGTACACTATAAAAATGTATATTCATTAAAAAAACTTTGTTAAAGAGACGTTATGGTTAAGTTGCGCTACTAAAAACCTATGAAATTCAGTAAAAAACGTTGTTAAAGGAACATTATGGTTAAGTTGCGCTACTAAAAAAATATGAAATTCAGTAAAAAAGCTTTGTTAAAGGGAAGTTATGGTTAAGTTGCGCTACTAAAAACCTATGAAATTCAGTAAAAAAACGTTGTTAAAGGGACGTTATGGTTCCAAGTAAAACCGAAAAACCCCTGAAATTCGCAAGTTATGGTAAGCTAAGCAACCATAACTCGCGCCACCACCGTGCACTGCTAAGACTAACACCCAGGACAACAAAGGTGACATCAGTTTGTACACACCAGAGGTGGAGACTGTACACTGTACTGGGTGTAGTGAAGCATGTAGGGTGTAGGCACAAGCTGCGTGGTGTTTTATAGGTGTACATTGCAAATTGTGGCATTGCTATGTGAATTGCAGAAATAAGTGCACACATTGCACTGTGGATATTGTAGAGAAGTATGATAGCAATAATTTCTTACTTAAAGGTTGGATTGGGGAGGGCCTGTGCTGTTTATTGTGTATCGAATGTGAAATGTTGTAGTACTCGTTGCAGCATTATCTGTGGGGAAAGAGAACAGAACATATTAGAGCAGGTATTTCATTACTTTGTACTCCACAACATTACATATATTTATTTACTTTGTGGACGCTTATAACCAGTATTTCATAAGTACTATGCTTTGAACCAGTGTACTGTGCAATGTGCGCAGTTCCTGTATTTCTTTGCATAATCATTGGGTCTGTGGGGAAAAAAATCAATGCTGGATTAAAGAAAAACCCTTCCAAATGTCTTTGCTGCTATGGTGCGCAATGATTTACAGTAACGTTTGCAGCGGTTACAGTAATTTTTAAGGTGTGCTGTTGAAGTAGGAGGAAATTTAATGGTTTACAATTTCTGTCATATACATGTTGGTAGGATGGGTGGTGTTGTATAGCAGTTGGTGTTTTGTAAATGTTTACCTGCTTCCTTTTTGGAGCACTGTTTCTTTATGCGTTTGGTTGCTAATGGTGTTTTTGTCACAATTCCAGTGCGGGTACAAGGCAGATGGGACAGGGCCAGGAGGATCTCCCCCCGTGACAGTGTAGGGAGCCGATGGGTTTGTGGGATGGCTGGCTGCCAGAGGCGTATATGGAACAAGGTGGCAACCCATCCCACCATGGCTGCCAAAGAGGAACCCATTGTGGAACTCAAGATGGCACTGGATAGATACATGGATCTGACATCCTTGGTGGTCTACTTCTGACAGGGTGGGGTCCACAGCTATAAAACTACACACCGGACCAAACCCTGTGCTTAGCGTTTCCTCTGGTTCCTAACAGAGCAGTATTACACTTAATGCTCCTGTTTCTTTTGCACGTGCGATCGGCACGTACGCGAGTTTGCAGCATCATCACCCGGAATTGAAGAACTACTTGCCCCGGCAGGCTACTACTTTGTGTTTGGTGTCGATCCTTACCTTGACCTCGGTAGACCTGTGGCGTCCCATCCTGGTAACCCGGTTTCTCCTGTCCTTTGCCTGCAGTCTACAGTAATCACAGCTCCTGGGAACCTGAAATCAGAAAACGACTATAGTAAGAAACTGAAATACCACCTCCCAGTTCCCCTACCCGGTTTAACTTCGACTCACTTGCCTACAAGTTCGAGCTTCTTTGCTCTGCCCTGAGTCCAGACAGCTTGCCGATATTTCACCTAGAAGTGAAGAAATAAAGACACTATTGAGATTCAACGCATCAACAAAGACATTGTACATACAAGCTATGTTTTACATTGAGAAGCGGCCAAGATCTAGAGTAACGTCTCACCAGAACTTACCTTCTCATCATCTGTATTCAGTGCATCGCAGCCGGTCTGAACCACTAGTCTTCAGTGAAGTAACTGGAGTCGGATACCTACCAGCTAACCTTGGCCTTCAGTACTCAGTTTGAAATTGAGACCTCCTGCCCTTTAAGATGAGTAGCAATACCCTGGAGATGGATGGGGATGCAGATTTTAATCAAACATCAATAATTCACACGACACAAATAGCTTAGCAAAAGTTTGTCTGTTTTAATGCAAGTAACTAAAACAGGGAGTACAACGAACATCAGCAATCGCTCAATACTCAACTCTCAATCATTTCATAAAAAGGCTGGGTTCTTAAACCCAAAAGTGGTCATAGCTGATGTGTTGACCTGTGTCCTTACCAACGTCATCCTATGTGGCAAACTTCTAAAAACCTATTGGGATGCAAGATTGCTTATAAGTGAATATCTAAGCATAGGTGTTATACCTGTATAGAGTAAGAAAGAGAAATAATTGGCTACGTAACATCAGGTGGGGCAACTAAGCCCTTCCTTCAAAATGGCCAATATGAACGTCACTAAATGTACAAAATCCCATTGGCTCCACAACTATAGGACCCCCAACTACGTGGTCCTCTACATTTGGTTGGCTTCTAACCCCCGTCAGTAACATTCCACCTACTGGTGCAGCATGCAGACTGAACAACAAGGTGCAGGTGAGCTTGTCTTCGTACCAGCCTCCCACCAATTAAAAGTACACTCCGCCACCACCTCAATGTTTCAGTGTCAATTAGCACTTTGAAGTTGGCCTTGAATTTATACTGTGCTCTGGGACTTTTTAAGGAGTATGGATACTGTCTGGCTTCCGTGCGTAGGTGTTATGTTCTCATGCGTCCAACTTTCTCCCATCATATGACTAGACACGACGATTTGAGCCTTTTCGTGTATTTGATTTTATTCTCCAAAAGTCGTCTGACGTCAAAGGACATATTTGCAAAACTATGCTTTGCATTTCTTGCTGACCCTCCTTGGGCATATTTGCTGCAATCTCATCCAGCACTTCAACCTGTACGCTCAAGCAGATTTTTTTCCCCTTTCAAACCTGTCCCAATTTTTTTTTTAAACTTACCACATACCCAGTCCCTGGTGCACATGGCCACTTTCAGCCCATTGATCGCCCCTCATGGTCATGGCCAGTAGCCAGATTGTGCGGTTCATGACCTTATGCCATGATTCAGACAATCTGGCCACTTCCCATAATCACAGGCTATACCTCAGAATCCAAAGGTATATCACTATTTTCTGTACCTATATTATGGCACTTGTCAAAAAATAAAACATGGACCCCTTTGCAAAACTTTGCTTTCAGGTCCTTGCCAATTGCTCCTAACACAATTTTGCTAAAAATCTGCCCATGTTTTTTTATTTCTTCAAAAGTAGGAAAATGGACGTACGTACATACAATAGTTATATAACTTAGCCTTCACTTGACAAAATCCATTCAGACTTTTCACAATCATTCAAGGTTGGGTCTATAATCTTTCTGAAAACTGTTGTCCACATTAATCAAACAGCAACAAAGTTATAAGCCATCTAAAAATGTAGAGACCCCCCTCTTATTTTGCTCTGTCTTCACAAAATTCCACCAAACTTTGCAAAAACATTTATATCTGGATCTAAAATATTTATGCAAACCGTTCTGCAAATTCATCAAATGGCACCACATTTATAAGCCTTTACAATATTGTAGGACCACCTAGAATGAATTTCCACAATTCCATGCAATTTCATTGAGTGGCGCCAAAGTTATAAGCCATCCAAAAACTGCTTTTCACCAACCCTGTAATGCACAAATAGGCATAGATGACCCCAAACATCTCAGATGTTCGCGGACATCACAGGACTGTCCGAGACTGTGTGCCCAGAAAAATGCCATCGACAGCTGCCAGTATTTCTGTAGCAAATAACAGTACAGCAACAAGAACATTAAAACAAAAACAGTGTTGCATATGTAAACTTCAAATAATCCATCCCAGCATTTTACAACCTCTAATTTTTGTACTAAAATAGCATTCATTAACACATACTGCATTTGCATTTATTGGGGCAAATCACACCTAAAAACACATTCCATTTCATTTTTACATAATAGGAGTTTGCATAGCAATAGGCCCAAAGCCAATGGGCATTCCTGTGTCAGATACTGCCCCAAAATCTTAATTAAAACCCTCACAGTAGTCAGAACCCTTAACTATGGGCACACTAAATATCACACCACACCAAACATCTTTATATCACCCCAAATATCACTTTAATACACACAATAAGTGATTAAAAAAGCATTGTAGATAACATCACATTTCTACTGTTCTGTGATAAATCTTTAATTTTGAAAACAACAGGCATACTTCATGATTTTGTATCATGCACTTCACTAAAATTCAATGTATTGCTTAATAAACAACTTTCAATAATTATTCCCACCCATTTTCTACATATACAACAGCACCACTTCATTGTTAACAAATGCAATAACAAACTAAGAAAAACACAGAGCCCCATTATCAACATATTATCAAAAGAAACTTTCGACAAAACAATGACCACCAACTGATTAATGCCAATCATATTTTATCGCAGTAAAAATGAGAAAAGACGACAAAATGGGGAGTTTCAAACTTTCCAAAATCAAAACCACAAAGAGAGGACTATATTGTAAGAAAACGAATAAAATGGCCAACATATTCACTGCAACTTTAACACTGCCCGATAAGAAACACCAAAACACATACAAACCCTGCTCAGCATCAAAAGTAGCTGCGGTTATTCAACGTGGCTACAAAGCTTACTTGTAGCTGCGGGTACACAAAAATGTTTCTGCAAGCGCCAAATCAAACTAAATTGCCCTTGAAACCTTCAAATCAAATAAGTGAACAACCAAGTACATGAAATAACACACACAAATAAAATTGTGTACTGTATCGTACACATAAAAGTATGATTATTGCACTGAAAATTTATATTTATAGACGTGACTTTAAATATACCTGTGGTTCCATCTGCAACAAATGAAACACAGAATAGTATTGACGGGCCTACGCACGTGCTATTTATAGATGCAGCTATACAAGAGCCCTCCTGGGCGTTTGCTGATAACCACAGCTATTCGCAAAAACTATGAATTCAACATTGCATTTCCACTCCCCCAAACTCCAAAAACTGTCCCCAACATGCCTACCAGCCCCTTCCACTCCTGATAGTCCTCCTCCACTCCCATAGTCTCTTACAATCCCCTACTCAATTCATATAAGATGCCACCCACCCAAAACTTCGGGTTGCCACGGCTAGCACGCGTCCACAAACACACAATGTGCATTTGCCCAAATGTAGCCGCGGCTGCAGAATGGGTGGGGTGAGTATCTAGCAATGCCGCGCTCTGGGTGGCTGCTATATAGCTGTGAATAATATCAACAGCACCATCAACCAACAACAGGATCATCAACCAATTAGAAACTACAACAGACACCCACATCATACATACCCTGCTTATAAAATCTACCTGAAATTCAAAATAGGAATAATTTTCCTGGAGACAGAGAAAGACTGCAGATATCATGGCTGGTTTGAAAAATGTGTGGCTGATTGGAGACAGTTGGCTATTTTGGTTGCTTGCTTTTTGTCAGACACTAGGGCCTCATTACGAGTAAGGAGGTAGCCATGGTGCTATTAGCGCCATGGCTGTCTCCATACCGGCTCCAATACTGGGTTCCCGCAATGAGGAATTACCGGGTCATTCCAACATTGGAGGACCTGGTAATTCCTCTTTGCAGGAACCCATCCCCATTCCCATTTGAGCCCCCATAGGGCTCAATAGGAATCGGGAGGGAGGTAATAACGGGCGCATTACAAATGGCCCGTTATTAGCTCCCTCTTCCCCTTGCGGGTCCCGGAAAGGACATCTGGTTTTACCAGACGTCTGTTCCGGGTCCCACAAAGGGAACCTCGTAATAGGCACTCCCATAATCAAGGGTGCCGGTCCCATACCGGCACCCTTCATTATATTATCGCACCATCCTTGTAATGAGGCCCTAAATATCAAGATGGACCTACGTTTGAGAGAGTTTACAATGAAGTGGTTTGGATTGCGGAGAATGCGTTGATTCCAAGTCGTTCCAAAATTGTTAAGTCTGAGAAGTAGAGAGCACCCAGACATCATACTCATTCTTTGCAGAGGCAATGATTTGGGGAATGTATGAGGGGTGATCCTTACTTTAATTATGAAACAAGACAGGGGAAAACTAATGGAACTATTTCCTCACACTATCTATATCTTTTCCAATCTCACTCAGATGCAAAAATGGAGATGGACCAGATCTAATGATGAAATTGAGAAATCCCAGAGAAATGTCAATAAAGCAATTTCCGCATTCATGACAGACCACAACCAATTATGGATTGCGAACAACAACGTGCAGTACTACATGGTCAATTGACATGACAGAGAACACCCTTAACCAATGAAGGAAATGCAGTGTTCCTTCATAACATTAAAACAGTACTCCTAATGTGCTAAAGGTCTACACTCAGTGTACCCCAAAACAGCCCGTTTAAGGTCTACTCATCATAGAAAAATACATAAATACAAAAATTAACAACAAAAAACATTTTTTATTACAACCGAGGCTACAGTTCATTGACGTTTATCATAATCGCGATTACCAAAAGTCGGTTGACAAGGAACTGACTTCAAGTTTTATACTACAAATAAACTTAAATGATAAATACAGAACAACACTACTCATGTACTTATGTAAAGTAACTGAAAAATAAAAAAACATAGAAAAATACATTACAGTAAACTAGATAGGCAAACATTGCAGAGCCCTACAACATAATACCATAAGTGAGAATACAGAACCTAAAATGCATTGTATGGCGCATTTACAACTAGACTACAATTGCTCCTTTTTATATACATTTTGTTAAACTATGTTCTTCTATCTTTCTCCAAAGTATGATATGCTCAAAACTCTGAACACACATCCAAAATAGAAAATACTCTCTAATACCTATCTGATCACCAGTGAATTTTTACCCCCAACGTCACTATACTGAAACAAAGTACTTTAAAAATATATATAAAATACTGACACCCCAAGCTATATAGCCACGCATACTAAACTACACATACCTAGGCTATCTGTAGTCCTTTTTAACCTTGCATATAGTCACGAATATCCGCAAAATGGGCAGAAAAGAAAATGCTTTCCTACCGTCCGCACTTAACCAAGTGTCCCCTGATCTGTGCCAGCTTCCCACACCCTCCACATGGCTCCTCACCTCCCCTGCCCTCTCCCTTTCCCCCCTACAACAAACACTGCTTTTATGACGCAGTTTGTTATGAGATGTTGGCTATTCGCGGCTATATCTGAGGCTATGGAAAACTGCCTCCAACTCCCAAATTTCACTCAGTGCCCTCTAGCCATCCGCCCACCTCTACCCTGACAGCATTTGTATGTTTTTGACCTGCAAATTGCTTTTTACTGCATTTCATTTTCTCAAAACCATGAACCTGCAATGCACCACGGGAGATATAACTATACATTTTGGAGACGGTGACACCCCCTTCTCTGTCAAATTTGAAAATAATTACTGCACGGAATAACACCAAACCACGCATGAATCATGAGTCAACGCTTTGTGCCCAAGTTGCTTTGGACCTGGTCCAATCCGTCCAGCAGTTTGGGTTGTGCACCTTGGCAGAAATGTTTCCTTTTTTGTCCATGGGACAATGAATGGGAAGTAGGTCGCACTTTTGGGAGAAAAAAATCTTTTTGATGCTTAATAACTTGAAAAATGTTTAACAAATCTTTACAAAACTTTGCATTCTGGTGGGGCCTGTAGACTTTTAATCACTTTCGACATTTCGGCCAAATCTGTTACTGCGGTAATCCGCTGTCAAAAGCATATTGGAAAACACAGCATTGTAATTGTCAAACCTATCAAACAATCTTTGTGGAGGTGAGAGGTGGTGAGGATGGGATGGGATATGGCCTTATAAAGCCCAAAAACAGAATTTTTTCTTCTCCAATGTCCGCGAACAGTGCAGGCAATCCCGTAAAGTCCATGAACATCGTAGATATTCAGGAGCATCTATGCTTATTTGTGCATTACGGGGTTGGTGAAAAGCTGTTTTTGGATGGCTTATAACTTTGGCGCCACTCAATGAAACATCAGGAAATTTAGGAATTGCATTCTAGATCTGATTCTGAATGGATTTGGAAAGTGTAGTGTTGTTTTTTAAAGTGGGAACAAAATTAGAGGGGGGTCCCAAAATATTGTTAAGGCTTATAAATGTGGTGCCAATGGATGAATCTGCACAAAGGATTTTACATCTAGAATGATTTTACATCTAGATATAAATGTTTTGCAAAGTTTGGTGGTATTTTGTTAAGAGGGGGCAGTATGAGCGCGTGAGGCACAGTGTTGCTGAGTCCATCTGTTGTGCCTGTGCCGGTGCCCCTGTCAGTTGACTTGTGGTGCCTGTGGCACCTTACCTCAGCCGCCTTGCCTGAGCCTTGCCTGCCGCTCAAACGCAAAACGACATCTTGGAGGCGACTGAAGCGGTGAGTGATTTGAGGAAGATTCTACCATGCCCTGTTCATAATGTTAATGTAGTCATCGTAGCAAGCACAGTATCTCACATGGTGTAACCCTCATGGTTTGAGTCAGAGGTGGAGTTGGTTCCTGTTGTGATTGAGCTGACAGAAACAGCTAAATCTGCAAATTACAAGATTACTATTGAGGGTTCTGAAGATAGGCTGAGGACAATAGAACCCCCCCCGCAAGGACTACTCATTAGTCCTGATGCCGCTAAAACTGAGTACGCCACAAGGTGAGTTACAGACTGATTTGGAGAAACGCATGGCCTCCGCTGATAGTGGGGGACGGGGGGCGCTAATAGCAAGGCACCTCAGCAGAACCCCACTGCACTGTTCCCTTGTGGGGAAAATCAGGAGGCAAGAGGAGATGGGGTACATCGCGTAAGGGGGAAGGTGCTAGCAAAAAGGCACCACAGCAGAACGCCACACAGAGCTCCACTGCATCGCTCCCTCGCGGGGATTACCAGTCGCCAAGAGGAGATGGGGGGCCATCGTGTGTGTGTGGCCCCCAACTAAGAGGGGAGATTTGACAAATGAGCTTCAAGGCCATCACGTATTACCAAGAGGGGGGGAAAGCCCCTAGGCTCGTAAACATTGGTCTATGGACACTGGGAAGACCAAAATACGAACTATGCCTCTTAGAAAACACGCAGCTGTGCCATATCAACATCCTGATAGAAATATCTGAAAACCAAGAGGCTTGGCCAAGTTTGACCTAATAACCAGGAATGACTTCAGCTAACCGAATTCGGCGCCACCTAGGCAGGGCGTGGTATGATTTAGAGGTAATCTGCGAGCAGAGATTCCAGATCAGCTCTTGCTGGAATCTGCGTCAACGTTGGAAAGAGAGACCTCAACCAGGCCCTACTCTTTGACTGCCTCAATCACCTCAATCACCCAACAGTCCCCAAGTTCTGATTTAGGGGAGGTAGACATTTTGGATTTGAATAATCCCCCCTTTCAAGAAAACAACCAGGGCATTCAAGATGTATCTCGGTTGCTTCTGAGTAAGGGAAGACTTGGGCTCAAACTCACCGACAAACTGGTGTTAGATAAATCACCATCGCCTGATATAGTGGGGGTCGAGGTAGCTATCCAAACAACTCAAGAGGCGAACAACGAGCACAAGGTGAATGAAAATCAGGAAAAAGTAGAAATAGACAAAGATCTTTCAACAATAAGGACACTAACAGCCATCATGGCCCCTTTCATGAAGTTCTACGAACAAGTATGTTATCAACTGAAGGGCCAAATGACAATGTTGACCATGCTAACATCTAAAATTATATTTGTGGAAGCGTTTATCACAGCCATACAAAAAGACATGGATTTAAGTATGGCTAACGTCACAGGGTTCCTTCACACGATTTTAGATCCCTTAATTAAGGAGAAGGAAAAGCGCTGAATGTCAAGGACCTTTGACTTCCAGGAAATCAAGACCCCCAACGAAAAAAGAACTGAGGGAATAAATGATCCTTTTGAAGAAGAAGAACTCAGGCCCCCAGTGATAGTGGGGGGAGAAGAAAAGGAAACAGATCGCCCCAATCAATCCACTCTAATGTCATCAAGATAGGAAGAGAGGCCAAAAGTGCACGATCAAACCCCCGAGTTGACCTATAATATAACCTTGGAAAAAAACATCATTATGCAGAAAGGGTTAGAGCTCTGTGCAGGGGGACAGAAGCAGTTGGATCAGGAAAATAATTCAAGAAGTATCATATAATCTGCCGAAACAAGTGTGTCCAATCTTTATGAAGGCCAATGTAGACAACAGGCAACAACACAGAATGACAGGGGGAAATTTAAATCAGCCCAAAGAAATAAAGGTCTGCTGCACCAAGAAGAAAAAGGGAAACTGCAGGCAACTCAGAAATCAAAGAACCAGAAAATGGGTATAGTAGTTAAAAAATGTATTAATAACATCTTTTTTCCACCCAAGAAAATCATACCCATCCCAGAGAAGATCACCAAACCCATGCAGATGGGTTGTTTGGGCAAAAACCAACATCAAGATGGGGTGCAAGAAAAAAGGAGGGAAATTACAGGAGAAGCCAGTAGCCAGGCAATAGATCTGATGGATATGTCAACCTATTCAATTTCAGATTACACCATGGACAGAGAGTCATAGAAGGAAGAAGAAAGTAGTGAGGAACAATCATTAGATAAAACCAACAAAGAAGATATATGTGAGAGCTAGAGGGCCCCAAAGATCCTATTTGTTTACAAATAGAAAAACCAAAATATGATTGGCTAGCAAGTAAAGCCCGGCAAGAGGTTAAATTAAAGAAGGATACAATAACAATTCCATCAGAAATACTGAAGGAAAAGGGCCATGTAGGAATTTTAAGCCCGGCCTCGGCCAAGATGTGTGAGCCCACTCCCGTCCAGGACAGTAGTGTCAATAACCTGAATGAAGCAGATTGACCCTACAGAATCTCGCCTCTAAAACTACTGTGCCCCTTGGTAAGAAGAGTGGAGAGACTGAACTCACAGGACTGCGAGCTAAGGAAAAATCGAGGAGAATCCGAGGCAAACAGAACTTGGGGCTATCAAGAGGGACTCCATTTAGAAAGGATGAACCTGGAATCACATCGGCTAATCCTTAATAGGGCGAAAGTCTTAAGATTATTACATCATATCCCGTCACTACGACCGCTGTCATCCGATGATCTGGCTATAGTGGAGTTTGTGGATAATGAGTGAACGAATAGAGTGATCATTTATCCCACTACATCCCTTATAACACAACTCTTAAAACGTGAAGTACTACTACTGAGACCGTTGGGTTTTGATTTGACAGAACAAAAACCTTGGAGCCCCAATTTTACATTACCCAATTAAAGTTACAGCAGCAGAAAAAAGAGGACTTATGTGGAGGGAAACAATTGAACCACTAGATGTGGCAATGTTGAATGGAAATACCATTGGTGACATTCCGGCAAAGAACACAAGAAAGGGGAAGAGTGGGGGCCAGGTGCATGATTACATCTGCATCTCAGGAGAGATGGTGGATGGGGCAAATAGGAATGGAGTGCAGTGGAGCATATGGATGAGAGTGATCATAACCTAATGTCAGCAAAGCTGATCCCCGTTCACCAAAAACAGGGGTTTCTGAGGAATGATGCAGAGAAAATGCTAACTTTGCTTACCACCAAAAATACGGCAGAGATTTGGAGAATAATAAATCAGCAGGACACTCCACAAGAATCGGTAATTCTAAACCCAATTCCAGCAGCAACTTGGATACATTATTTTGGCTCGTTCCATGAGGTCGATTCGGAGAAGGTCCGGGCGAATTTTCCATCAAGCCCGATGTGGGACATGATTGAAAGTGATCCCAGTGCAATTGCAGAAATTATTCCCAAATCTTCAAATTCAAGAGCTCCAGGGCCTGATGGTCTAACCAATGTACTCCTAAAACAAGAGACAGACCAATGGGTGACATTTCTATCCATCTTGTTTAGATATATAATCAAATCCCGGAAGATCCCGAAATCATGGAAGGAGTCAATTATTATCCCAATTCATAAGAAGGGGGCAAGGGCAGATCCTGTGAACTATCGCCCGATAGCCCTGCTAGATATTTCTGGAAAAATGTTTGCTTCTTTAATACTGAAGCCCTTAGGAAGATGTGCGACTGCGTCAGGGCATAAGGATATTTGGCAGTCGGGATTCGAAAGAGGTATGGACACAAGTATTAACATCTTTATAATAGACTTATTAAAAGCCTGTATTGAAAACAACAAAAACAAGAAAATCTACATTGTGTTTAAAGACCCAACACAAGCGTTTGATGTAGTTAGTCGCCAGTTACTATGGTCGAAATTACATCAGTGGAGATGTCCTTACTCCTTGTTGGCCACAATTAAAGATCTGCACAGTGAGATATCGATAAAAGTACGATTGAATGGAGCGGGGCTGCTAACAAAAGCAATAGCCACAAATAAGGGCTTGAAGCAGGTGTGCCCTTTGTCCCCAGAGCTCTTCAAACTCTTTTACCTGACATTGACTCTGCATTTAAGGATACCATCTGCTTTCCTCCAAAAATAGACAACATGGAAGTAGGGAGACTTCTTTACGCTGACAACGTGGTTCTTATGGACCAAACCCCGGTTGGGTTGCAGAGACAATTGGCTGCTTTACAGATTTACACTGAAAAAAATGGGCTGATCATCAAAGCGAAGAAATCATTAATTCTTCCTTTAGGATGTCGACAAGGAAAGCTTGAGCAAAAACACTACGCATGGAACCTTAAAGGAACAAAGATACCGGTGGGTGCCTCCCTTACCTATTTGGGAGTAAGTCTAAACACTAGTTTCATCGAAGCACAGAGACAAGAGGCTCTTATAAGGAAAGCACAGAATCTAGCAGGACAAGGTAAGGTGCTACTTAAAAAATACAGTGGCTATTCAATGATCCCACTGATCAGATTCTATCAGTTAAAAGTGTCAGCAATTTTAAATTATGGTGCAGAAGGCTCCTTTCACTTCAATCCCGGGACCTGGGCAAAAATAGAAGGAGTCTTTTGGAAAAGGGCATTGAACCTTCCGAGAAGCACCCCAATACAAGCAGTGAGGATGGAACTAGGCCTTACCTCATTAAGGGCAATAGCTGAATGGAAAGCCATCTTTATAGAAAATGCATTCAAGAGGAAGTGAGAGGAAGGTTTTCATGCTTGCAGAAAGCCATAATCGACCAAAAAGAGCAAGCCTTGATAAAATGGGATGGAAAATGCCAAATACTGTTAGCCAGTATGGAGGAATCGCCCCAATCCCTCATCAATAACCCAGACAAAACTAAGAAGAAACGGTTTAACCAGGATTGGATTCAAACACAAGCCGAAAGACAGAAATACAGAATGTACGGGAAACAACTAGGTGAAAGCCACAAATGAACACTTTACCAAGGTACCTGCAATTTTTCCCAAATTGGTTTTTCAGGGATCAGTTTTTTCACTTCCGTCTGAATTTATTTCAAACCAAGGAGACAAGAAATTGGGGAAAATCAAACGGTAATACATTGACCTGCAGATTGTGCCAGGCCGAAGATTCACAGGAATCCATAAAACATCTGGTGATGGACTGTCAGGCTTAGAACAGCAAAGAAGAAAGTCAATGTGGGAAGTGATAACCAAATACGACCAGAGAACTACAGAGGACTGGTGGAGAATTCTGCTTTCAGGAGAGAAGACTTCAATAACCTTAGCTCTGGTCAAATTTTTAATGGTGATCAAAAAAAAGTTGGAAGATTAATTGAGGATCCTGCCAGCTATTCTCTTCTTAAACTGTGGAATGTTTTATGTATATGATGCTATATGTTTTGTTTTTCTTTATTGCTCATACATTGCGGGCCTGGGTGGTTAAAGGTTGTCAACATGTATAACCAATATGAACCACTTTAAAAAATAATAATAATAATAATAATAATAATAATAATAATAATAATAATAATAATAATAATAATAATAATAATAATAATAATAATAAGAGGGGGCACAATTATAGGGGGTCTCAAAATATTGTAAAGGCTTATAATTGTGGTGCCATTTGACGAATCTGCAAAGAAGTTTGCAAACAGATGGTAGATCTAGATATAAATGTTTTCAAAAACTTTTCCAAAGAGGGGGCTTAGTTAGAGGGGGGTGTCTACATGATTAGATTGGTCATAACTTTGTTGCCGTTAGACCAATGTGGACAAAGGTTTTCAGAACAATTAGGGACCTGGCCTTGAATGTTTGTGCAAAGTCTGAATGGATTTTGTCAAGTGGGTGCTAAATTATATGACTATTGTATATACATATATTTTGACACTTTTGAAAAAATAATACATGGGCGGATTTCCAGCAAACGTGTGTAAGGAGCATTGGCATGGAGCTTAAAGCAAGGTTTTGCAAATGTGCCTGTGTTTTAGGCATGAAGTCATAACTCAGAAAATCTGCCTACTGGCCGTGACTATGAGGGACGACCAATGGAGATAAAGTGGCAATGTCCACTAGGGACCGGCTATGTGATAAAGTGGTTCAAAATTGGGATAGGTTTGAAAGGTAAAAAAAAAATTGCTCGTGATAATATGGTCATAGGATTCTCTCTTCGCCTTCTGCAGGCCACCAAGGAAAGGGAAGAGGGGCTCTGTACGGATATTCCTTCCTACAGTGGGATATCATGCGCGTCATGGTGTAGGAAGAAAAATCCTTTTTTTTACCACCCTGGTTACCGTTTTGGCAACCCGGGGTGCTAATGGCCTTCCTCCCCGATTGCAGGGGCTGGAACGGGGATAACGGTCTGGAGCCCTCGTTATCTGCCCTCACTTTGCTTGGGCTGATAACTAGGGCTGGCGGCCGTTATCCCCCATTCCACTTCCTGGAATGTGGGATGAATGCCACATTATTGCCATTACCATACCACAAAATGCAAATGATAATGTTGGAAAATCTCATTGTGTCTATGTACTTTACTGAGAAATTTAAAGTAAATGGAGTCTGTAAGATCTTTTTTTTTGTGAAAGGTGTTTCCTAAAGAATTTTTTTCATTCTTTTTTTGCAGGAGATGTTAGAACGTAAGGTGGGGAGGGAAATAAGGAAGAGGCACCAAGCAATAATATGGAGGGGGAGGTGGGCAGGGGAAGATGTTGCATGTGTGTTAGATCTAAGGGCGGGGGCAGTGTTTATCATGCTCCTCGATTACAGCTTCAAAAGCACTTTGAAATTGCTCCCCCCTTTGCAGACTGGTGTGTTGCAGTATATTACGAGGAATGTTGTCTTTGAATGATATGGATCAACAGCCTCTTGTATTGCTTGCAAGTTAGCTGGTTGGATTAAGTGTCCCACAGACGTAGGCTGTATGGTTACAGTGTTGGTTGAGGAAGATGAGGTGGAAGATGAGGTGGAGGAAGACAGCCTACTACTTGCTAAGAAAGGAACAGCCTTTCTAAGAGCATTGCAGGGGTTGGATTGGGTGTGGCGGTGCATGAAGCTTGTCCCGCAGGAATACTGTTCAGGTAGTTCGCCACTGAGTGCATTTCAATTTGGTAGCTTTAGACTTTGGTACATTCCCAAAAGTGGTAAAGAATTATCACACCCATGATTCTTTCTTGGTGCTAGAGGTAGGCACTTCCTCTACCTCATCTTCTTGGTCCTCTTCATTGTCTTTGGAAGTACTGCGCTTTTTTTGTTATGTAATAATATAAACACAGGGTGCACTTACTTCATTAACATCAGGTTTGTGCATGGTATACTATAGGCGTTGTGTTGGGGAGGCACGAGTTATGGCTGCTTAGTTTAACATAACTGGAGAATTTCAAGGGTTTTTCGGTTTTACTTGTAACCATAATGTCCCTTTAACAACATTTTTTCAGTGAATTTGTTAGGTTTTTATTTGTGCAATTTAACCATAACGTCCCTTTAAAAAAAAAAATCAGTGAATGTCATAGGTTTTCACCAGTGCATCCTTAATCGGATACAAGTTCCTTATATTGTACTCACCACTAATGTAGTAGCTGCAGAGTCCGTGGACAGTGTGGTAGTCCGCTGACATCAGGTTACATTTACACAGCCCAGCATCACAGGGGAGAATACAAAATGTTCTATCCATCAACCAACAAACATAAATAAATAAAACAGCATTACTTATATTTACTGCACGCAAATATACCTTTTTGTACAAATGATTACTTCGAAGGGTAAACATTATTTATTAATTAAGCACACAGCATAAAGGAATGCACCAATCAGAAACTGTATTCCTCATATTATCACCTCAGTACAGCTCTGCATACACATTCACAAACACCAGGTGCTCGTTGGAAAACAAGGACTCACTAAATAGTAAGCGCACTGTATTTATTTCTCTATTATTGCTGTTCATTAGATAAACATTAAGTATAAGACAAAAAGCACTTTTTATTTCTCTACAGAAATGAATAACACACTGGAGTGGTTAGAGGCGAACTTCCCAGAAGAAGAAATGCGTGATGATAACATCTCTAATAGTATACAATATATTGTTTAATATAAATAAATAATGTAGTTTGTAGAAACCTCACCAAAAAAAAATAATTTCTTATTTTCTTGCAGTACATAGTTTTCATGAACAAGCAACACCTGCATTTAAGTATGCACAATCTGAAGAATCACAAAGAGGTGCACTATCCCCAACTGTACATAATGAGATCATGATGTTGTCTGAAAAATTGGATCAAATTAGCAATGACGTTAAAGAACTTTTAAATTACATAGAAAATAATATCATTATACATTTTCAATATCACTGTCCTTCCTGCACGTGTCCCCCTTGACACATAATCATCCCATTCACATTCACATAATGTAAATGAAAGTAGCTTTGCTGAAACATCACTCCTTTCCTCCCATGATCATTATTGTAGAGAAATTCCTAATTCTCCCATTTATGTTTCCCATTCCGACACCCCATCTCTTTCCAAAATAAATGTATCTTGAATACTATAGATATCTCTGTATTCTGTTCACCAATTGCAATTCCTCCATGGTTGTGTATGTGATATGGTGCCCCTGCAACAAGATATACATAGGTAAAACTGACAGAAAGATCAAACTGAGAATCGGCGAGCATAAAAGCTGCTTAAAGAACTGCACAGCCAATGCACCAATGGTTGACCATTGGATCGAGAATATACATTCACCTGACGACTTCAAACGGTCAATAATTTACAAACTCAATCCGAGCATGGACGCGAATAGAGATAAAGTTACTCTTCTACGTAAAGAACAACAACTGTATTTATTAACTAAGAGTGCTCTGAATGGTCTTAATAAGAAAATCGACTGGCTAGTTTAGGGAGATTACACCCAGACTACTCCTTTTTCACGTACAGTCTGTTACCACCAATAAAGCAACTGTTGAACCTGGAAGGTTTTATGTTCAGAAAGTTATGCTGACACTGACGTGCTCTCACAATCAAGGTTTTCGATCATTAATAACCTGTTGTGTTTTGCAGTTTCATCAGCAATTCTCCAGCTATACTCTAATTGTATCTCTTAAACCATGACGTGGTGATTAGCCAGCTTATCCTGAGCTGCCTTTTTCAATGTCGTGACTACACCTCCCATCATGCCTCTAAAATGCTTACACCTAAGCGTAAACTCGCCTCTTACCAGGAACACAGATTTCCCCAATGGACATTCCCAATCTGTTGTCCGGCGGTCCACAATCACAGCTTTCTCAGTAACAACACATTGCAACAGTAGGAAATGCCGTCTTACATTAGAGACGTACATTAATAGAAGGTTTGATCATGTGACCACACACACCAAACTGTGCCGGACTAGAGACTGAGCTCGGTTTTCGGGTACTACGGAGTATGGGTAAGCGCTAAGACTTGAACAGCTGTAATTTAGTAATTGTGGAGACGCAATGTTTGAACCACGTGATTACTCAATTAGTTCCTTCCCTCCCGACAGAGCACATTTCTGCACGATTAATTGTAGACCCGCCATCGGGACACCGACCACTTTGGGTGCGAGCAGATGACACTGCTCTACTCTGGGCTAGTGATTTACGTCTAGCAAACATAGCATCCACATTCATGGAGCAATTCCCAGCACATAGTTCTTAATGTGACTCCTTATTAAGGTAACGCCTCACCACCAGATAATCTGCCAGAATCCCTTGCTATCACAAAGGGCTTGGCTGATCGACACGGCTAATAGGCATTTTCTCATGTATAGCCTTGTTATTTTTCCTACTCCTTTTACAGGGTTTCGGTCTGCAATGCGAGCCCTCTCACTTGAGGTAATCACATTAGATGTGGTCATGATGCTGGTAACGGCCGTAATTTTCAATATCCACCTCGTAAAGGCAAGATCATAGTCACCGTGATTGGCATTATCACCAGTTGCCGCAAGCTTTTTTTCTTGAGTTTTCAGACTATCCATTGTGGGGCCATTTTAAGTAGCTAAGTCAGCTGTCTGCTCTGCTGTCATTTATTCTTCGGTTATCAAGTATCCACGACTGATGAATTACACGACAGGGATCACATATCGGCCCTGACAAACACTGCGACTAAGATTCCTACCAACAACTGCTAAGCTGTGGCTCTCATATTTACTTCCAACCTACACCTGAATTGGCGGATATGTTTTAAATACAGCATTTAGAAATCAGAACCACTATGTCATCCACAGTGGTTTGCCCCTCAACCATTTCCTGTACAAAATAATAGTTTTCCGCCTGAGCATGACAGTTGCTCATGTGTCCATCACTTTAGCTCACAGGATGCTATGACCACGTAAGCCAGAGAATTGTTATCTCCTATTCTTATTGGTGACCCATCTGATTAGTACAGACAGGCACTTTTGACTTATTTATTAGTCAACAATAGACATATGGATAATTATACCATTGTCTGTTCTATTGCAGGTGATGCCTTCCACTGCCGGTATATAAGAGACTGACGGGCCCCTCATTCTATTTCTACCATTGGTTACCCGGTGCCCACCCATATTGACACAGTGATTGTAGAGTCCACTTGAAGTTCTCTCATGTGTTTTATTTAAAACCCCTGCTTTTAAATTTGATATCAGTACATTCAGCGGTCCTTAGACAGCCACTGAAGAATTTCCTAAGAATCTGTTCACACAGAGAGGCCGATTCATGGAATAATTAGCGCGGCGCAAGTGGGCAAAAACGTGCGAATCGCAGTGGAATAGTTAAAATCGCAGTGCAAGTGCGAAAATCGCATGAAAAGCAGCGCACGTCGATTCATGGAAGTCCGTGCGCGAGAAAACCAGCGGATGTGCGATAAAAAAGTGCGCCGCGCACGTTGGCGCACAGGCCATCTAACAGCGTGCGCCAGGTCACAGCGAAAATCGCACAGGCCACAGCGAAATTCGCACATAGCGCGGCGCACGCAACAAAAGTAGGCGGAACACGGGCGTAGCACTCGGAATGGGGAACAACTTGCAAAAACGTGGGCGTCACGGGGGAAGTACAGGGCACAAGTGCGCGGAACGCCCACACGCTCGCCTACAACACGTATTCATGGAATAGAATAGGGCAAAAAAGCGCACGCTCAAACCAGCGCACAGGCACAAACACGACCGCCACAAGAAAGCAGGCGGTAGCGTCTCTGCGGCTGTAAGAAATGTGCGCCAAAAGGTGCGCCAACAAATAGCACCTATATACTGCCATGATGAATGTCCTATACTGTGGCCCTCCAGGACAAATGACGTGCAAAGGGGTACCCACAAACACGGACACGCTGACAAAAAATACGTGTGCGTGTATACCGGGGTGCGCGGGAAGTCTCACACGCGATTTGGCCGGGTACGTGGATTTCAGGGGTGCGCGGGAAGTTCCACACGCGATTCCATCAGGGTAGGTGTATTTCAGGGGTGCGCGGGAAGTTCCACATGCGATTCCATCAGGGTAGGTGTATTTCAGGGGTGCGCGG
Organism: Ambystoma mexicanum; assembly: GCF_040938575.1. Classification (NCBI taxonomy): domain Eukaryota; kingdom Metazoa; phylum Chordata; class Amphibia; order Caudata; family Ambystomatidae; genus Ambystoma; species Ambystoma mexicanum. The sequence continues at coordinate 964,031,165 of NC_090929.1, read as the reverse complement.
GAAGTTCCACACGCGATTCCATCAGGGTACGTGTATTTCAGGGGTGCGCGGGAAGTTCCACACGCGAATAGCCTCGGCGCGTGTATTTCAGGGGTGCGCGGGAAGTTCCACACGCGAATAGCCTGGGCGCGTGTATTTCAGGGGTGCGCGGGAAGTTCCACACGCGAATAGCCTGGGCGCGTGTATTTCAGGGGTGCGCGGGAAGTTTAACACGCGAATAGCCTGGACGCGTGTATTTCAGGGGTGCGCGGGAAGTTTTACACGCGATTTCAGCAGGGTACGTGTATTTCAGGGGTGCGCGGGAAGTTCCACACGCAATAGCCTGGGCGCGTGTATTTCAGGGGTGCGCGGGAAGTTCCACACGCGAATAGCCTGGGCGCGTGTATTTCAGGGGTGCGCGGGAAGTTCCACACGCGAATAGCCTGGGCGCGTGTATTTCAGGGGTGCGCGGGAAGTTTAACACGCGAATAGCCTGGGCGCGTGTATTTCAGGGGTGCGCGGGAAGTTTTACACTCGATTTCAGCAGGGTACGTGTATTTCAGGGGTGCGCGGGAAGTTCCACACGCGAATAGCCTGGGCGCGTGTATTTCAGGGGTGCGCGGGAAGTTTAACACGCAATTTCAGCAGGGTACGTGTATTTCAGGGGTGCGCGGGAAGTTCCACACGCGAATAGCCTGGGCGCGTGTATTTCAGGGTTGCGCAGGAATTATCACACGCGATTTGGCTTGGTACGTGTATTACAGGGGTGCGTGGGAAGTTACACACGCGATTAGGCTGGGTGGGTCCTCACAGGTGTTCCCTGTACACCCTCGACGGCCCCTGCAGGCAGCCCACAAAACAGGGGACTACCCTGCACACCTGCTCATGTCCCCCTGCACCCCCACCCCCCAGCAGTGCATGGGCACCCTCCACCAGGCCCCCACTCATGTCTCCCACCACCCCCACCCCCCACCATCCAGGGGCACCCTCTACCAGGCCCCCACTCATGTCTCCCACTACCCCCACCCCCCCAGTCACCAGGGGCACCCTCCACCAGGCCCCCACTCATGTCTCCCACCACCCCCACCCCCCACCATCCAGGGGCACCCTCCACCAGGCCCCCACTCATGTCTCCCACCACCCCCACCCCCCAGTCACCAGGGGCACCCTCCACCAGGCCCCCACTCATGTCTCCCACCACCCCCACCCCCCACCATCCAGGGGCAACCTCCACCAGGCCCCCACTCATGTCTCCCACCACCCCCACGCCCCAGCAGTGCAGGGCAGCCTCCACCAGGCCCCCACTCATGTCCCCTATCACCCCCACCCCCCCGCCACCAGGGGCACCCTCCACCAGGCCCCCACTCATGTCTCCCACCACCCCCACACCCCCAGTCACCAGGGGCACCCTCCACCAGGCCCCCACTCATGTCTCCCACCACCCCCACCCCCCACCATCCAGGGGCACCCTCCACCAGGCCCCCACTCATGTCTCCCACCACCCCCACCCCCCAGCAGTGCAGGGGCAGCCTCCACCAGGCCCCCACTCATGTCCCCTATCACCCCCACCCTCCCGCCACCAGGGGCACCCTCCACCAGGCCCCCACTCATGTCTCCCACCACCCCCACCCCCCCAGTCACCAGGGGCACCCTCCACCAGGCCCCCACTCATGTCTCCCACCACCCCCACCCCCCAGCATCCAGGGGCAGCCCCCACCAGGCCCCCACTCATGTCCCCTATCACCCCCACCCCCCCGCCACCAGGGGCACCCTCCACCAGGCCCCCACTCATGTCTCCCACCACCCCCACCCCCCCAGTCACCAGGGGCACCCTCCACCAGGCCCCCACTCATGTCTCCCACCACCCCCACCCCCCACCATCCAGGGGCACCCTCCACCATGCCCCCACTCATGTCTCCCACCACCCCCACCCCCCAGCAGTGCAGGGGCAGCCTCCACCAGGCCCCCACTCATGTCCCCTATCACCCCCACCCCCCGCCACCAGGGGCAGCCCCCACCAGGCCCCCACTCATGTCTCCCACCACCCCCACCCCCCAGCAGTGCATGGGCACCCTCCAGCAGGCCCCCACTCATGTCTCCCACCACCCCCACCCCCCAGCATCCAGGGGCAGCCCCCACCAGGCCCCCACTCATGTCTCCCACCACCCCCACCCCCCAGCAGTGCATGGGCACCCTCCACCAGGCCCCCACTCATGTCTCCCACCACCCCCACCCCCCAGCCACCAGGGGCAGCCTCCACCAGGCCCCCACTCATGTCTCCCACCACCCCCACCCCCCTGCCACCATGGGCACCCTCCACCAGGCCCCCACTCATGTCTCCCACCACCCCCACCCCCCAGCAGTGCAGGGGCAGCCTCCACCAGGCCCCCACCCATGTCTCCCACCACCCCCACCCCCCAGCAGTGCAGGGGCAGCCCCCACCAGGCCCCCACTCATGTCTCCCACCACCCCCACCCCCCAGCAGTGCATGGGCACCCTCCACCAGGCCCCCACTCATGTCTCCCACCACCCCCACCGCCCAGCATCCAGGGGCAGCCCCCACCAGGCCCCCACTCATGTCTCCCACCACCCCCACACCCCAGCAGTGCATGGGCACCCTCCACCAGGCCCCCACTCATGTCTCCCACCACCCCCACCCCCCACCATCCAGGGGCACCCTCCACCAGGCCCCCACTCATGTCTCCCACCACCCCCACCCCTCAGCAGTGCAGGGGCAGCCTCCACCAGGCCCCCACTCATGTCTCCCACCTCCCCCACCCCCTGCCACCATGGGCACCTTCCACCAGGCCCCCACTCATGTCTCCCACCACCCCCACCCCCCAGCAGTGCAGGGGCAGCCTCCACCAGGCCCCCACCCATGTCTCCCACCACCCCCACCCCCCAGCAGTGCAGGGGCAGCCCCCACCAGGCCCCCACTCATGTCTCCCACCACCCCCACCCCCCAGCAGTGCATGGGCACCCTCCACCAGGCCCCCACTCATGTCTCCCACCACCCCCACCCCCCAGCATCCAGGGGCAGCCCCCACCAGGCCCCCACTCATGTCTGCCACCACCCCCACCCCCCAGCAGTGCATGGGCACCCTCCACCAGGCCCCCACTCATGTCTCCCACCACCCCCACCCCCCACCATCCAGGGGCACCCTCCACCAGGCCCCCACTCATGACTCCCACCACCCCCACCCCCCTAGTAGTGCAGGGGCAGCCTCCACCAGGCCCCCACTCATGTCCCCTATCACCCCCACACCCCCGCCACCAGGGGCACCCTCCACCAGGCCCCCACTCATGTCTCCCACCACCCCCACCCCCCCAGTCACCAGGGGCACCCTCCACCAGGCCCCCACTCATGTCTCCCACCACCCCCACCCCCCACCATCCAGGGGCACCCTCCACCAGGCCCCCACTCATGTCTCCCACCATCCCCACCCCCCAGCCACCAGGGGCAGCCTCCACCAGGCCCCCACTCATGTCTCCCACCACCCCCACCCCCCTGCCACCATGGGCACCTTCCACCAGGCCCCCACTCATGTCTCCCACCACCCCCACCCACCAGCAGTGCAGGGGCAGCCTCCACCAGGCCCCCACCCATGTCTCCCACCACCCCCACCCCCCAGCAGTGCAGGGGCAGCCCCCACCAGGCCCCCACTCATGTCTCCCACCGCCCCCACCCCCCAGCAGTACATGGGCACCCTCCACCAGGCCCCCACTCATGTCTCCCCCCACCCCCACCCCCTAGCATCCAGGGGCAGCCCCCACCAGGTCCTCACAATCCCCAATCCTGTGCGTCATGGTCAGCCTCCACAGCCAAAAAGCCCTACCAAGTAACCCATTCACCCCCATGGAAATGGAAATTACATGTTACACCCCCAATGTTCATGAAGCTAATGAACCCATGTCCGTCACACACAATGGTTGCAATTGAATGGGAAAACACCCAACATGACATGCATGAAACCAATGAGATGATACCACACAGTGAAGTATGAAAACAAAAATGTATAGAAAAAAATCAAAGAATGCTAAAGAAAGGAAACAAACTACAATGGGAATGAGAAAAAATAAGCTGCATGTCCGTATAAAAATAAAAAACTGCAAATCAGAATCCAAAAAAATTTCGTCCAAAGTCTATTGTAAAAAAATCTCTATGCAAGAAAGAACTATGTAAAAAACTACCAAGGGTCCATGAGCCCAACTGAACTAAGGAAACCTACTAAAAAACCTAACTAAAAATCAACTATATACAAAAAGTGGAGCAGTGTCCGTCGACTCCAAATCATAATAAGAAACAAAGGAAACCTAAAACTAAAGAACTATATACAAAGGCGGCGGGCAAGTCCAGCGGCTCACTCCGTGGTGTCCCGGCCCAGGGCATCATCGAAATCCTGTTCGATGTCCCGGAGGCGGTCCAGTTCCATGGCCCCGAGGGTCCGCAGGGACGACGCTGTGTCCTCCTCCAACCCCCTGCGGATTGCCTCGAGGCACTCGGCCCGCCTCAGGGCCCTCCGCATGGAGTTCTCCGCCCTGACCATTGTGAGCCGCGCCTCTTCCGCCCGCCGCCGCTCCGCACCTATGGCGTGGCCCAACCGCTGCCACACGGAAGACACTCTCTGTCCTGGGTCCTCCTGCCCTCCGGCCGATGCCTGCCCCTCCGATGTCGAAGGCCCCGAGACTTCATGGCTCCCACCATGTTGCTGCTGCTGCTCTGCCTCTGCCCGTGCACTGCCTCCTGCTGCCTGCACATCCTCCGCCGGCTGGGGTGCAGTTGTTGATGTGGCCACCCCTGCTGGACCTTCGACTCCCGACTGTGGCAGGGATGCCTCCTCCACCAGCCTGGCCGCACCGTCAGAGGCAGCTCCACAGGGCACCCAGGTGACTGATGGGTGGGAAGATGGCCCAGAGGACGACTGGCGCGTAGGGTGTCCAGTTGAGGAGGGGGTCGGAGCAAGCCCCATCAGACGGCGGAATCCGGCCTGGGTGACCTGTCCCAGCAGGCTGACGTGGTCAACGAGCCATTAGAGATGACGTGCAGTCTCTCCATGAAAAGACTGCAGGTCACCTCGCATGGCCCGTTGACGCAACGCCACACCAGCCAGGACAGGCTCAACCCGGACCTGGATGGCCATGCCCGCAGACAGAGGAAGGCCAGTTGACGTCAGCTCATCCGCTGCCTGAAAACGGGTCTGGACGTAGGCATCCCTGCTGGTGCAAGATGATGCAGGGACAGGATCGGGGACAGGATTGCACACAGGCACCTCCGCGGCCGCCTGTGCTGCCTCCTGTCCCTGGTCCTGCACTGCACCACTAGCACCAGTGGGATCCCCACCTCCAGACCCCGTCTCTGGTGCTTGCACGGCCTCCTCCTCCACCAAACCCCCCACCAACCTGGATGACTCCATGCCATCTTCCCCTGTTGGGCCCTGTGGGGTCCCAGCTGCCTCTTCTGCTGCCGAGGAGTCCAACTGCAACCTCCGCCTCTTGGACCTCCACCCGGCAGCTGCGGCCTGGGACGCGGCACCAGACTCCTCACTCCCCGACGAAATGACAACACGGGAGGGGAGCCGGGCCTTGCGTCTCCGGCTGGCGGTCGGATCCCCGCCGCTGTGCTCCACAGCACCTTCTCCGCCCTCTTCATCAGTTGACGCTGTAGACAGGGAGAAACAAAACACAGGCATCAGGGCACTGTACAATGGACACATACACACATGACAGTTGCACATGAGTGGCAATGGCAAACCTCAGACATGTCATCACAATCACCAACACACATGTCATTGCAACTCGCACACATGAGCCATACCACAGCCATATCGCAACTGCCAGCACCATCCCTACACATACAACAGCATGAGCAGCCAAAGGGGAGCCAGACATCACATGCAACACAGGAAGTGCACCACACATGTACACACACCACCACACTTGCATGCATGTGTACACCTCTGCCAAGTGTTGCACTGTTCAGACGGGCATCCATGTCACATCTGCCAATCAGGCTTACACATACCGCAGTCACATGCATCCATGTTGCATCACTGTTGCACCCTTGTCAAATACACACACATGCACATGTACACAGTGCACGTACATGCAGCCCGAAACAACATACATGCCTGACATCAGGGACATGTCTACTTACATACACATTCATCCAAACATGTGTGCACGCACAACTGCATTTGCCATGCAAGCCTACACACACAAGCACCATCCATGTCTCGCACATCACAGCCCTCGCATGTGTCAGCCCCACGGCCCTGTACACCCCCACCCATACTCGACCCCATACAAACAGATGTGCAACCTGCACAATACCGAATAATCACCACACGCACTGCTCACAATCAGGATGCATGTACACTCACCGCTCGACTCCAGACGGGTCTGCTTCTCCAGGACCAGGACCTGGAGCGCTGGGGATATGCGTTCCAGGACCCCCATCTGTTCTTCCGACAAGTGGCCCCGGCGCCCCTTGGCATCCGCTGCCTTCAAGAGGCGCCGGGCCTTGTTCAGGGTCCTGGACCTGAAGTCCTCCCAGTGCTTCCTGACATGTTGGAAGTCCCGGACTGCCACCCCCTCCGCGTTGATGGCAGTCACGATGTCAGTCCAGATCCGAGTCCATCCTTCCTTGTCGGCGCGGGAACTTCCGAAGAGGGCATCATACTGCCCCAGGACTTGCTCTACCAGGACAACAACTTCGGTGGCACTGAAGCTGGTGCCCCTCTGCCTCTCTGGCCGGGGGTTGTCAGTGGTCACAGATGGTGTTTGCCCCGACATGACAACCCCAGAGGCAGGAGTGGGTGGGCAACTGGGTCCTGGGGCTGGGCTGTGGAGCGATGGAATTCCAGTCGGGAGTCTTCGGTTCCAGCAGGGGTGGTCACAGCAACAGCACCCCTGGCTGATGTGCAGGCAGGAAATGGCAGTGCACGTGGGCAGCAGGCAGTCAGGCAGCAGCAGATGGCAGGTGGGAGCGTGCTCGTGGCTCTGGGGAGCAGTAGTTCGGCCTTCTGGGCAGGAGCGTGGTCTTCCGTGTGCTTACGCGTGGCCAGCTTGGTACGGAGTGATTTGGCACGTGAAAATCCTGCACGTCAGCGTGAAAACCGAGGAAAGGCCCTTAGCGCTTAAGCGCGTCTGTGAGGTGACCCGCACGGGTGTTTCCCACAAAGCACGTGATGACAGAGCACACGTGGAAAGACTGCACGTCAGAGTGTCATCGCGTGTAATTGGACTGCACGTCAGAGTGTCATCGCGTGTAATTGGACTGCACGTCAGAGTGTCATCGCGTGTAATTGGACAGCACGTGAGAGTGTCGTCGCGTGTAATTGGACAAAAGTGCGCGTACACGCGATTGGCCTATGTACGTGTATATCAGGGGTGCGCGGACACTTACACACGCAAGTACGTCAGCGCACCTATATCCCGGGGTGCGCGGGAATTTCCACACGCTATTGGACTGGGTACTGGATTTCAGGGGTGCGCGGGTCACACGCTCGCCTACAACACGCGCAACGCATACATTTGCGCGCTAACAAAAGAACAAGCTCAGACCCAGGATGAACATACCGTTCCTAGCAGCAGTGGGCGTGGGCTACCAAAGGAGGAGGAGGAGGATAGTCAGGGCCAGAATATTCACACCCAGAACCAGCCTTTTCGGGATGCTTGATGACCAGGTGCATGGGAGGTACAGGATTCCACCACACATTATACTGGACCTGGTGAGTGAGTGGGAGGATGACCTCACATCACCCACCCTGTGCTCCCAAGCACTCAGCCCCCTGGAGAAGGTCCTCAATGTACTGCACTTCTTAGCCACTGGATCATTTCAGCGGACAAGTGCCATTGTGGGTGGTGTATCACAGGCCACCCAGTCACGCTGCCTACACCAGGTCTTGAACATCATCACTGCACGGCCATCAGTCCGCAGGCACATATACCTGCCCAGAACACCTGCAGAAAGGCATGCTGCCGCCCTGGATTTTTACGGTGTGGCACGATTCCCCAAAGTGCTAGGTGCCATCGACTGCACCCATGTGGCTCTACGTCCCCCCAGGGCATCAGAGCACATCTATAGGAACCGCAAGCACTGGCATTCCATCAACGTGCAGGTAGTATGTAATGCCAAGGGAATCATCACCTCAGTATATGCCAACTATCCCGGGTCAACCCACGACAGCTTCATTTACCGAATGTCCACCCTAAACCGGGACCTAGAAGTTGGGCGGCATGGCGATACATGGCTGCTTGGTGAGTATGAATGCCACTGCACATGCATGCATGTCAGATACTGAGCAAGGTCACAACCCCACCAATGATGCCAATCACCACCTCCACAGGGGACAGTGCCTACCCTCTCAGCCCCCACATGATGACGCCAATTCGGAACCCCACCACGCCACCCCAGGTAAGATATAACACAGCCCACATTACAACCCGGGGCATAGTGGAGCGCACATTTGGAGTGCTAAAGTCACGCTTTCGCTCCCTTGACCGTTCTGGCGGCCAACTGTTGTACGCTCCCCCAGTAGTGTGCAGGATCATAGTGGTAGCATGTGTCCTGCACAACGTTGCAACACGCCGGGGCCTGGCCGTGGACATGGTGGTGGCCCCACATCCCCAACCACATGCACAGCCGCTGCGCATGGGAGGGGAAAGGGCACGGGGGAGGCAGCCCGTACACAGCTAGTGGCTAATTACTTCACATAGAAATCACACCCCTGTGGAGTGCACACTGCCCTGGCACATTCCATCTGACAATCAATGATGACTCAACCTGACACTGATCCTGAATGTCTGGAGAATGAACCGTGAATACCATATCAGCCTGAGATTGTTCACCTGGAAGTGTCACAATGTGTGCATTCCTACCCACACAGACACCACCAATGCAGTTTTGTGAAGTTACACATTCAAGCAGCTAAAATGAATACCCACTTGCAAAATGCAACAAGAGGACAGTGCCATGTCAGCCAACCCAACCCCAGCACCGCCACACGACACACCGTGCCATGTCATGCTATTTGCAGGTAAACAAAGTAATCCCCACAACATGACACTAGTGTCACTATGTACAGTGTCCCTATTAGAAACCTGCAACACCTGAAATGCTCACAGCAATGCCGGACCAACAACATACTTGAGCACGTACTACCATTAACATGACATCACAAATGTTACATATTAGTAGTCTCACCACCTGGAAATGCCTGCTCTCCCACCACTACCAACTGTGCAGTGTTGGCGCCATGTAGAGTTGTAGGTGCACTGCTGCCAACATGGACCCCATCTCCAGACTAGAGGTCCTTGTGTAGACATGAGGAAGGGACCTGCAAATTGGGAGGTAGACACAGAAGATGAGTTACACATCAATGCAACATGCAGTGTACAACACAACAGCAATATGCACTAGGAATGTATACACAGTATTGACTACAGACTGCCAACACAGCTCATGGGAGTCCAACGTCACTGTGTAATTCACTGTCACTTGGGCACACCCTTTGCAAGCCCATGGAAACGGGAAGCAGGAGGGGTGTGTGTGACTCAAACCCAAGCATCTGAACCAAATACATTACAAGCCTGCATGTGCCCAGCCACAATGCAGCGTATGCCCACAGGAACCACGGAAGCCAACAAATCGTCCCAAAAAAATAGGGAATAAAATAAATAAAAATAAAAATAAAAATAAGAAACAATCAAAAATGGCCATTGATAGGCCCGGGGGGGTTGGGGAGGCCACCCAGGAGGTCCGAGGACAGGATGCACACCAGAACCCACCTGCGTGGATCCTGGGAAAATAAAACACCTCCATGGGCTCATGGCCCACACGGCTACCCTATTGTGGGAGTATCACTGCTGTCGCTATTATCACCCTGTGCAGCTGCATCCGGAGGTGGTTGCACTATGGGAGGCAGCCCACGCAAGGCCCTAGTCTGCTCCTCCATGGCTGCAAGCATGCGGGTGTGGTAGGTCTGGTTCTGGAGAATGAGTGTGCGGAGGTCCCCATGCAACAACTCACGGGATGTCCGGACCTCCGCCCTCGTTGCCTGCATCTCAGCTGAGAGCGTACGGGTGATACGCTCCAGCTGCTGTTCTGTCCTTTGGTGTGTTGAAGCCTCAAGCTCAACAAGAGTCGTCCTGAGGTGAAGGAGCTCCTGCCTCAGGGCTTCCCTGTGGCCCTGGGACTCAATGGAGATGGCCTCCTGCAGAGTCGCCAGTGCCGCCCGCCTGTCCCTGTTGGACCCCAACATGTCCTCCCTGTGTGACTGGCAGATGGAGTCGGTTGCCTGCTCTAGTCGCTCCATCAGCCTTTCTGGGGGGACAATGGAAGTGGCCACCCTATCCATGGCCTGATCCATCATCTCGGATGATGCAGCCTGTTGGGTTGCCATACCGTAAATGGATTTCTCCCATGCGGTGTTGCCAGGTGGCGTACGGCCACCACGTCGGCGGGCACCACACCTGTCTGGGCAAGGCGAACTGCGCCTTGCTGTGCCGGCACTGCCTGAGGCTGCAGGACTGCATTCCCCCTCTGATCTGCTGGCCCAGGAACAGGATCAGATGTCGCGGAGTGTGACCCTGCATCCGTAACCACCAAAGGCCTAGCTGCCAACACTGACATCCCCATTGAGGGTTCTGACCCTGGTGCAGGTGGGTGAGACAGAACAGAATCCCTCCCTGGAACACTCACCTGCGACGGCACGTAGGTCTCATCCGAATCAACACCTGAGTACAGCTCGGGGGAGGTGCAGCCAGAGACACCCCTTGAGAGCACGACCTGCAGCACTTGTGGGTTCTCCCCCACCACCACACCACGTCCCTCACTGGTGGTTGGTCGGCCCTCGGACCCCTCCTAGGTCTGCACCATCTCCACAACCCCAGCAGTATCAGGTGCGTCTTCCCCTGCAAAGACATAAAAACAAAGAAATGGAAACAGGCACTAGCACCATGGCACACAATGAGGGCTGAGAAGCAAGAGAACCAGTACTTGATTGACACATGTCCCACATGACTAAAACCCTCCCATGCATGCACCCTCACTGCGTATGAAGGGCAGGCAAATGGCACACACTGATGACACCAAGATGGAAGATGAACACATTTTCTGCATGCTGCCTGGCAGTGGCATCACACATTGGCCTGTGATTGCCAGGTGAAACACACATGCCATCACACAGATGGCATGTACCATTGCTATTGAGTGAAGATGGAGAGGAGGGCAGCACCTATTCATTCAGTCCAGTTCCCGCATGTAATTGCTTTTCTAATTCTAACAGGTCAGATTTTTCACCTGGAGCTGCCAGTCTGAAATGGTCCAATTGCACAGGGACATGTGTGTACAAATGATATCCAGGTAACAAAGTCACTCCACTTTACCATAGCCATGTCAGACATGTGACTAGTGGACAGCGACATGCCTAGTAAAAGTGGGGGAATGCAAACAATCTGACTGAATGAACAGTGAAAAATAAGCAACTATGTTGTGGCAAGGTGACACTTCAAGGGCAACTGGCGTGCAGTTGGGCTAGATGTCTACTGTTGGCAGAAGGGATACTGCTATGGCCAAATGCAGCTGCGCAGGAAGTATTGCATGAAGCACATGGCTGACCCATACGACTCAGGCGCACACACTCTCACCTGGCACACAAACAGAAGCCCTCACACACACACCATGCACATGGATGACACACACATGCATGTGCACTCACCGGACAATGCCTCCTAATCAGCCAGATCTCCCACGCCTTGGATCTGTTCCTCCGTGACGTAGGTCCCAGCGACTGACTCATGTGGAGTGAGTTCCATGTCTACTACTGGAGACCCACCTCCAGTCACTAGAGTTGCGGCATGACTTGAGGCCAGCTTACTCTTCGCCCTGCGCTTTAGGTCATTCCAGCGCTTATAGCAATCATTGGCTGTGCGCCTCACGATTCCAAGGGCACTTACGATGTCCGCAACGGTCTGCCAGTGTGCCTGGCGTTGTGCAGGTGTGGTCTTGGATCCTGCAACAATGACCATCTCGTTGTCATGTGCGGACACATACTCGACAAGTGCATTCAGTTCGTCATCCGTGAAGCTGGGCTTCCTGGACGGGCCGGACTGTGTAGCCGTGTCTGGGGCATCAGCCTGTGCCGGACGAGCACTCTTCCTCTTCCGCTTGGAAGGTGGTGGTGATCCTGAGTGTCCTGCGCCGCTCTGGACACTAGGGGCAGGAGCCCTGGTGGACTCTGTATCAGGAGTGTGGGATTGCAAACTCAGCATGGGAGTTGGTGCAGGCATTGGCTCTAGTGTGATGGTGTCAGGGGGAATGTCAGCAGCATGGACTAGGACCGACACTGTCCTGGCTGGGTGTGTGAGGGCTGGGGTGGATGGAGCCGCAGCTGCCCCTGCAGCCTCTCCGCCCTGCCTCCTTGGTGCAGCAGATGACCTTGCTGGCCCAGATGCACGTGGCATGGTGACATCAACGTGCACCAGCGCACGTGTCATAGGCCTGCTGACCTGGAAGTCAGCCATGGAGTCAGCCAGATCTGGTGCCACAATGGGCTGGTCCAACAAGGGCTGAGCATGGATGGTGTCAGCCACATCAGCCTCAACGGGAGAGGGGGGGGATTATGGGTGCCCTTGACTGGTCCTCCACACATGGGGGGACAGGCTCACCCTGCAAGTAACGACCACGTCCCCTACCGGATCCACCACGGCCACCGCTTGTGGCTCTTCCACCTTTGCCACCCTTACGGAATCCTCGCCTCCCAGCCATGGCACTGATGTAAATGTGCGTATGGGAGTGGCTGTAAACTATTGTCCTGGGCAATTGGGGGTCAAAGGGGTTGGGTACCAGATGGTAATTGTACCCTAGTGCTCTTGCAAGGCTGATTGTAACCCCTGGGGAAAGATGACGGGTCACGCTACGCACAGGAGCCCCAAAAAAGGGAGATGACGTGCACGCAACCCCTCCTAGACCACGTGTGCAGAAAGAAAAACCTGCACTACGCTGTGGCACCCAGTAACACAAGAATGAACGTATGCGTGTCACACGCAGCCTAGAATGACCTCTGAAGGGGTAGGCTACACACGGGGCAAGCACAGATGTTAGATACGTGCGTAACTCACCGTCTGCCTGGTAAACGAGCGTGTAAAAGGAGCACGTTTGGTTGGCAACACCCCCGCCAAAAGAAGATTTGTACGCTGTCTGAGGAGACAGGACAACAGTAGAAGGGAACACTGTTTGAGGGAACAGGCCCAGGTAAACCAGTAAAAGCGAAAAAAGAGAAAAAGCTGTCAGAGGTAACAGGGAATACGAACTTGAAACGCTGTGAAGTAAATCGCGTGTGAAACGACAAGAAGTACAGAATTCACCCACTCGCTCTCCACGAAAAGCACGTACAAGGAAAACGTGTTCTACACGTACCTTTTATACAGGCCCACACGTCCAGCGTCACTTACGCGGCGTGTACGCGCTAGGGCCATTTCCACCAATTACACGCTTTGTCACTTCTGTGTGTAGGGCCATTTCCACCAATTACACGCTTTGTCACTTCTGCGTGTAGGGCCATTTCCACCAATCACACGCTTTGTCACTTCTGCGTGTAGGGCCATTTCCACCAATCACACGCGATTACACTCTGACGTGCAGTCTTTCCACGTGTGCTCTGTCATCACGTGCTGTGTGGGAAACACCCGTGCGGGTCACGTCACAGACGCGCTTACGCGCTGAGGGCCTTTCCTCGGTTTTCACGCTGACGTGCAGGATTTTCACATGCCAAATCACTCCGTACCAAGCTGGCCACGCGTAAGCACAAGGAATACCACGCTGCTGCCCGGAAGGCCGAACTACTGCCCCCCAGAGCCCCGAGCACGCTCCCACCTGCCATCTGCTGCTGCCTGACTGCCTGCTGCCCCTGCACTGCTGGGGGGTGGGGGTGGTGGGAGACATGGGTGGGGGCCTGGTGGAGGCTGCCCCTGCACTGCTGGGGGGTGGGGGTGGTGGGACACATGGATGGGGGCCTGGTGGAGGGTGCCCCTGGTGGCGGGGGGCGTGGGGGTGATAGGGGACATGAGTGTGGGCCTGGTGGAGGCTGCCCCTGCACTGCTGGGGGGTGGGGGTGGTGGGAGACATGGGTGGGGGCCTGGTGGAGGCTGCCCCTGCACTGCTGGGGGGTGGGGGTGCAGGGGGACATGAGCAGGTGTGCAGGGTAGTCCCCTGTTTTGTGGTCTGCCTGCAGGGGCCATCAAGGGTGTACAGGGAACACCTGTGAGGACCCACCCAGCCTAATCGCGTGTGTAACTTCCCACGCACCCCTGTAATACACGTACCAAGCCAAATCGCGTGTGAGAATTCCCACGCACCCCTGAAATACACGTACCCTGCTGAAATCGCGTGTAAAACTTCCCGCGCACCCCTGAAATACACGCGCCCAGGCTATTCGCGTGTGGAACTTCCCGCGCACCCCTGAAATACACGCGGCCAGGCTATTCGCATGTGGAACTTCCCGCGCACCCCTGACATACACGCGACCAGGCTATTCGCGTGTGGAACTTCCCGCGCACCCCTGAAATACACGCGCCCAGGCTATTCGCGTGTGGAACTTCCCGCGCACCCCTGAAATACACGCGCCCAGGCTATTCGCGTGTGGAACTTCCCGCGCACCCCTGAAATACACGCGCCCAGGCTATTCGCGTGTGGAACTTCCCGCGCACCCCTGAAATACACGCGCCCAGGCTATTCGCGTGTGGAACTTCCCGCACACCCCTGAAATACACGCGCCCAGGCAATTCGCGTGTGGAACTTCCCGCGCACCCCTGAAATACACGCGCCCAGGCAATTCGCGTGTGGAACTTCCCGCGCACCCCTGAAATACACGCGCCCAGGCTATTCGCGTGTGGAACTTCCCGCGCACCCCTGAAATACACGCGCCCAGGCTATTCGCGTGTGGAACTTCCCTTGCACCCCTGAAATACACGCGCCCAGGCTATTCGCGTGTGGAACTTCCCGCGCACCCCTGAAATACACGTACCCTGCTGAAATCGCGTACAAAACTTCCCGCGCACCCCTGAAATACACGCGCCCAGGCTATTCGCGTGTGGAACTTCCCGCGCACCCCTGAAATACACGTACCCTGCTGAAATTGCGTGTAAAACTTCCCGCGCACCCCTGAAATACACGCGCCCAGGCTATTCGCGTGTGGAACTTCCCGCGCACCCCTGAAATACACGTACCCTGCTGAAATCGCGTGTAAAACTTCCCGCGCACCCCTGAAATACACGCGCCCAGGCTATTCGCGTGTGGAACTTCCCGCGCACCCCTGAAATACACGCGCCCAGGCTATTCGCGTGTGGAACTTCCCGCGCACCCCTGAAATACACGCGGCCAGGCTATTCGCGTGTGGAACTTCCCGCGCACCCCTGAAATACACGTACCCTGCTGAAATCGCGTGTAAAACTTCCCGCTCACTCCTGAAATACACGCGCCCAGGCTATTCGCGTGTGGAACTTCCCGCGCACCCCTGAAATACACGCGCCTAGGCTATTCGCGTGTGGAACTTCCCGCGCACCCCTGAAATACACACGCCCAGGCTATTCACGTGTGGAACTTCCCACGCACCCCTGAAATACACGTAGCACGCTGGGAGACATGAGTGGGGGCCTGGTGTAGGGTGCCCCTGGTGACTGGGGGGTGGGGGTGGTGGGAGACATGGGTGGGGGCCTGGTGGAGGGTGCCCCTGAACTGCTGGGGGGTGGGGGTGCAGGGGGACATGAGCAGGTGTGCAGGGTAGTCCCCTGTTTTGTGGGCTGCCTGCAGGGGCCGCCGAGGGTGTACAGGGAACACCTGTGAGGACCCACCCAGCCTAATCGCGTGTGTAACTTCCCACGCACCCCTGCAATACACGTACCAAGCCAAATCGCGTGTGAGAATTCCCGCGCACCCCTGTAATACACGTACCTGGCCAAATCGCATGTGAGAATTCCCGCGCACCCCTGTAATACACGTACCCTGCTGAAATCGCGTGTAAAACTTCCTGCGCACCCCTGTAATACACGCGCACAGGCTATTCACGTGTGGAACTTCCCGCGCACCCCTGAAATACACGCGCCCAGGCTATTCGCGTGTGGAACTTCCCGCGCACCCCTGAACTACACGCGCCAAGGCTATTCGCGTGTGGAACTTCCCACGCACCCCTGTAATACACGTACCTGGCCAAATCGCATGTGAGAATTCACGCGCACCCCTGTAATACACGTACCCAGCCGAATCGCGTGTAAAACTTGCCGCGTACCCCTGTAATACACGTACCCTGGCTAATCGCGTGTATAACTTCCCGCGTACCCCTGATATGCACGTTACCCGCTTTGCGTTCCTTGTTTGGCAGCCCTGTAAACTGGTCCAGGGTTAGCGCAGCCCTTTGCGATGATTTAGCGATTTTGATGGCTTTTCCTTGCGCGAGGGCGTTCTTGGGGGCGTTACTGGCGCTGCTGCAGGGTCTCTGCGATACTCTGCGCCACGGCTGGTTTGGGAGCCTAAAATCCATGAATACGCTGTGCGCGTAAATCGGTTTTTGCGCACGTGCCTGGCGCAGACAATCGCACGCGGACACTCTGCGCCAGCCGCTTGCGACACGTTTCTGCGAAATTCTATGAATTACCCTGTTAATTGGAAAGAAACATGTTGGGATGAGTTTGATGAAAGAAAGAATGAGTATGAGTGAAAAATGTAAAGTGCGAATGGAGTGCTTGATGTGATGGATTGCTTGAATTTGCACAGCACGAGACACTGTTATCTTTGAACTACTATAGGGCTGGAAGTCATAAGCCCATAACATGATAAACTGTCTGGTACATTGTTGCACTGAATAAATGACCACTTATTGAGTAATGGTCACATATTAACCTGTGCATCTTGTATTTTGATTGTATTTTAAGATTGTTTTGTTATTAATAAAATTGTTATATTTTGTGACTTCTGACTCACGAGTTTGGTGGAGGTATCTGTCTCTCTTAACCGTTGTTTTGGTTGGCATGTACCCCTATGCAATAGAGTGGCTCACCCCCTAGCGCTGTTTTGTTTGTTAGTAAAGGTTTTCAAGCCTACTTGAGGGATCGCTAGGTGTGGGCTTAATCACCCTCGCACCTCTTGTTGTTTTGATGGCCACACCAATGTTCTGCCACATCCATTCTAAACATCCCATTGCACAGAGAGGCTGTTCTTTTCTCTGGGAGGTGCAGGCTATCTTCCTGTGTGCCATCTTCCTCAACTAATCCTGACACCACACAAGGTACTCCTTTAGGGCATAGGATCCCACTGTTTGCCTCGCAGGCCATATGGGATGCTGTAGATCCTTACCTTTTGAGGGCCACAGTGTTCCGCAGTTGTCAAGAAGCATGAGAAACATTGCCCCTACCTTAATTTTAAGGCACACGCAATATCTTCCTATGTCCACCTGCCCCTCCATCTCTGTGTTTGGTGCCCCTTACCTCCCTTCCCTTCCCCACCTTACCTTGCCTCTCCTGCAAAAAAACTCAAAAAGCCACAAAAGAAAAAAACAACAAAACACAGAAAATGTTCCTGTAGGGGCCATATTTCACAGTTAAAAAATAGAAATGAGAAAAAAAATCAGAGGCCCTTCTTCAGCCTTCATAGTCCGCGGACAGCGCAGTAGTCCATGGACATCAGAAGAAATTCCAGGCGTTCATAAATGATTGCTCTTCACAGCCCACACAGGTGTAACTTTACATCGAGTACACCGACTACTGCTCCTTCCAGTAGAACACCAAAACAAATTAGAATACTACAAATTATCAGCAGAAGCTGCTACTGAAGTACGCAGAATTCAGAAACAAATAAAAGTACTCCTCATAGATGAAGTAAGCATGGTTTCCAACCTCATGTTTGCTTTATTTCACCTCAGAATATAAGATTTCCTAAATGCCAACTACGAAGAACTGTTTGGAGGAAAACATGTTATTGTTTTCTGAGACCTCCTACAGTTAATACCAGTGAAAGATGAACCTATTTTAAAAACATTAAGACACAAACAATGCAGCAACACAGTCAGCAGCAAAGGAAATGTAAATCTCTGGCAACATTTTCAGTAGAGAGAACTAACTCAAAACATGCATCAGTCTGCAGACCTCACCTATGCTAACATTTTAAAAAGCATTAGAACTGGTCTGCTTACTAAACATGCAAAATTAATCTTATTTATTTATTTATATGTGTAAAATGCACTACAGCCCACGGGCATCGAGGTGCTGAGGACTTTGAGGAATAAGAAGGCTTACTTAAAGGGTTACAGTTAAGGCGCCCAAGGACACTTGAAAGTTATGGTACATGAATGCTGAGGACTTTGTGGAATAAGAAGGCTACTTAATGGGTTACAGTTAAGCCGCCCAAGGACACTTGAAAATTACGGTACATGAACATTACATAGATAGATAGATAGATAGATAGATAGATAGATAGATAGATAGATAGATAGATAGATAGATAGATAGATAGATAGATACTTAGCCACAAACACACATAAGAGTGACTATAGGTAGAGGCAAGTTACACGAACAGGCAAGTTTTGATGGCTTTGCGGAAGGAGGCATGGGAGTCAATTAGTCTAATGTGCAGTGGAAGGGCATTCCAAGTGGTGGCAGCCACGGTGGTCAGTCAAAATCTCGAAAAAATAATCTCGAATAACAATAAGGTCGAAAAAAAAAGACCAAAAAAAAAAAGTCGATTTTTTTTAATTATATATTTATTTTGGGGTCCGGGATTTAAAAAAAAAGGTAAAAAAAAAAAAAGGGGGGGTTTGGGGGGGAACCCCCCCATTTCGAATAAAAACGTCATAAAAAAAATGTGACCTTTTTTTTCGGCCTTTTTTTTCGAGATTTATTTTTTCGAGATTTGTAAATTCGGTATTATGACCATAAACCGGCAGCCACAGCAGGGAAGCTAGAGCCACCTGCGCAAACTATACGTGTTCTGGGTACAATTAACGTGTTGGAGTATGCAGACCTGGAGGGTCTGGCAGCAGAAGGTTTGGAGAACCTGTTGGCAAGGTAGGGAGGACCTAAGTCATGAAGGCATTTGTGAGTCAGGGCAAGAGTTTTGAAGAGAATTATTTCTTTAACGGGTAGCCAGTGGACCTGTCTTCTGAGCCCAGATATGTGGTCCCTACGAGATACTCCCATGGCTGCCCTGAGAGTGTTGTTTTGGACCAACTGGAGTTTAGCAAGACTTTTACTGGAGGTACCTATGAGAAGGGAGTTGCAGTAGTCCAGTGTAGAGCCTATTATTGCTCTGGCGATGGTGAGGCAATTTTGTTGGGATAGGAAGGGTCTTACCGAGTTAAGGAGTTTGGAGTGGTAGGCCGAGGTTGATACAATGGCATTGACCTACCTAGTCATGGGAGAGATGGATCAAGGTAGACACCCAGGGTCTTAACTGATGTTGAAACACTAATGAGGATGTTGTCTACAATGAATGAGCTGTAGCTCTTGTCCAGCTTACCCTGGGTAGAGGGGGATCCAATCAGCAGAAGTTTGGTTTTCTCACTGTTGAGACATAACCAGTTTTCCGCCATCCATGATTGGATCGTAGAGTAGATGATGTCGAGGGTGTTCAGGTCAGACAAGTATCTCCCGTGAGGGGGATAAGCACTTGGGTGTCATCAGCATAGTTAGTGTATGAGGTGCCCAATGCATCAAGTATTTTGAACAGTGGCCTCATGAAGAGGTTGCAGAGGGTAGGTGTGATGCACAAACCCTGTGGGACCCCACATTGGATGATGCTTGGGTCGGCTGAAGCAAGGTCGGAGAAGAGTTTCATTGCTCTTCCTTCCAGGAAGGAGGTGATCCATTTACAAGCACTGGGGGAGAAGTTAGCTGCAGTGGAGAGGTGGTGACGAAGGGTCTTATGGTCAACCAGATCAAAGGCAGCGGAGAGGTCTAGAAGGAGAAGTAGTGCTGGTTTGCCAGCATCTCTTATGTCATCCATCTGGTTTTTGAGATCGAGGAGGGCTGTTTCGGTGCCATGCCTAGGGCAGAACCCTGATTGCCGGAGACCCAGAAGGTGGTTGTCCTCAAGGAATTTTTGTACTAGAACTAAGCTGCCTTATCAGGTATTTTTAGAAGAAATGGGACAGTGGCGATGGGCCTGTAGTTGCCCGGGATCAGGGGGTCTAGGGACGGCTTTTTTAGGACGGGCGAACCCAGGCTTCCTTAAGGCCTCTAGGGACATGGCTGGATTGGAATGAGGCGTTAATGAAGGCGGTAATGAAGGTGGCGAGGGAGGGGGCACAGTCCTTGATGATCTGAGCTGGGCAGGTCTCCCCTTTGCAGTTGGAGGGTTTAATGGAGAGAAGAAGGGTGGTGATTTCTGCTACAGTCATCAAAGATGGCAGAAGGTGGGGTGTTGGTGGTGGGAGGTGAACAGTGATGGTTCTTTGCTATAAGGTTGGATATGGCCTGTTGGTGTGCAAGGATCTTCCCTTGTAGTGTGTCAATCTTAGTCAGCATGGCAGATTGAATAGAGTTGCACCAGGCTGTCTCTTTTAATAAGGTGGACGGTGGAGAGGCCGGAGTCTCTAGTTCTCTGAAAATGGAGAAGATTTCTTTGGCGCAGGACTTAGCATTAATTATTCTGGAGTTGAAGGAGGAGGCTTTAGCTTTGATGATGGCAGTTTTATATTCAATGGACATGGCCTTGAATGCAGCTTTGGTGGAATCATTAGGGTTGTTTTTCCAGGTATTCAGTGCCACCCTTTTTTGTATCTTAGTAGAGATAGATCTTGTGTAAACCAGGCTTTGGCATGTTTAACTTTCTTGTCTTTTTTGAGGGTGAGGGGAGCTACAGCGTCAATAGCCTTCATGATGGTGGCTTTGAAGGTATTGGCAAGAACCTCACGGTCATTGGAGAAGGGGGGCAGCAAGGCAGGAACCATAAGGTGTTTGGTGAGATTCTCCTTTGTAAGCTGGCGAGAGATCCTGGTTAATTCAGCAGGGAGAGGGATAGTTAAATATGAAGATAATCTTAAATAGTAGACTCATGCATGAGCTGTATGGGTGAAACACATCTCCTCCTGATGTAATGGAACAATGAACGCAACAAAATATAAAATGCATGTCCTTAATGCCAACCCTAGTAAGCTGCAGTCAATTAAACGAGACAATATTTAAAAAAAGAAATCCAACCCTTACTGTATATCGGCTCCACCGACTAAATAGAAGTGCATGGCATGACAGACCCTATGTTTCACCAAGCAACAGCACAACTAAATAGCTTAGAAATATCTAAAGCTAGATTGGAAAAAATGTTAACATTGTGTCTAAACTGCAGAGTAATTCTAAAACGTAACCTTGACATGGAACAAGGTTTAGTCAATGGAGCAATTGGTACAGTTGTTGGCTTCCAAACATATCCACATGACAACAACATTCAGTTTGTTAACATTCATTTTAACAAACTTGCAGGAGTAAATAAATAGACAGCACAATAGTATGATTCCTTCTTTTCAATGACATGTATGTACGCAGAGAACAATTATCTCTGTCTCTTGCATATGTTGTCTCTATTCACAAATTGCAAGGTCTAACCTTATATCATGCATTGATTGACATTGGCAGCACAGTCTTTAAGCACAGTTTTTAAGGAAGCTATGGGTTACATAGCACTGTCACGTCTACGTACACTAGAAGGTTTATTACTAGTCAACTTTGATGCAAACAAAGTCCACGCTGAAATTCATTGCATCCTAGAATACAACAGGATACGTGGACTGTACATCCCCTACCCTTTACCTCAAAAAACTAAACCTTTAAAGAGAAAAGTAATACAAACAGAACCAATAAGAGATCTCTCAACAATACCACCAAAGAAACAAAAAATAACAGCTACTCCATCAGAAGACAAAAAGACAAATATGTCTTTAAAAAAAAAAAGGGCAGGCTCAACAATAACACAGAAACACAACTCTCTGGTCCATTTAAATTTAGCAACACGACTGGAGTAAATTGCTATGCAAATGTAGTAATTAATCTTCTCTTCCAATGACCACCAATTGTTCAAAACATTTACTTGAACAGCTCGGACCAGTTGTGTTTACAAATGCTCGTCCTCCATAGAAATGCCACAAATAATCGTGGTAACACTTACAATGTCTTAGGTGTAAGGCAAGAATTAGCTTTTGTTTAGGATTCATGAAATTCACCATAAACACAAAGGAAGATCCACATGATTTTCTAGTGTACTGTAGTCCCTGCAACCATGCTTAACAAGAGAACCTCCCTAATGAACAATGTTTGTATGAATGCATACCAAATTGTGAATAGGTTCCATTTCACTAGCTTCTACAAAAGGCAAATAATGGCATATTATGCACTTTTTGTAATTCAGGCAATCATTCCCCCATGCAAATAAACTCACATAGCCAAAATCTGATACTAAAGTGTTTAAGGTACAATGAAGATGGCACCAAAAACAACTGTAAGATTATTAGCTTCACATACAGCCAAGTATCTCTGGGCAAGAAAACACTCACAACAGTAGGCATTATCTACCACACTGGTGTGACAACCACTGCAGGCCACTATACTGCATATGTTAAAAAAGTAAGTGGTTGGTTTGAATGTAACAACACTTCTGTTACTTCTACAACATAGGTTACCAGCAAATCTAACAAACGCCTACTTTATTCCATAAACCCACATTTAGTTACTGAACTGTAGCACTATCAACAGTTAAAATATGCCAACTGGTATCTAACTACACCCATAATACTACAATACTACTTTTAAAATTCAGAATAGTTAGAATACACCAACAGGTATCTAACTACCCTTAATTGAGCTACACTTCAAATACGCCATCACAATTCTTCTTACTACAACACCTCTTCTAACATCAAATATACTTAGAATACGCCAACAGATATCTATGCACTTTAAACATTCCCCTAAGTACAACACACTTCCAACAAACATACTGTCAAACTTTCACTCACATAAATGCAGTAAGGGTTATTTTTGTAATCCTGTATGGATTTCTTTTTCCCAATGACCCAATGATTATATAATAGCATAACAACACCTGTGTACCACAAACAAATGTTTTATCAAACATAGTACATAGAATGTACTGATTATGAGGGTCTAAAAAGAACTTGAATATGTGAAATGGTATGCAATTAAACATTTTAAACTATCCTGCTTAACATATTGTACTTTCACAGAGAAAGAACCAGAGGTTTCTCCTTCATCACCATTTGCAACTAAGTTACCCTAGCAAATGTAATCCTATTTATGTTTGCAAAGAAACAAATACAAATTCAATAACACTACCCTTAATTGTACTGTATTTCACTGTACTGTATTTCAATTCTATTATGCCACCATATCAAAAATACTGTATACTCCCCCTACAGTGGCTATAATTACTATATACATATTACTATAGTGTATGTAGGCAGTGGCCAGATTTTTGGGGGCATGGTCTATGTCCATGCCCTCAAGAATCTGGCCACTGGCCAAAACTACCACAATATAATGACGTACATACAATACATGGTAAAATAACTAAACTTGGCCAGAACCCCTTTTGAATGCAAACTATGTCCGCGGACACCGAAATTGACCCCAGACTCAGTGGCATCTGCAAACCCTTTTTTCACCTATAGAAACGGCTCCAAATCATCTTAATTCCACTCCCCTACTGTTTCCAAGCACTCTTTCAGCCACCAAATAACTCCAAATGTGTTTCCCAAGCCTCCGTTCATGTCGCTACATTTGGACTACCGCGCTGTCGGTGGACTACCACCAGCACGCCCTTTCTCCACCTATAAAAAATAGCCCCATATCATCTTTTTTCCACTCCACCATCCTTCCCAGCCCCTCTTTCCACGACCAAATAATCCCAAATGTGTTTTCCAGACTTTTCCCCCACCGCAATGTCTGCAGTCATCTTAGGCTGTCCACGGATACCACATAGCGGATCTTTCAGAAAATATTGTGCTTTTCAGTATCCAATCTGCGGGCTTGTCTGATGTCCACAGACATCATGTTGCCAATCAGATGTCTGTCCAGAGACGGAATAGGGATGTGAGTCCGCCGACTGAACCCAGATATCACTAATTATTTCTTCCTAATTTTTGCCGTTTCAACAAAAAAAAAACTACTGAACAGATTTACACCACATTTACAAAGGCACAATTTCAAAACCAAGCAGCCGCTCCTGCAACAAATTTGGTGAAAATCCGTCCAGCAGTTTGAGCTGTAAGCATGATCAAAGATTGTTTTCCATTGCGTTCATCCAGAAAAGCACACATTTTGGGACCATCCTATATACCTGCACGAAACCTCACCAAACTTCACCGAAACAATCAGACGGGCCATATATCGTCTCTGCAAAATTTTGTGAGGGTTCGTCCAGGGGTGGCAAAGTTATAAACCGCCCAAAAAGTGCTCTTCCTATGGATTGAGCAACTTAACTATATACATATTTTATTTTTGTTCATTGAAATTGTTTTAGCTAATGTGCAGTTAATTTGAGCAGATTTAATGCAACAAAACCCATGAAATTCAGTGGATGAGGGATGTCATTACCAGCTTAACTCGGTGCACTCCTGTTGATGTCACCCATAACGTCATGTCCCCCATAATGCCATTTTGTATGTCATTGTGAATCCCTTCTCTTATAATATATATGTGCTTATGGGCTTTGCAACGGGAAATGGACTGAGTCAAGCTGGTCATTACTTCCCACATCCACTGAATTTCAAGGGATTTGTTGTGTTAAATCTGGTCAACTTAATGGGACGTTAACTAAAGTTTGTTCAGTGAATAAATAACTATATATCTATATATATTTATTTGCTCTAGTGTTTCAAATCCAGAGAGATGCCAGACACAAATCGGATCCTTTAAATGTTTCAAATCCTCAAACCACGACAATATGACAAAACCCGCTACAGTGAAACGCTTAATTGTTTGTCTTCAATCTGTGCTTTTTTCTGTCCACCATATATTGAATAAATGACGCTTACAGAACTTTCTGGGCTTTGGTGTGTCTTTTTTGGACATTTATGGAGGAGTGCTGCCACGAGTTAATTAATATATGGTGAAAAAGAGGAGAGGGGCGCACTCCAGTTCCCTGCACAGTAAACCTTCTCAGCCACTGGTGTTCTCCTCCAACCAGTTTCTGTGTTCTTCACATCGTCAGGGAGGCAATCAGTGATGATTCTGCTGCAAGGATTTCTGGTAGATGTAGTCATCAGGTTAGCAAGGAACAAACTCACACCCAATCCCTTAAGTGGGGAAAGGGGGGGAGTAGCCTACAGTGAGGCACTCCAAAGTAGGGCATATGTCACCCCGGTGCTGCACCGTATAAGAGTTCTGAAGATTCCACCCTTCAGAAAACTTGCAAATGTGCTGAAAAAGAGGAGAGGGGTGCACTCCAGTTCCCTGCACAGTAAACCTTCTCAGCCACTGGTGTTCTGCGGTGAGCTGCAAGTCCACCCAGCCTCCCTGATGACGTGTATTGGCACAGAAACCGGTCGGAGGAGTACACCAGTGGCCTGCGGTACCGTAATTGCCTGCGAGGTCCCTTTGCGGGTCCCTACTTTAACGGCTGCTCCAGACCAGCCGTTCAGGTGGGGTCCCGCAAAGGGACCTCGTAGTAAGGCGCTAAGTGGTTAACGGCGCTGCAGCCTTTTACGGCGCTGTTAACCACTTAGCGCCTGGGTCGTAATGAGGCCCATAGACCTGAAACTGCTGGGCAGATTTGAACCAAATAAGAAGTAACTTGGGCACAAAGTGTTGACTCGTTTGAGGGAAACACATCCAGTGTTTTTTTAAATATTCGACAGAGAAGGCTACTAGGTTCAAAAGAAAGCTCTTGGTGCAACACATACAAAGCCCACGGCCAAAGGCCATAACTAGTAAGACCTCAAGAAACTATGTAATATGTTTGGCAATGGCCACTGGCCATGGCTAGTGGGCCCAAAAGAAAACTATTGATATGACCTGTACAGTGGCCACGTATATAAGCCATTGTTAGTGACACCGCAAGAAACTAGGCAACATGTTTGGCAACTATTGGTACAATATTTAAAGTGGACACATCCAAAGTCCATTGCTAGTGAGACCTCAAGAAACTATGCATCATGTTCAGCCTTGGCCACTGGCCATGGCTCGTGGGCCAAAAAGAAAACTATTGGTGCAACAAGTACAGATGCCACGTCCCAATGTCATGGATAGTGGTTCCTGAGGAAAATATAGTATAATAAAACCCTTGACTAATGACATCATACAAGACATCACAGATGAGATCAATAATTACATGATATAAGACATTATTGATCATATAAGTTATAACATTTTTGTTCACCTCTTTTGATACATATTTTATTTTATTGCACTTTACAATAACAATATGACATGGAAAACACACGGATACAGAAGTATCATATGATTACTTGTGGAACATTCATTTATAGTACTAATCAACTTATAAAATGTAAAATAGAAGTATGTAACATTACACAAGATGTTTGAATACCTGTATTAGTAGGCAATTGCAATTCTTGATTGCAGGGAAAGTACCTAATTAAGGTAAATATATTGCATGTATTTCAAGCATAAGTATATGTAGTAATAAACAAAAATAAGAATAGATAGAATCAGAAACATGTTTAATAGTAAGTGCTGTGAAATTAGTAAATACACACATTTACAATTATCCTTAATGTGATAACATTACATGAACACATTATTTTCTAGGTTTTGTAAAAAAAAAAAACACATATAAATAACAAAGTGTGTGCCTTTGTGTACATTGTAATAGTATAGAATCTAAGAATACAAAGTGTGGTTAATATACAAAAATACATCAGTTACTTGTATTACATAATTATAATTATTAAAAAAAATGAAGATTAGAAAATAAATATGTTATTATAGACATGGCAATTGTATTAATACTAGTTTTAGTCATTTCTTTTGAAAATAAATTATGCATTTGTATTCCAAGATAGCAGAATACTTTCCAAAGTACTGTGATAATCTGATGGTGTCTTCACTCCTTTTCTTAAGCTAGTCTCTCTTCAAGTGGCCAACAGACAGCAGCCACTACCTGATCCTGACGTTAGAGGTGGCTATTTGAGCGTGAACCACATGGGCGGAGGTGACACTTGGGGAGGTGACATGACATCGTCAGGTGAGGCATGGTATCCCCTTTCCCTTTTAAGGATATTCCCTACATTCCTCATGCCTTTATGAAATACTGCCATAATCCCCTTCGACAACTTTCAAAGTCTACTGACAGTGCAATATCAGATGACAAACACATTTTCAAAAACTGAGTAGAGTGAGAGTCAAGGTGCAATGATGAATTCTCCCAATGAGAACCAACACTAGCAGTCTGGTAGCTGGAAGAATCAGATTGACCTGACACGGTTTAAATACATGCCAGGAAGTATGGAGTTTGTCTTCTTCTTCATCCGAGTGCAGTTCGAGGACACCGCGAGAATGGGAGATATGACTAGCTAGGTGTTGCCAGGGAAACCAAGCTGTGACCTTGACAGGCGAGCAGAGAAACCGGGAGTGCAGGACACATGCTATTGCAATACATGCCTCCAAATACCAGGCTGGCCCCTTCTTGAGGGAGAACTAAGTTGCTGCTACTCTCATTCTACCTTAAATCTTTAAAGAAACACAGCTTCCCTCTGTATTTATTTCCAGTTGCATTTCTGTCATCGCTGCTTCAGAGGGTCTAGCAAACATGAATGGGGAAATGCAATGTTTTCCCTTACACATAGAGACAGAGTCAAAGAGTGAGACACAAGAAGAAAGGGAGTGAGAGAGAATGAATTCAAAGAGAAAGAGAGTGCTTGATTGGCAAATGGAAGCGAGTAATATTATGTGTGTCCCTTTTGAATACTGTACACTTGAAATTCTCAAACATATAAATCAAAACATGATTTCCCAGGCTTTTCTTGTAATATTTATTATTCATTCACAATCCTGACATAACAAGAGAAGGACCAGCAGTGACTGCTGCAGATTCTTTAAAATTAGTTTCTCTTTTGTATTTTGTGTTAATCTCTAATGTGATCACTAGATGGCAGCGTCAACCAAGTTTCAATATGCCTGCAGTTTCACGTTTTATGGTATTTTTATTTTGATATTTAAAGCACAGGCCTAGCTCTAGAGCAGCAAAGTGCTGTACAAGGTTTGCAAAGCCAGCGTTTGAGGTGGCATCTTTTCATAGTATCACAGTACTGTGATTTGTCCTGTGTGCGTCCATTGGGATTAGTCCATGGTGACATGCTGTTGAAAAAGCCAAGTTTTGAAAGACTTGCAAAATTGCTTCTTTAGTGAAGATCTCCTGGCTCTAAGGTGCAGGCCTCCATTAAAATAAGCCCAGAATTGATGTTTTAATTTGATGTTAAATTAATAACGTCAGGACATATATCTTGTACTGTCATAAATCACAATATTCCTATTTGATGGCACACAAATTTCTACCTGACTGGCAGCAGGCAAAACATGAGCTAGACTGCATTAACTCAACAGGAGTAAGGAAACCCAAATGGAACTTCAAAGATAGACACATGCAAGTAAGGTCACACCCTGACCTCTGTAACTTAGGGTCTGGAGTAAAATGGGCATATATGACATGAAATGTCAGGCCCCGATACCTATATAACTGATTAGTATCCGGAAAAGGTCAATCGGATTGTAACAATCAATCTGATTGGGCCTCGCCGAGTCGTTACCCGGCCAGGAAAGACTTATTTGATGAGGGCTGCGCGCCACATCCTTCGCAGTTCCTTTTCTTTCTCTCATCAGGCCGCAATGGAAAGGGAGAAGGGACTACGTGTAATCCATTCTACTCCGATCCCGGCGGCCTTTTTTTTTTTCTCACCTCGAGAAACATGGCTATTAGTACCCCAGTATGACATGCCGGGGTGCTAAAAGCAATAGAACCCTCTGAGGGTTTTGCTTCTCTCAGGTTTCTAACTATCGCTCTGGGGGCATTACGATACCGGAAATGCCCCCCTCCTCTGGTTCTATTGCTTAAATAATGTATGTCATCATTATGTTTGTTTTGCAACTTAAAAAAAGCTATCTAAATGTTTCCTACAAAGAGGATGCAAAGAAACGTGGGCGTTTTGAATCATTTAAAGATACAAAACAACATATAACAGAAATTATCAAACTGATGAAAAGTAGAGGCAAGTGGCCTATTTCCTCTGCCAAACCAATGCATCACTATCATCAACAAAAGAACACTTCCAGCCATATTGCACAAACTTTGCTCTGGTGCAATTATAATTTTGCAATTTTGTAAAGCATCTGTTCCAGTTCAAAAACACCTGATCCAAATACTGTTCAAAACAGCACTGCACTACTGCACATTTTTTGTAAGACAGTCTACAGAGAGTCCTTATGTGTGTAGCAGTATTTCCTACTGGAAAACATTGTAGGGGCTCATTTTCTTCCTATAGGTAATTTGACAGCGGGGTCCTGGTACGTTTGCACTCAGGTGAACCAAGTTGAAACCACCAAAATGTCATCATTTGCAAGGCAGGGAGCAAAGATGCAGGGCAAACGGCAGTGTGTACGTTTGTATGCCGCCTTTTGTCTTACACTTTTGTACTCCACCCTAGAAAGAGTGCAAACTCTGCTAGGCATGGTCACGTGCCTGGCAGCGTTTCATTATAATTATAACTGTGCTGCTTACCATGTACGCATGGTATGCAGTGTTCACAGTTACACGTACACGATGCATGCCATGCAAACATGGCAGGCAGAGTGCACAATGGATCCCTTTGGGTCTCCCTGCTCTATGCTGGTGCATGAAGATTGGCAGACTCCATAACAATCTCCATCATTTGCCTGGCATAAAAATCCATCCCAGCGCAAATGCTGGAGCATTTGTATGGCAGAGATGAAGGGAGGTGGCAGAACACAAGCTGCGTTCCACCCCTTCTCCTCACCATACAACTGATTGAAAGTGTGGTGTTTCATGAATGAAAGGCGTAAAACCTTACTCAAGGCTGTTGCACCTTTCATTTACATCACGCTGCAATGGACCATGAGCTCCCATGTGGTACTACTGCATGCAGTAACTTTAGGTGCACGCCTCCAATATGGGTTAGCATCGTTAAGGCGCTAAAACTAAAAACAATCCTGGATATGCAGTATTTCAGAAATATAGCAAAGGTTAAAATATCACTACATGCTGTGTTTCTCTTTTGTCCATTGTAGTGGTTTTAAACAAATGCATGTCCACCCTGCAAAACATGGAAATGCATTTATTTATTTATTTATATATCTCAATAAAAACCCGGGGATATCTAGGCGCTTATACTTAAGAGATTGGTTACAGTGCTTATGGTTACAGGACAGAATGAACAAGAAGAAGTTACATCATAATGTGCAATGAGGTGGCACATTCGTGGAGCCTACACTCATGTTGCAGGGCAGCTATGACACAAAGATGCATAAAGTCAAATCATGTGGGCACATTCGGGGAGCCTAACCCCATGTTACAGGGCGGCTGTGACATTAGATGCATTGAACAGCCACATTTGACGCTGTTGCGATAACTGCATACAAAATGCACAGAGGGGTCAAGAATGACGCCTCTGAGCCTCGTGTATTTTCATACAAAAACTGAGGGGGAATCAGATTCTGACCCTCTTTCTGACTAGGCCATGCATTGTTTGGGCTGGGCACAGAGATGATCGGCTACTGCACCCCCCACCCTCCCTTATGATGCAAAACGTTCCTTTTCAGCTTTTAGGAAACGGGGTGTATACTAATGAGGTATTAATGGGCATAGCCGAAGCCACAGTAATGCAGAAGATACCAGATTCTGTATGTTTAATATATAACACTCGCAGTATTAGTGTGCATGCAATTCCAGAACATTCGCTCTGGCTGATAGTGCAAACCTCGTAAGGATTCCTCAAAAGAAAACTGAGCAGCAAAATGCGATATCTTTGCAGTCATTGCCATTAGACTTCCAACATCCGTGTGATTTGCTCCTTTTAGGATCACAGTAGACCATATACTGTCAATGTAGACATTTCACGTGTATTTTTCCTACAATCAATTTGACAGCAGTCACTGGGCGTAGTGGCATACTAAAATGTTGTCGGCATTTCAGCACCCATGACTAAGATGTGTCCCACTGTCCTCTCCGAGGTGGCCGTTGGCATTAGGACCAGTCTAGTGACACACCATGCATTGGAAAGTGCGGAGCAGGAATTAGAATTAGTTCACTTCACGTCACTCTTCCCTGGCCTGTCCTCTGAATTTTGCACATTGTGGCGCATATGGTCGCACACTTATTTAGGTTGCGTATCAGGTGCATACATATTGCCATAATGTTTTTGTATGTCCTAACTAGTTATTAGGCGGTCCAAGCAATGTTTACCATGCCAGTAAAGGTTTGTCATCCATTTTAGTGGCTCGAGTGAAGCAAGTGTGGCGGTCCACCCCAAGTTGATATGGGTAGTAGCATCCTTGAGTAAAAAATGCAGGTCCTGTTTTATTTTTTATTTTTAATCACTTAATGAAACGACCTTCATGTTCCAGCATATATTCAGCAACGAGAATGTCGTCTAAACAAAGATGGCCGCCAAGTAATCAACGATGGGCTGCTCAGAGACTCGCCTTTTACATTGGAGAAAGGAGACCAGTGATAATTGAAATGCAGGTAAATGTTAATGTTTTTTTTCGAATGGGTTAATAGCAATCCTGGCTGCAAGTGGAAAGGGAGATGCTATGGGGGGGTAATAATGTCAGCGAAGCACTTGGGAGGCCATACATGCACAGGAAATGGGCTTTATTCCTGAAAATAATGCCTGGGCTCTGAAAATACTTATTGGCTAATATGGCCACACAGGTGCTATTCATGTTTTGAAAGACATATGACCATGGATCTGTTTTGACCTCGCAAATTATGCTTTTAGTGCTTAAAGCGTATCAAGTGACACTTTAATTTGTCTCCGAGGGCCGCCAATAAAACGTATAATAGCAAACATAATATTATTGTGTTTTTGGTGGTCTGGTTGATTTTTTTTATGAACTGCTGTGTTTTAGCTCTGGTGCACAAGATTACGTATGCTACGCTGCGCATACTCTTTATTTTCATAACTATCAGTTCCTCTCATTCGATAGATGGCAGCACGATTTGACTCTAAAGCTTCCCTGTAAATATGGAATATTTTCCCACTACGAACAACAACATGTTTCCTTCAGACCAATTCCTAGATTAAACATCATCGGAAAGTTCATGGTAGCTAACCTTTTAATGCCAGGGGAATGCCATTAAACATGTAAAGGTTAAGAACTGAGGGGCTGTCTAAAAGCACATGTTTGTAAAAGTAATTTGGGTAAAAAGTAGTAATTTCAACGAATTCACAAAATGTCTTATAGGTGAGTCACACAGTGTTTACAACTTTTGTATCGGCCTACACTTTGATGTAATGATGCATCGTTTCCTCGATAACCTCCTAAGGTGGGCAATCCTAGGGACTTGGTAGAGAACTGCAGCCTTGTTTGGGGCATCTCTGTACGGGGAAGGGGTGCTCCCAGACAAAGGCATACATTTAAGTTTGCAAAACGTTTCGTTTTTTTAAAGAAACGCTCGTGAACAGACTTAGCTTACACCTGAATGTGCTAAGTGCTAGATTTTATTTGCGAAAATAAATTCTATGTGGGATGTGTTGAGAAAGAAGCGATGTATGGTTGACATATGTGGCAGTGAGATGACGAATAAGCATATATTCCAGTAGCAAAACCAGGTAGCAAAGGTAGAGACAAGGTTTATTTCCATAAAGGTGTGCAGAAATGGGCTGGGGAACGTCCAGAGTACCCACGTCCCAAAACTGTGCCCTTATAGCAACAAACCCTTGAGGATTTGTAGAGGGTTTTACACAATGTCAGTCAGAATGATGCATTTAGTTACTTTAACAACTGAAGTCCTAATGGTGCATCCAACAGCCTTGGAAGGCATGGCTTTATGGACCACTTGAGCCCTGTACAATCCTATCCTAGCTTCTATCCTACGCCGTCATGTGATACAGACCTTCGTCGTTAGTGGATATTGCTGCCTTACGTAATGCAGCCTGATCTGAGAGCCATGGCCCACGTGACTCTCATGTTAGTGCGCAGGCACACCACATCATCTTCTTCATTGACTTCTTTAGAATATAGATATTTAAGTAGTGTTCTGGTGGCAGTTCAAGGCATCAATCGGCCATCGCAGATGCAAAGAGAATCCTCACGGCAGTTCCGAAGGCAGTACCAAAAACAGAAAACAATAACTACAATAGTAATGGGCAAAGATATCCACTTGTAAAGATCAACTACGCTGACCCATTTGGTTGCTGATATATCATGTTAGAATTACCATCAGAGGAGCGAATAGGAGCCGTGTTTTTCTTTTTAACTGTTTCCCTTTTCCTTTATGCTCCTCAAGCCTTTTGGAATGAATGCCTAGTAATGTGATCAATGTGTTGAAGAGCTACCATTATCCAGCTTGTGTGTGTTGTATGGTTATTTATGAGCAAAGAGGCCTGTAGTATCAGACATATGCTTTTGGGTATGGGGATTTCAGTGATGAATGATTGGCTTGCTCTAGAGAAACCTTCAAGCAACTATTGAAGCTAATGTGGTTTTAGGTGGAGAAGATCTGATTGTGTCTGTGTATACGCGTTATTTGAGTCAGTAAAACCACAGGCTGCAATGGAGGTCTTTAGGAAATAAATCTGGAGAAGAGAGTTAAAGAGGTAAAGGGGTTTCAACAGCGTGGTAGACATGGTGGTGAAGAACAGTAATTTTTAACTAAGAGGACGACAGAACATTTACAGACAAGAAAAAGTGATACATGATAAAGGAATTGAAGGTAGAGGTGAGAAATTGTATGTTGAATGTATGTAAAAGCAATGGAGATGAGACAAGGAGGCATTCTGATGAGAGAATATCAAATAAAATGAAGTTACAAGGAATAATATCGTGGAAGGGAATCTGTTATTTGTATGTACAGTCAGCAGCCTATTGATGAGGGAAGTTGCAACATGTCCTACACACTACCCTTCAGGAAGGAATTCGTTTTCAATATTTGAATTCCGAATGAGTCACTGTATTTAGTTCCTGTGTTTAATTAATACACTTTTACTGTGACTTGAATCTTGTATTTATAGCAAAAACACATGTAGAGCATCAGTTAAGGTTTAGGTTGTACTACTATCAAAGGTGACAGATAGGGGTCACTTAGCTGAGGATAATGTTGGGCAGGTTGTGTTTAAATAGGTACATGTTTGTTATTAATTTGTATTCAACATTAACAAAAAAACATAAAACAAAACTGTGACAGGTGATGAACTACTACATTCAAACAGTATAGATGCACAGCAGTAAGGTCATAGTCACAGTCCCTGGGACTTTTACGAGTAGGCACATCAAACTAGGAAATATTCAATAAAATCAGATTATGACATTCAATCTTAATAACAGAAACTTTGCATTGGGGCAAGTGCAATGTTGCATGGTATTATCACTAGGGCGAAGTTTGCCCTATTTTTAAAAACACTGGGACACGTTAGAAAACCATTGCATCACGACATGTGCAGTTTGGCATATTCAAAGTACCAGGGCAAAAATTGCCCCAGTGCAAAAAAAAAAAAAATGTTTTTGATGCATTTTTGCATCAGGGAAAAGTTTGCCTTAGTGTTAATACCATTACACATTAGCACCAGGGGAAACTTTGCCCTGGTGCAAAAATGCAGTGAAAATGCATTTTATTTGGACTAGGGATTTTTTTTTTCTCTGATGCTTATAATATGCTAAACTGCACATATCGTGGTGCAATGGTTTTCTAATGTATTCCAGTGTTTTCAAAAATAGGGCAAACAGATATGAAGATGGAGGCCGGATGAGTATGGATGTAACACCCAAACTCTCCCTCTGGTTCTCCACCTTTACTGGTGATGATCTCCGACTCCTCGGCTTTGTAAGGCAGTTAAAGGAATGGAGAAAGTCCTGGAGTTGGCTGCCGAGACATCGGGGTGGAAGAGGCAGTACTGATCTTCACAGTACAGCTTTCGCGAAGTGAGCGGCAGACTGATGCTGGCTTTCAGGTGAGGGCGAAGAAGCTCTGGGCCTGTACCTTGAGGGAGAACTGAGAGGCGGCTGCACTGCTTCAGGAGGGGAAATGATACAGTGTTGCTGTGCAAGGCGGACAGAGAGGTATGGCAGGGGGGGCGCAAGAAGAAGTGCCACTCCACAGCTGAGGGACAGAGCCCGAACTGATAGTAGGGGGAGGTGGTGCCAGGTTGCTGGAGACCACGGCAGGCTCCCAGACTGCCCCCTGATTGCCGGGTGCAGGAGTGTTGCTAGGTCTGGAAACGATCTGGGGCGACACTACTGTCATGACTGTCGGGACACGGGTCTAGCTAGCCTTCTTCTTGTAGCCCCTAAACTTCTATCCGGTCCTACAACCAAAAGACCAGGGGCTATAGCCCCCTCGGCCCCCCTCTAGCAACGCCTTTGGCTGGGTGCCAATCTAGCCTGGAGCCAACAAGGCTGGAAAGTGCCAAAGATGCACCAACTGTCCAATTTTGTCTCCCTCTCCTCCCCACTCTCCTCACCTGATTAGTAATCCTCCAACTCTTCTGTATTGAGATGCCGACGTGAGCAGAAGTCTCTCTTCATAGCCGAAGACACTTGTCTACCACGAGAGGAAGCCACAGTGAATGCTTGAAACAAGCAGTCCTGGGACTCCTCTCCCGTAGCAGGCGACAAGGGAAAAAGCCTTGACGGCATAAAAAACCCTTGAAAGGAATGAGGCCAAACCGGAGTCTTCCAAGGAGAATGATGGTAAGTAGGCTCCAGTGGTAGCAGAAGAGTGGGTAGTCGGCTGCTGAGGCTTGGAGGAGGTAGACGTGAGCTGATAGAGGCGGAGACCAAGAAGCCCTCGCCTCGCAAGAAGGAGTAGCGAGAGAGACTCAAGCCGGTGGCCAGAGCGAGCCGCGGGAGCCGAAAGAAAGCCAAAGTGAAAACTAAGGAGAGGAGAGAGAGAGAGAGAGAGAGGGGAAAAAGCCTCGCCAGAAGCTAGGAGAGGCAAAGGGAATAGAACGGAACAAGCCGCAATAAGGAAAAACTAGCGTTGTCACCCAAAAGCAGGAAGCAAAAGCTACGGGGTTGCAACGCAGCGATCGCTGGGAGTGAGAGGCTGAAGTACCTCCCAGCGACCGCCATGTTGCCGGAGAACTAGACCGCACGTAAGCGAAAGCAACGTGCTGGAACTACGGTCGGCGCCGGAGCCTCCAATGCGGAAGTATCCGCCAATCAGCCCGGCTGCGTATGACACCAACATACTTGAATTAGCAGGGGCTGTGAAGGGCCTGGTTGTGGCCCAAGTGAAGCTATCTCCACGCACTGAAACCTAACAACCATCTCGTGCACAAGCGAATGGGAGGTCCTCAGCAAAATAGGTCCACGTGCGTCACCCAGGGTTAGATGCTGAGTATTGGACTGTGCCAGTGGCGGTGTACCAGCAGAGCAGGGAAGAATGCCTCCAACAAAACAGAGGGATGTACAATATGCAGGACGTTGTGGGCATTGAGGGAGGGAAGTGAACCCTGGATCAATCACTCAAGGGGAATGGAAAAGGGCTGTCTGCATTTGTGAACACACCTAACACTCGAGGATGTCCTACTAGCAGCAGGAAGACAATTAGCCCCTAGGTTTGGATCTTTGGGCAGAGGAGGAACTCTGCACGAACCGGCATCGGTCAGGGGAGGAACAGAATTGGCTGGGCCTGGCTGATGCCATGACCGGAAAACAAAGGCAGCCCTGGGGCGGTCGAGGGAATCCCATCCCCAACCCCTCATGCCTAAATTAATGCAAGGGGGCTTCAATGTTTTTAGAGACAAAAGGCAGCAGGACCAGGGGAGCGGGGAAGACAGAGATCCCCATGCAATACAACACAAAGCACTGTTACCGATACAATTGCGGCAAGCAAGGAGAAACGTGGCCAGTGTCTGAAAGCCTTTCAGGAAAAAAATCATAGCTTCTTTTCAGGATCAGTGTGCTGCTCTGAAACAGGAAATAAAGCAATCCACTAAAGAGTTAAAGGCAAAAATAGGGACACTGGAAGAAAGAATGGACACTACAGTACGTGTCCTTCAAGAATTGACTGAAGATGCCAAAATATCAGATCTTGAGATCCAGTGTGAAGAACTGGAAAACAGATCACAGAGATCAACTATACATATCAAAGGACTTCCCAATG
The DNA here is from genome assembly GCF_040938575.1 of Ambystoma mexicanum. NCBI lineage: Eukaryota > Metazoa > Chordata > Amphibia > Caudata > Ambystomatidae > Ambystoma > Ambystoma mexicanum. The sequence goes on along the minus strand of NC_090929.1, from coordinate 963,993,886 downwards.
ACATCTTGGATAAGGATCTCAAACAAACAGTTCAGCATTGCTTTGAGAGCTTGTCACGGATCTCGCAAAAGAGGATTGGCATAGAAAGAATTCACAGAGTAGGCCCAAAGAGATCCGAACCTGGAGCTAGACCTCAGGATGTGTGTGCGGTTTTAACATCTTATGGCCAGATGTAGGCTATGTTGAGAGTGGCGAGAATGGCAAAGCACTTAGCTGTGAATGGGACAAAAATCTTTGTTTATCAAAAACTCAGGCATTCTACTCTACAAAAGTGTAGAGCGATGGGGCCGGTAACTAAATTCTTAACACAGAAAAACATTAGACACAGATGGAGATTCCCGTTTGGACTATTGTTCTCATGGGATGGTAGGCAACAGTAGATCACGACGGTGGAAGAATGGGTGAATATCCTGCAGATTGCTGAAAAAGGAACAAGGCCAAAATCCTTCAGAAAGCCGAGTGGGAGGAGTAGACAGGGAAAGGAATGAGAGCTAGTACCTAGGCCAGATAGAGAGAAAGAGGATTTGGCTTTACAGAATGATGCAGTGGCGGTCTTGCCCACTATCTGGGACTAATGTGCATTATAAAAACTACTTTCTGAAGATCATCCCCTCTGGGGTGCAGGGAGTTCTCAGAGGGAGGGTCAGTAAAAGTAGGAGGTAGGAGATCTTTGAAGGATTTTGTCTAAGCATGGAGGCTTGAGGGGTTTGCATGGTTAACTGGTGGACAATCTGGGGCTGTCTTGGGTTCTTGGTGGGGGGACACGAACACGCACATTTTTTCTTAACTCAGGTATTCATCAGGGTTATGTGTGGGGAGGACGATTCCCTTGGGTTCCATTGGAATAGTGATCCGACCTGTGAGGTTGGGGATTGGAGCGAAGGGGGACAATTAAACTATTGTTGGGTGGAATTTGGAATAAGAGGGGTGTTCTTCAGAGGAGGGGCAAATTGTTACAAATGTTTTTCTAACTGGCAGTCAATGTCAAGATGTCTGGATAATCGACTTTCAACCTTATAATGTTTAATTTATGGGGGATGAATGCCCCTATCAAAAGGAAAACAGGGAAAAAGGGAAAAGCCTGATATAATGCTCCTTCAAGAGATACGGTTCAGGAAACGGGATGAAGCCTTGGGGTGGCTACATCACTATTTTAGAGTGTATCAGACCAATGTGCAGGATAGAACTAGTTGGGTGCTAGTGACTTTCAAAGACACTTTAAATGTAGAGGTCTTCAACACACAGGCAGACAAGAAAAGTCATTACATTTTTGTTTTAGCTCGGATTGACCACCATTTATTCATGCTTCCAACAGTGTGTGCTCCCAAAAGTTGCCAAGATGGTTTATTGCAGGGTGTTCTCACTTTTTTTGAAGAATTTGCGGAGAGGGAAATTGTACTAGCGGGAGATTTTAACTTAGCATGGGTACCTCAGGATAATAGGAGCTTGAGCTGGCCATGACATATGTCGGTTCCGTCTAAGGCGTTGAAAGATATGTGCGAGAGGTTGACTGTCCGGGACGCTTGGAGGGTGCTGATGGGCAATGAAAAAGGTACACATATTTTTCCCATGTTCACAGCTTTATGTCCAGGATAGATTACATCTGGGCTACGACTAGGATGATGGGGAATGTTACAGAACTGGAAGTGAGATCAATGTCGATTTCGGACTACGCTACAATTAATTCCCCCAGGAACAGAGGGAGACTGTGGGGGTGGATGTTCCCTAATGATATCTTAAAGTATGCGGTTCTTGCAGTGACCTAAGGGGGTAAAATACTCAAAAATGTTGAAGAAAACTTCTCGCTGGATGGTATTCAATAGACGGTGTGGGACACCTTCAAGTCAGTCATGAGAGAGGAACTAATAGCGATAAAGGCTATGTGTGAGAAGCAATGGGCAGAGTTGCAGAGGTATCTAGAAGATTTGTTAAGTGAGATCATGCCGGCATTAGTCTCAAAACAGTCGAAATCACTACACAGGGCATACCAAAATACCAAGGGCCAGTGTTACGCTCACCTGGCTCTCACAGAGGCGTCGATCGGAACTGGACAGCTGCGGTCTCCACCAATGTGACGCATAGGGCCGAGATGACGGACTGGACTGGCCCACCTAGCTTCGTTTGCTTGGCCCGTAGGAATATTCTTCTGCAAATGGAGAAAGGGAATTAACCACCCGTGCAGTTGAGCGTAAATCCCCTCAGCCCCGCTGTTCTCCCCACAGATCACCTTTGATGTCCCCTCTTATAGTCTCACCTGATGGTTTGAAAAGATGAGCTCTCCATCCTGCATTGAGCGCAGGGGCGCGTTGATAACCAGTTGCTTCACTGGCTCGAAGGAATTGGTGAGTTCCAGAACAATATTGACTCCGAGATTCCTGGCAAGACGCCGCAAATATAAAGTTCCTAAGAGTTCAAATGCCTGACTTTCACTCTTGTCCGATTCCTTGCAGGTTGCAGCTTGACCCTAATGAAGAGTTCCTCGTGGCAACCGGTAGTATTCTGGTAAGGATTTGTATTTTCCAACACATTTCGATAAAATAATGTCAATATGTAACCTGTTGCTTTCTCCCTTATTCAGGCGCTGAGAGAAAGTATGAAGTCTCTGGGGAATAATACCTCAGGCGGTAAAATCAGGTAAGTCTATTGTGGTGAGGAGGGTTCCCCTTGTTAGTCCCTTTGTTTCACCTTGCTGTCCTTTTGTTTCCCCTTAGGGGCCGGGGTTCGGCGAAGATGCAGTGGAAGCTGCGCCGACCCGTGAAGAGGAATAGTACCCCCGGTGGTAAAATCAGGTAAGTCTATGGGAGGTAACTAATATTCCTCTGTGTATTCCCTTGGCTCACCTTGCTATTCTTGTCTTCTCCTTAGGTGCCAGAGTGCGGCGGGAACATGCAGGAGGATGCGGTGGAATGTGAAGATGCTGCGAAGGCCGGTGAGTTCAGCGTGGCGCTGCAGCAGGGCGAGGCGACGCGCATAAAATAACTTCTTTCTTCCAGCTTGAAGGCGCGATGGATCGGGAATTCAGGTAAGGATCAAAGGTATTGCTCTTGTTCTAACCTTTTCTCCTTCTTTCTCCCTTTTTCTAGGAGCTCCAAACTCGATGCGGGCGTGGCAGAAGGCTGGATGCAGTCCCTAAGTAAAGTAGTCCCTTCCAAGCCTCTTTTGGCTTGGAGCTCTTGCAGCATGGTCTGCATCAGGTACGTTTTCAGCATGGTCTGCATCAGGTAAGTTTTAATCTATGAGCCTGGCGCCTATGGCGCCAGGACTGACTCTCCATATGAGCCTGGCGCCATAGGCGCCAGGACTGGACCCAAATAGCCCCTAGCAGGGGTTGTTGGGCTTGCTTAGGGTAACTTGATGCCTGCTTCCGGGGTTGCTGGACTTGGTCTGGGTCCCCGGGGGTAGGCATCATGACAGCCAGCTGGACTTGCTCCGAACCCAAAGAGCAGAGAAGTACCTCCTGTATGCAAAGCAATGATATTACATTGGGGCAAATAAAGCTGTCTGTTATCTAGACAACTCAAAGGAACAAATACAGCCCAAACTATACTGAAGATAACCTCTGAGATATGGGACATGTTGACTGAGAATGAGGTGATAGTGGAATCCTTTGCAGTATTTTATGAAAGGCTGTACTCCTCTGTCTCCCTGGATGAGAATGCAGAGTTGACTTTCCTGAATTCCGTCCAGCTCCAAAAGCGATCGCTCACAGAGACGGAGGAGCTGGAAGTGGATGTATAAGTGGAGGAGGTGATTAAGTCCCTTCCACTCAACAAGAGCCAGGCCCGGATGACCTTCCTGTCTTGTTTTATAAAAATTTAGACTGGTGCAAAAATGACACGTTTGTTTAATACAGTCAAGACTACAAGGACTACCACAAGGTCTATGGAAGAGGCAAAAATTGTTATTGTCCCAAAACCAGGCAATGATCCCACACATTGTGAGTCGTATAAGCCCAAAGCTTTCAATATTACAAATATTGGTCGTCCTGAGGCCTCACCCCAACCAGCACCAGCTTCCCTCTCAAGAAACTCTGGGAGCATAACACCAGCCAATAAACTACCCCTGCAGCTACCGCTGACTGCTCATCCTGATGCAGATACTAACCCCACTACCATGGTCGAGCTATACAACCAAACCTGCCTCAATGCCATCAATAAAGTAGCCCCTCTTAGCATCCACAAAACCAAAACGCTTTGTGCCTCCAAAAGAGCAGCAGAGACCGCCTGGTTAAATACACCTTCAGACAAGAACAAACATCATTTCACAGCCCTCTGCAAACAAAACAAACAACTTATTCTGCAAACCAAAGGCACCACATACAACAGGAGAATTGAAAAAGCAAACTCAGGCACAAGAGAGTACTTTGCTATCCTGTGAGAGCTTGAAACACCAGCTCCTCCATCTGACAACTCCACCAAAGACATCAGCTGGTGTGAGAACTTCCAAAAACGCTCTCCTTGACAAGATCAACAACAACAAACTACAAAAACAACAAACTCCCAACAACAGACCAGCCTTCAGTTCAACCCAGTCCCACTTCATCACAGTGCTAATCAACAACTCCTTCTCAACTAGCAGGGTCCCAGAGAATCTAAAAGAAGAATGGGTACCCCCCTCCTCAAGAAGCCCACATTAGACGCAAACATTCCTATCAATTCCCAACCCATCATGGCCGTACCCTTCCTACTCAAAATTCTTGATAGAGTTGCTTACCTGCAAATCCAAAACTATCTGGAAACCCATAATTTCCTCTGCCTCCGACAATCTGAATTCCGCCCTGGACTTAAAAAATGAAATGGACAAAATCAAAGATAATGGCAACATGGCCATCCGCCTTCT